>NC_137854.1:26567500-27114626 GCF_948465745.1 Chenopodium album | reverse complement strand
AAATAAGACTATTATTGGCGATCACTTGAATTAAAATCACATTAGCCTAAACCAAATTATTAATTATCTTATTAAGCGTGATTTCAAGTACAAATTCCCTTTAACAATCATAAAAGGTGTGATCAAGCAATAACAATAAAAAACAAGCAACAGGATAAAGGATAATAATAAATAATAACGATGATAATAACATGATAAGGCATAATAAAGCTTGAAATAATAGCAAGATCCTAGGCATGATACTAACAAGATTAATAACAAACCCTAGCATGTCACTAAACAATAAAGATCAAAGCTTTAAACCTAACATGGTACTAACACGATAACATGATATTAGAAAAGATTAAAGGCACCCTAAACATGATACTAGAAAGCAATAATAACATCCTAACGTGATACTAGGAATTAATCAATAATAAACATGCTTTCTACATTGAAAGAGAGTAATAAGATTACATACTTTGAAGCCTCGTACCTCTTTCTAATAACAAAATACACAAGCTAGTAAACTTCAATGAAAATAATAAAGAATTATTAAAGAATTAAATTGAAATCAAATTAAATAAAGTTTTGACTAGTTTTGGACCAAACCCTCAGAAATTATCAACCTTGCACGTCTAGGGCGAAGGCAACTTCGAACTTGGCTAAGAGACTCTAAGTCTTGTGAATGCGGAATTGTGTATGTAAAAAGGTTGGTTTAGAAAGAGAGAGAGAGAATAAGGAAGAGTTAATGAGAATTGATGATAGTTGATTAAGAGTTGATGATTAAAAACAGAGGTTCGAGACCCTATTTATAAGGAAAATAGTCCGGAAAATCATAGAATTTGATAAGGAATAAAACTCCACTCTGTCTCTAACAAACCGACCTTGTCGCCAGAAATTTATCTTCGCCAGGCGACAGAGTCTGTCGCGAGGCGACAAGCCTGTCGTTTGGCGACAGAGACAGTTTTTGCAGATTTTGTTTTTATCATATCTTTTGATCTAGAAGTCCAAATAAGTCATATAATATGTCGTTGGAAAGCTCTTGAAGTCTACTTTCAAATGCAATTGGAATCAGATTAAAATATTTTGTATATAAAAAGATATGGCCGAAATAGTAAAAGGGTGTCAGTTTTAGATAGAGTTTCGTATTCCTTTAATATCTTTTTCGTTATAGCTCGGAATTAATATTATAATATATCATTGGAAATATAATTTCAAGATCTATCCAACCATATAAAATTTGGATAAATTATATGAGGCACGAAAATAATATCTGACTATCTTTGAGCATCTTTAAATCCGAATAGAATTAGGAAAGTTTTAAAAAAGGAAAGTTTATATTCAAATCAAATTCCTTGATCTTATCTTTTCAAAAAAGGATAATTAAGATATTTTAGAAACTTATAGAAGATTCTAATCAATCCTAATCAGTTTAGGAATAGGATTAAACCTTTGGACCCTCCTCATGATCATTGGGTCGTAGGTAAAATCCGGTTTGGGCCCAGTTTAGTATTTTGGCCATAACTTCCTCATTATTCATCGGAATTGGGCTTATAATATATCGTTGGAAAGGTATTTTCAAGCCCCATCCAACTAAACCATTATTGGACCCTTATTATGGACCAAAATAAACTGAATTGGACGTTTTAATAAAATAGAGTGGGTTTTCGAAAACAGAGAGAAGGGTTTTTAATAAAAACTAACCGCATCACTTGACTTTTCACACTTTCACCTCATTCGATTATGGTTCGACGTGAAAGGTATTCATCACTGGGTTTGGTTTTGGGGAGACACAATTTGGTGTCTACAGAAGCCCCCACTTTGACTGAGTTTGAAGAAACTTATGTTTCGAAAACGAAAGTCAAAGTAGCGATAGGGACGGAGAATGATTCAAAACGTTCTGCGATTCCAAATCATTCTTATAACACCGATACCTGTAAAACAATCATTAGTTAAACAGATAAAAGAGTTAAGAAACACGTATCTTGCACCGTCAAGCACACGTCTCTGAACGTAACCATTTTTGCTGTTGCTTCATCTTGTTGTTTGTGACAACACCCACAGTGCCTCGTGAACGCCATCGTTGAAGATAACCATATGTCGTCGCCTTCAATAATCTTGGTGACAATCCTCCACAGTATTTCGGGAATATCGTCGAAAATAACTGTATGTCGTCATCTTCCAGGTTGTGGCCGTACGTCGCCACGGCAGTGTATCGCCGCTATTGACAATCTCTTCTTTACCTTGAGGGACCGTCGAAGGTGACCTTGCTTCGCCATCTTCAAATTTTGTGACAACTCTCCATATCCTAGGGAACGCTGTCTATCATTGCTGCTACATCTCGAGCTTTTCCTTGAATCATGGTGACAACCTTCCCAATCATAGCGAATGTCGTCGAAGACCGCCTCATCATGAACCGCTCTTCTCAAATATAGGTGACAACTTCCACAATCTTAGTGAATGTCGTCGAAGACCGCCTCATCACGAACCGCTCTTCTCAAATCTAGGTGACAACTTCCACAATCTTAGCGGACATTGTCGAAGATCGCCCATCTTGTGCTATCTTCTCAAATCTTGGTGACAACTTCCACAATCTTAGTGAAGGTCGTCGAAGATCGCCCATCTCGTGCTATCTTCTCCAAATCAAGTGATAACTTCCTCAATCTTAGCGAAAGCTATCAAAGACCGCTTCATCTTGAATCGTTCTTTTCAAATCTAATAATAACCTCCCCAATCATAGTGAAAGCTATTGAAGGTCGCTTCATCTCAAACCGCCCTTCTCAAATCCAAGCAATAGACTCTTTTTAATCTTAAAGCCCTCTGTTGAAGGCTTTGTCTTCTTGAACCTTCAAATTCCTAAACTGCAGACACTAAACTGCAGCGCCACAGTCCACTAAACTGCAGCGCCACAGTCCAAATTCCTGTGCCATTGCTGGAACATTAATTTAGACTGTTTCCAGTAATTTTACTCTAAATGGACATGCCTAAAGTTGTACTAAGTCGAATTGATTGATTTATTAGCCTTTAATTAATTAATTAATTAGACAAAGTCCTTTTAGTCATTAGTCAATTTATTTAGTCTTAATCACAAGTCAAACAAACGGTTAACACATATATAATATATACAAGCAAGGGTGCACAAGTAGTTCACATAGTCACAATATGATGAGTTTGCAACCTAACCATAACTCTAGTTCTCTAAAGTTCAAGGATATGGGTTAAGTCAAAAAGGTCCATGGTTATGAATCCATATGCATTGCACACAAGCCTACCGTGAGGGTTGGAGCGAATGGACAGGATTCCGCGAGTTCGTGATGAAATCGAACTCGACTCCATGGTTTGGTGGATTCACAAACTTTGCACGTACCCAAATTTGAACTTTGCACATGATAGTGGGATATTCCATTAAGCAGGTGAAGCAGGAACCCCCAGAGGGTTATTTCCATATGTAGAACACATATGAGTTCAGAAAAGTGAGAAAAGGACTCAATCAATAAGCAAAATCAAGCCAACAATGCTAGAAATGGTCAAAGCAAGAAGGCAGACCCCTGGCTCGGTATTGGAAGAACTTGGCGCCAGACTACAGGGACTGTCGCCGCAAAAAAGCTCATGTCGCCAGGCGACAGAAACTTTTTACGGGTGACAAGCCCTGTTTTCTAGACGCTAGTTCCTACATGCCTTGGCAAGTTTCTGTGTTCTTTGAATTTTCCAGATTTCGCATCATCTTTTCGATTCTAGTCATGAAAGATATTTCTCAAATTTCCTACGTGTAAAATTCCTATGGATTGACTCATGGGGTGCTCCCATGAGGACCTTTTAATGCATATGAAAATAATGTTAATCAAATCACGCACATGAAATACTTAGAATTTTTCGAGTCTCATCCGCTCATTCTAAATAATTGCCAAAATTAAATAAATTTTAGGAAATAAATAGAAATCCTCCCCAGTGGAGTCGCCAAAAACTGTAGGGAATATTTCAAGCATTATGATAACCCCAAACTTGAACCCCACTGTGATCATACACTAAAGTACGGTGGCGTTCCAAAGGGAAAGAAAAAGAGCAAAAAGAGTCGCCAACAAGTTTTAGGAACTTGTAAACCCAAAAGACAATCCAAAAGGACCATCAACTACTCCATAAGGTCTTGAACCAAATAGGGTCCGGGGATGAGGGTACGAATCCAATCTACAAAAGAAAGGACCCGCCCTATAAAATTGGCCTCTACTTTGTTCTGCTCGTATTCATGTGCGCTTTTCGAATAACATACAAACATTATATTAAACCTACCCTGTTTATCTATGTTGGTTGAATATTAATGCACAAATAAGACTATTATTGGCGATCACTTGAATTAAAATCACATTAGCCTAAACCAAATTATTAATTATCTTATTAAGCGTGATTTCAAGTACAAATTCCCTTTAACAATCATAAAAGGTGTGATCAAGCAATAACAATAAAAAACAAGCAACAGGATAAAGGATAATAATAAATAATAACGATGATAATAACATGATAAGGCATAATAAAGCTTGAAAATAATAGCAAGATCCTAGGCATGATACTAACAAGATTAATAACAAACCCTAGCATGTCACTAAACAATAAAGATCAAAGCTTTAAACCTAACATGGTACTAACACGATAACATGATATTAGAAAAGATTAAAGGCACCCTAAACATGATACTAGAAAGCAATAATAACATCCTAACGTGATACTAGGAATTAATCAATAATAAACATGCTTTCTACATTGAAAGAGAGTAATAAGATTACATACTTTGAAGCCTCGTACCTCTTTCTAATAACAAAATACACAAGCTAGTAAACTTCAATGAAAATAATAAAGAATTATTAAAGAATTAAATTGAAATCAAATTAAATAAAGTTTTGACTAGTTTTGGACCAAACCCTCAGAAATTATCAACCTTGCACGTCTAGGGCGAAGGCAACTTCGAACTTGGCTAAGAGACTCTAAGTCTTGTGAATGCGGAATTGTGTATGTAAAAAGGTTGGTTTAGAAAGAGAGAGAGAGAATAAGGAAGAGTTAATGAGAATTGATGATAGTTGATTAAGAGTTGATGATTAAAAACAGAGGTTCGAGACCCTATTTATAAGGAAAATAGTCCGGAAAATCATAGAATTTGATAAGGAATAAAACTCCACTCTGTCTCTAACAAACCGACCTTGTCGCCAGAAATTTATCTTCGCCAGGCGACAGAGTCTGTCGCGAGGCGACAAGCCTGTCGTTTGGCGACAGAGACAGTTTTTGCAGATTTTGTTTTTATCATATCTTTTGATCTAGAAGTCCAAATAAGTCATATAATATGTCGTTGGAAAGCTCTTGAAGTCTACTTTCAAATGCAATTGGAATCAGATTAAAATATTTTGTATATAAAAAGATATGGCCGAAATAGTAAAAGGGTGTCAGTTTTAGATAGAGTTTCGTATTCCTTTAATATCTTTTTCGTTATAGCTCGGAATTAATATTATAATATATCATTGGAAATATAATTTCAAGATCTATCCAACCATATAAAATTTGGATAAATTATATGAGGCACGAAAATAATATCTGACTATCTTTGAGCATCTTTAAATCCGAATAGAATTAGGAAAGTTTTAAAAAAGGAAAGTTTATATTCAAATCAAATTCCTTGATCTTATCTTTTCAAAAAAGGATAATTAAGATATTTTAGAAACTTATAGAAGATTCTAATCAATCCTAATCAGTTTAGGAATAGGATTAAACCTTTGGACCCTCCTCATGATCATTGGGTCGTAGGTAAAATCCGGTTTGGGCCCAGTTTAGTATTTTGGCCATAACTTCCTCATTATTCATCGGAATTGGGCTTATAATATATCGTTGGAAAGGTATTTTCAAGCCCCATCCAACTAAACCATTATTGGACCCTTATTATGGACCAAAATAAACTGAATTGGACGTTTTAATAAAATAGAGTGGGTTTTCGAAAACAGAGAGAAGGGTTTTTAATAAAAACTAACCGCATCACTTGACTTTTCACACTTTCACCTCATTCGATTATGGTTCGACGTGAAAGGTATTCATCACTGGGTTTGGTTTTGGGGAGACACAATTTGGTGTCTACAGAAGCCCCCACTTTGACTGAGTTTGAAGAAACTTATGTTTCGAAAACGAAAGTCAAAGTAGCGATAGGGACGGAGAATGATTCAAAACGTTCTGCGATTCCAAATCATTCTTATAACACCGATACCTGTAAAACAATCATTAGTTAAACAGATAAAAGAGTTAAGAAACACGTATCTTGCACCGTCAAGCACACGTCTCTGAACGTAACCATTTTTGCTGTTGCTTCATCTTGTTGTTTGTGACAACACCCACAGTGCCTCGTGAACGCCATCGTTGAAGATAACCATATGTCGTCGCCTTCAATAATCTTGGTGACAATCCTCCACAGTATTTCGGGAATATCGTCGAAAATAACTGTATGTCGTCATCTTCCAGGTTGTGGCCGTACGTCGCCACGGCAGTGTATCGCCGCTATTGACAATCTCTTCTTTACCTTGAGGGACCGTCGAAGGTGACCTTGCTTCGCCATCTTCAAATTTTGTGACAACTCTCCATATCCTAGGGAACGCTGTCTATCATTGCTGCTACATCTCGAGCTTTTCCTTGAATCATGGTGACAACCTTCCCAATCATAGCGAATGTCGTCGAAGACCGCCTCATCATGAACCGCTCTTCTCAAATATAGGTGACAACTTCCACAATCTTAGTGAATGTCGTCGAAGACCGCCTCATCACGAACCGCTCTTCTCAAATCTAGGTGACAACTTCCACAATCTTAGCGGACATTGTCGAAGATCGCCCATCTTGTGCTATCTTCTCAAATCTTGGTGACAACTTCCACAATCTTAGTGAAGGTCGTCGAAGATCGCCCATCTCGTGCTATCTTCTCCAAATCAAGTGATAACTTCCTCAATCTTAGCGAAAGCTATCAAAGACCGCTTCATCTTGAATCGTTCTTTTCAAATCTAATAATAACCTCCCCAATCATAGTGAAAGCTATTGAAGGTCGCTTCATCTCAAACCGCCCTTCTCAAATCCAAGCAATAGACTCTTTTTAATCTTAAAGCCCTCTGTTGAAGGCTTTGTCTTCTTGAACCTTCAAATTCCTAAACTGCAGACACTAAACTGCAGCGCCACAGTCCACTAAACTGCAGCGCCACAGTCCAAATTCCTGTGCCATTGCTGGAACATTAATTTAGACTGTTTCCAGTAATTTTACTCTAAATGGACATGCCTAAAGTTGTACTAAGTCGAATTGATTGATTTATTAGCCTTTAATTAATTAATTAATTAGACAAAGTCCTTTTAGTCATTAGTCAATTTATTTAGTCTTAATCACAAGTCAAACAAACGGTTAACACATATATAATATATACAAGCAAGGGTGCACAAGTAGTTCACATAGTCACAATATGATGAGTTTGCAACCTAACCATAACTCTAGTTCTCTAAAGTTCAAGGATATGGGTTAAGTCAAAAAGGTCCATGGTTATGAATCCATATGCATTGCACACAAGCCTACCGTGAGGGTTGGAGCGAATGGACAGGATTCCGCGAGTTCGTGATGAAATCGAACTCGACTCCATGGTTTGGTGGATTCACAAACTTTGCACGTACCCAAATTTGAACTTTGCACATGATAGTGGGATATTCCATTAAGCAGGTGAAGCAGGAACCCCCAGAGGGTTATTTCCATATGTAGAACACATATGGGTTCAGAAAAGTGAGAAAAGGACTCAATCAATAAGCAAAATCAAGCCAACAATGCTAGAAATGGTCAAAGCAAGAAGGCAGACCCCTGGCTCGGTATTGGAAGAACTTGGCGCCAGACTACAGGGACTGTCGCCGCAAAAAAGCTCATGTCGCCAGGCGACAGAAACTTTTTACGGGTGACAAGCCCTGTTTTCTAGACGCTAGTTCCTACATGCCTTGGCAAGTTTCTGTGTTCTTCGAATTTTCCAGATTTCGCATCATCTTTTCGATTCTAGTCATGAAAGATATTTCTCAAATTTCCTACGTGTAAAATTCCTATGGATTGACTCATGGGGTGCTCCCATGTGGACCTTTTAATGCATATGACAATAATGTTAATCAAATCACGCACATGAAATACTTAGAATTTTTCGAGTCTCATCCGCTCATTCTAAATAATTGCCAAAATTAAATAAATTTTAGGAAATAAATAGAAATCCTCCCCAGTGGAGTCGCCAAAAACTGTAGGGAATATTTCAAGCATTATGATAACCCCAAACTTGAACCCCACTGTGATCATACACTAAAGTACGGTGGCGTTCCAAAGGGAAAGAAAAAGAGCAAAAAGAGTCGCCAACAAGTTTTAGGAACTTGTAAACCCAAAAGACAATCCAAAAGGACCATCAACTACTCCATAAGGTCTTGAACCAAATAGGGTCCGGGGATGAGGGTACGAATCCAATCTACAAAAGAAAGGACCCGCCCTATAAAATTGGCCTCTACTTTGTTCTGCTCGTATTCATGTGCGCTTTTCGAATAACATACAAACATTATATTAAACCTACCCTGTTTATCTATGTTGGTTGAATATTAATGCACAAATAAGACTATTATTGGCGATCACTTGAATTAAAATCACATTAGCCTAAACCAAATTATTAATTATCTTATTAAGCGTGATTTCAAGTACAAATTCCCTTTAACAATCATAAAAGGTGTGATCAAGCAATAACAATAAAAAACAAGCAACAGGATAAAGGATAATAATAAATAATAACGATGATAATAACATGATAAGGCATAATAAAGCTTGAAAATAATAGCAAGATCCTAGGCATGATACTAACAAGATTAATAACAAACCCTAGCATGTCACTAAACAATAAAGATCAAAGCTTTAAACCTAACATGGTACTAACACGATAACATGATATTAGAAAAGATTAAAGGCACCCTAAACATGATACTAGAAAGCAATAATAACATCCTAACGTGATACTAGGAATTAATCAATAATAAACATGCTTTCTACATTGAAAGAGAGTAATAAGATTACATACTTTGAAGCCTCGTACCTCTTTCTAATAACAAAATACACAAGCTAGTAAACTTCAATGAAAATAATAAAGAATTATTAAAGAATTAAATTGAAATCAAATTAAATAAAGTTTTGACTAGTTTTGGACCAAACCCTCAGAAATTATCAACCTTGCACGTCTAGGGCGAAGGCAACTTCGAACTTGGCTAAGAGACTCTAAGTCTTGTGAATGCGGAATTGTGTATGTAAAAAGGTTGGTTTAGAAAGAGAGAGAGAGAATAAGGAAGAGTTAATGAGAATTGATGATAGTTGATTAAGAGTTGATGATTAAAAACAGAGGTTCGAGACCCTATTTATAAGGAAAATAGTCCGGAAAATCATAGAATTTGATAAGGAATAAAACTCCACTCTGTCTCTAACAAACCGACCTTGTCGCCAGAAATTTATCTTCGCCAGGCGACAGAGTCTGTCGCGAGGCGACAAGCCTGTCGTTTGGCGACAGAGACAGTTTTTGCAGATTTTGTTTTTATCATATCTTTTGATCTAGAAGTCCAAATAAGTCATATAATATGTCGTTGGAAAGCTCTTGAAGTCTACTTTCAAATGCAATTGGAATCAGATTAAAATATTTTGTATATAAAAAGATATGGCCGAAATAGTAAAAGGGTGTCAGTTTTAGATAGAGTTTCGTATTCCTTTAATATCTTTTTCGTTATAGCTCGGAATTAATATTATAATATATCATTGGAAATATAATTTCAAGATCTATCCAACCATATAAAATTTGGATAAATTATATGAGGCACGAAAATAATATCTGACTATCTTTGAGCATCTTTAAATCCGAATAGAATTAGGAAAGTTTTAAAAAAGGAAAGTTTATATTCAAATCAAATTCCTTGATCTTATCTTTTCAAAAAAGGATAATTAAGATATTTTAGAAACTTATAGAAGATTCTAATCAATCCTAATCAGTTTAGGAATAGGATTAAACCTTTGGACCCTCCTCATGATCATTGGGTCGTAGGTAAAATCCGGTTTGGGCCCAGTTTAGTATTTTGGCCATAACTTCCTCATTATTCATCGGAATTGGGCTTATAATATATCGTTGGAAAGGTATTTTCAACCCCCATCCAACTAAACCATTATTGGACCCTTATTATGGACCAAAATAAACTGAATTGGACGTTTTAATAAAATAGAGTGGGTTTTCGAAAACAGAGAGAAGGGTTTTTAATAAAAACTAACCGCATCACTTGACTTTTCACACTTTCACCTCATTCGATTATGGTTCGACGTGAAAGGTATTCATCACTGGGTTTGGTTTTGGGGAGACACAATTTGGTGTCTACAGAAGCCCCCACTTTGACTGAGTTTGAAGAAACTTATGTTTCGAAAACGAAAGTCAAAGTAGCGATAGGGACGGAGAATGATTCAAAACGTTCTGCGATTCCAAATCATTCTTATAACACCGATACCTGTAAAACAATCATTAGTTAAACAGATAAAAGAGTTAAGAAACACGTATCTTGCACCGTCAAGCACACGTCTCTGAACGTAACCATTTTTGCTGTTGCTTCATCTTGTTGTTTGTGACAACACCCACAGTGCCTCGTGAACGCCATCGTTGAAGATAACCATATGTCGTCGCCTTCAATAATCTTGGTGACAATCCTCCACAGTATTTCGGGAATATCGTCGAAAATAACTGTATGTCGTCATCTTCCAGGTTGTGGCCGTACGTCGCCACGGCAGTGTATCGCCGCTATTGACAATCTCTTCTTTACCTTGAGGGACCGTCGAAGGTGACCTTGCTTCGCCATCTTCAAATTTTGTGACAACTCTCCATATCCTAGGGAACGCTGTCTATCATTGCTGCTACATCTCGAGCTTTTCCTTGAATCATGGTGACAACCTTCCCAATCATAGCGAATGTCGTCGAAGACCGCCTCATCATGAACCGCTCTTCTCAAATATAGGTGACAACTTCCACAATCTTAGTGAATGTCGTCGAAGACCGCCTCATCACGAACCGCTCTTCTCAAATCTAGGTGACAACTTCCACAATCTTAGCGGACATTGTCGAAGATCGCCCATCTTGTGCTATCTTCTCAAATCTTGGTGACAACTTCCACAATCTTAGTGAAGGTCGTCGAAGATCGCCCATCTCGTGCTATCTTCTCCAAATCAAGTGATAACTTCCTCAATCTTAGCGAAAGCTATCAAAGACCGCTTCATCTTGAATCGTTCTTTTCAAATCTAATAATAACCTCCCCAATCATAGTGAAAGCTATTGAAGGTCGCTTCATCTCAAACCGCCCTTCTCAAATCCAAGCAATAGACTCTTTTTAATCTTAAAGCCCTCTGTTGAAGGCTTTGTCTTCTTGAACCTTCAAATTCCTAAACTGCAGACACTAAACTGCAGCGCCACAGTCCACTAAACTGCAGCGCCACAGTCCAAATTCCTGTGCCATTGCTGGAACATTAATTTAGACTGTTTCCAGTAATTTTACTCTAAATGGACATGCCTAAAGTTGTACTAAGTCGAATTGATTGATTTATTAGCCTTTAATTAATTAATTAATTAGACAAAGTCCTTTTAGTCATTAGTCAATTTATTTAGTCTTAATCACAAGTCAAACAAACGGTTAACACATATATAATATATACAAGCAAGGGTGCACAAGTAGTTCACATAGTCACAATATGATGAGTTTGCAACCTAACCATAACTCTAGTTCTCTAAAGTTCAAGGATATGGGTTAAGTCAAAAAGGTCCATGGTTATGAATCCATATGCATTGCACACAAGCCTACCGTGAGGGTTGGAGCGAATGGACAGGATTCCGCGAGTTCGTGATGAAATCGAACTCGACTCCATGGTTTGGTGGATTCACAAACTTTGCACGTACCCAAATTTGAACTTTGCACATGATAGTGGGATATTCCATTAAGCAGGTGAAGCAGGAACCCCCAGAGGGTTATTTCCATATGTAGAACACATATGGGTTCAGAAAAGTGAGAAAAGGACTCAATCAATAAGCAAAATCAAGCCAACAATGCTAGAAATGGTCAAAGCAAGAAGGCAGACCCCTGGCTCGGTATTGGAAGAACTTGGCGCCAGACTACAGGGACTGTCGCCGCAAAAAAGCTCATGTCGCCAGGCGACAGAAACTTTTTACGGGTGACAAGCCCTGTTTTCTAGACGCTAGTTCCTACATGCCTTGGCAAGTTTCTGTGTTCTTCGAATTTTCCAGATTTCGCATCATCTTTTCGATTCTAGTCATGAAAGATATTTCTCAAATTTCCTACGTGTAAAATTCCTATGGATTGACTCATGGGGTGCTCCCATGTGGACCTTTTAATGCATATGACAATAATGTTAATCAAATCACGCACATGAAATACTTAGAATTTTTCGAGTCTCATCCGCTCATTCTAAATAATTGCCAAAATTAAATAAATTTTAGGAAATAAATAGAAATCCTCCCCAGTGGAGTCGCCAAAAACTGTAGGGAATATTTCAAGCATTATGATAACCCCAAACTTGAACCCCACTGTGATCATACACTAAAGTACGGTGGCGTTCCAAAGGGAAAGAAAAAGAGCAAAAAGAGTCGCCAACAAGTTTTAGGAACTTGTAAACCCAAAAGACAATCCAAAAGGACCATCAACTACTCCATAAGGTCTTGAACCAAATAGGGTCCGGGGATGAGGGTACGAATCCAATCTACAAAAGAAAGGACCCGCCCTATAAAATTGGCCTCTACTTTGTTCTGCTCGTATTCATGTGCGCTTTTCGAATAACATACAAACATTATATTAAACCTACCCTGTTTATCTATGTTGGTTGAATATTAATGCACAAATAAGACTATTATTGGCGATCACTTGAATTAAAATCACATTAGCCTAAACCAAATTATTAATTATCTTATTAAGCGTGATTTCAAGTACAAATTCCCTTTAACAATCATAAAAGGTGTGATCAAGCAATAACAATAAAAAACAAGCAACAGGATAAAGGATAATAATAAATAATAACGATGATAATAACATGATAAGGCATAATAAAGCTTGAAAATAATAGCAAGATCCTAGGCATGATACTAACAAGATTAATAACAAACCCTAGCATGTCACTAAACAATAAAGATCAAAGCTTTAAACCTAACATGGTACTAACACGATAACATGATATTAGAAAAGATTAAAGGCACCCTAAACATGATACTAGAAAGCAATAATAACATCCTAACGTGATACTAGGAATTAATCAATAATAAACATGCTTTCTACATTGAAAGAGAGTAATAAGATTACATACTTTGAAGCCTCGTACCTCTTTCTAATAACAAAATACACAAGCTAGTAAACTTCAATGAAAATAATAAAGAATTATTAAAGAATTAAATTGAAATCAAATTAAATAAAGTTTTGACTAGTTTTGGACCAAACCCTCAGAAATTATCAACCTTGCACGTCTAGGGCGAAGGCAACTTCGAACTTGGCTAAGAGACTCTAAGTCTTGTGAATGCGGAATTGTGTATGTAAAAAGGTTGGTTTAGAAAGAGAGAGAGAGAATAAGGAAGAGTTAATGAGAATTGATGATAGTTGATTAAGAGTTGATGATTAAAAACAGAGGTTCGAGACCCTATTTATAAGGAAAATAGTCCGGAAAATCATAGAATTTGATAAGGAATAAAACTCCACTCTGTCTCTAACAAACCGACCTTGTCGCCAGAAATTTATCTTCGCCAGGCGACAGAGTCTGTCGCGAGGCGACAAGCCTGTCGTTTGGCGACAGAGACAGTTTTTGCAGATTTTGTTTTTATCATATCTTTTGATATAGAAGTCCAAATAAGTCATATAATATGTCGTTGGAAAGCTCTTGAAGTCTACTTTCAAATGCAATTGGAATCAGATTAAAATATTTTGTAGATAAAAAGATATGGCCGAAATAGTAAAAGGGTGTCAGTTTTAGATAGAGTTTCGTATTCCTTTAATATCTTTTTCGTTATAGCTCGGAATTAATATTATAATATATCATTGGAAATATAATTTCAAGATCTATCCAACCATATAAAATTTGGATAAATTATATGAGGCACGAAAATAATATCTGACTATCTTTGAGCATCTTTAAATCCGAATAGAATTAGGAAAGTTTTAAAAAAGGAAAGTTTATATTCAAATCAAATTCCTTGATCTTATCTTTTCAAAAAAGGATAATTAAGATATTTTAGAAACTTATAGAAGATTCTAATCAATCCTAATCAGTTTAGGAATAGGATTAAACCTTTGGACCCTCCTCATGATCATTGGGTCGTAGGTAAAATCCGGTTTGGGCCCATTTTAGTATTTTGGCCATAACTTCCTCATTATTCATCGGAATTGGGCTTATAATATATCGTTAGAAAGGTCTTTTCAAGCCCCATCCAACTAAACCATTATTGGACCCTTATCATGGACCAAAATAAACTGAATTGGACGTTTTTATAAAATAGAGTGGGTTTTCGAAAACAGAGAGAAGGGTTTTTAATAAAAACTAACCGCATCACTTGACTTTTCACATTTTCACCTCATTCGATTATGGTTCGACGTGAAAGGTATTCATCACTGGGTTTGGTTTTGGGGAGGCACAATTTGGTGTCTACACCCAACATTTCCAACGGGTGGCCAATGCGGCCGAGTCGGGTAGGTCTAGGGTCCCGATTTACTTTGGAGGGTTAGTAACCCACATAGCGGTCAAACACCTAGGTTGGACCCCTAGCGGCGATGGTAAGGTGGTCGGCCCAACCCTTATGGACGGACCTTATTTAGGAGGGCTTAACTGGATAAATGTGATAGGAGGTGAGACTTAGTGGGTTATTCATAGGGAGTCGGGTAGACGGGAGAATGCTTTCACTTTGCCTAACCCGACCATAACCAAATTTGAGAAGGGTCTTCCCTTCTACACCTTCGAACTAGGAGACCTAGGAGAGGCCCAACCACACCACCAAGCACCTCCCTCACCACCACAACATTTCCACCAACCATCACCCCAACACTACACACATAACATTCCCACTTCCTCAACCAACTACAACATCGACCCTAACGCCCCGTATGACTTCTCGGCTTTTAGAACCCAATTAGACCGGATAGAGAGTGGGCAAGGGAGGATAGAGGGTATGGTTAGGAACTTGGACACTAGGGTAGGATCCCTAGATTCTAGAGTTGGGGTGGTGGAGAGGAACCTAGGGCGGGGTTTATACCCCATGTATGATGATTATGCCCGTCGGGGGGCTATTCCCCCCGAATCACTAGTTCCCGATTGGTTCCAAATCCCCAAAGGGGATACGACTTACCCTGTCAAAATTAATTACCTAAGTCCTCTAACTAAAGTAGATAGTGAAGTAGGGTCGAATCCACAGGGAAACTGGTCTTTCTACTCCTAATTAATTCATATAATCTAAATTATTAAAGTAACCAATTTGTTGTTTGTAATGTGAAATTATATATACTACGAAGATTAAGTTTAGGGAGAAAGTCGATAATAAGAAGGCCTAAGGTCATAGGTTCACCAATAATAATTAATATTCCGGGATAAAACATAACAATCAACAATTAACATTGCACAAATAACATGATTAACAGGCTCTCGCAATTTATTAACCAACATAGATCTAACAGGCTCTCGCAATTTACTAGATCTAAGTTCCCATTGAAAATAGCCTTTAATATCAAATTAACATCTGCTCGATTCATCAATTAAATATTGCTAAACTGATGGGAAGGAGAACGGTAGGTCGTTGGGCTACCACCCTACCCAATCAAACAAAATTTGTAACTTAACAAACCCCTATTTAGTGTAGTGGTAAGTCAAGGTCGAACCCAAAGGAATGGAGGTCGAATGCACAATGCCTAAGTCAAGCTATTTCGAAGTCAAGTAAAAGGGGTTTTATGAAGAAAACTAGAGCTAGAGCTAAATGATGCAAGAACTTATATGAAATCAATCTAAAGACACTAGGGCAATGGATCCACATGTAATCGTAATGGAAAATGGTAATTTGGGAGGTCAAACCGACTAAGTCAAGTGATATGAAGGAAGATCATCGTGTATCCAAAAGAGCATACCAAGATGGTTCACCTAGAGGTCTAACTAGCGTCAACTACGCTAAACACTACCTAGGGAACGTCACAAAGCACCTCAATCGTGAAATTGCAAGTTACTAATCAATGGTCCATATCATAGCAAGCTCACAATGCAATCTAGTGCAATAATCAAAGATGGCCAAACCTCAATTAATCACACACATGCACATGAATTATCAACCAAATTTAATCATATCATCAACTCCATCAATTATCCCCAAATTACTCTAATCCATTATTCAAACATGCTTCACCATTTCCCTAGCTAGAAAACTACTCACTAGCTATAGGAATCAAGATCAAAACTACAACAATCATCAATTTCATCATCAACATAATTGAAATCAAAGATTAAACCAACAATCAATCAAAATCAATCAAAATTTAATTAAACTACAATCAATCATCAATAACATGGAAAACAAATGAAATCAACTAGAATCAAACTTGTATTGAAATCAAGAAGAAGATCCTTAAAAAACTTTGATCTAAAGATCAAATACAATGAGGAATTCTTGAGCAATCACCAAAAATCATGAGTTTCTCTCTCTAAAGTTCTTGAGTTTCTCTCTCTCTAAAATTCTCCCAAAACTAACTATCCCCCAAAATCAATCTAAAAACTTCTTACTAAAAATAGGTAGAAATAACTATATATACAAAGAGGAGGTCGGTATTGACGCCCAAAAATAGACCCTCGTAGGTGCGGGCGCTCGGAGGAGGGAGAATGGTGCGCACGGGGCACACCCAGATTGGTGCGCCCGCACGCACCAGGTGTGCGGCCGCACCCGACCAATGTGCGGCCGCACACCACCTTGGTGCGCCCGCACATATCTGGGTCTTTCCCCCTTCTTCTCTTCGTCCTAGCTCAAGCGGTGCACACGTCCTAGATGATGATGATGGAGGACAAAGTAGGCAGAAACTTTCTTGAATTTCTTGAAAAGTATAAGCCATGAAGAAGGCATATACAAAGCCTTGAAGCTTGCCTCTTGATCCACCCTTGACTTGAAGCTTCTTGCACCATCTCTAGGCATGAAAACAATGAAAGCTCATAGAGAGGAAACTCGGGAATTCTTGGACAATCAATTACCACCTACAAATAAATGATAAAAAGCAAGTAAAAGAGAAAAATAACAAGTAAACTAGAAAAAGCATGAAATAGAGAAACTAACTACAAAAAGCATAAAATGAAGAAAACAAGAATAAAACTAAGGAAAACTAAAGAAAAGAGAGATAAAATGAAATAGAAATCATCCAAAAAGGAACCAAATGAGTGCCATAAATGTCACTCATCATAAACATTCACAATCAAATTACATCTGCTCGATTCATAATCTAATTGCAAGAATTAAAACAATTCAATAAGAAATTATCATGCAATATCAATAATCAATAATAACAAATTATCCCTTCATATTAATTATGGATCCCCATAAACCCTAGAATTAAACTACTCACACATAATTAAAACTAAACAAAACATAATAATAGAGTAAGCCATAAGGAATTGAAAGGAAGAAATTACTGAAATTAATTGAAATAAAAATCGTACCAAGACGGCGAAATTACAAAGTAGTCAAGATCAAGAGTAAGGTAGAGAGAAAAGTCTAGAGAGAGAAAGTATTAAGTAGAGAGAGAAAGTGAAAAGAAAAAGAGTAAGTGAAAATTATTATCCTAAAACGTACTTAAACAAAGACTAAAACAACTTCCTAATTAGAAACTAACTGCTCGTCTAAGGATCCCTTCCAGAATCACGCGCCCGATCGGGCTAAAGGCCGCCCGATCGGGCGCGCCTTTTTCTCGCAATGCCTTGTAAACCACCGCGGCCGATCGAGCTAACATCACACCCGATCGGGCGCGCCTATGGCTTGCACCAGCCCCTTTATTGCACGCCTTGCCCGATCGAGCGTAGCTTGCCCGATCGGGCCCTTGTGGCTCCTCGAGGCTTGGACTTCCGATTGGGCTCGACTCCTCGGCCCAATCTGAATCTCCTCTTCGGGTCTAGAATGCTCGGTCCAAACCTCGGTATTCCAAATACCGAGCCCTTAATCACCGGCTCAATGGCTCTAGCCGGCCTTGGGCTTCAACGACGGTCATACTCCTCCAATGCTCGTAGTAGCTTCATAAAATCCCGGGAAAGTGCTCCAAAGGTGCAATTCCCTACAAAACTCAACCAACACTACGAAAACACTAGAAAATGCATATTAGTAACAAAAGTGGCTCTAAGGAGCCAAAAACACTACTAATTATGACCAAGGGACGGGGGTAAAATACTATATAAAATGGACATATCAAACTCCCCCAAGCCAAACCTTTGCTTGTCCCTAAGCAAAGAGCTCCTCAATGAACAATAAAACATGCACCCCAATATAAAAATCAAGCACAAACGATTCAAGGCAAATCAAGTGAACATGCTTCAAAATCAACCAATCTTATTCATCTAATCACCCTTCCTCCCCAACAATTGTCAAGTAGAGCAAACCACAAGAGCATATAGAATTCAAGACTAGTGCTCACACACTCTACTCTCATTTATGTGGCGAGTAAAAGATGTACTCGATCGCTCTCCATCCCAACCCCTTTAATGTGAACAATGCCCTCCCAAACTCACACACTCGTGTGTTTAAAAAGACATACACTCAACCTAATAGTCGACTCGGAATATGTCAAGTCATAACTTGCATTGATAAACAACACTTTCACATTTACACAACTCTATGCACAAGGTCAAAAGGTCTTTTAAAGCTTGTAATGTAAGGCTAGGGTGAAAGGGTAGGATAAATTTGGGAATATTGGTAGTTGGATGGATTTGATTGGTTGACTTTGATACATGTTTGTCAGATTTACCTTGAATCGTATTTATTGATTTAAATTATTTTGGGGGTGAAGTATTGATTTATTTATTCATTGCTTTGCTCAGGGACAAGCAAAGGTTTGGCTTGGGGGAGTTTGATAAGTATATTTTATATATATTTTTATCCCCCGTCCCACGGTCATATTTTTGCTTATTTGAGCTCTACAGAGCTATTTTTATTACTAATATACGTTTTCTAGTGTTTTTGTAGAGTTGGTATTATTTTGTAGGAATTTGCAGATTTATGTCAATTTCCGAGCTTATTGAGCCACTATGAAAATATTAGAGATGATCGTATCTTATGAGGAGTATTTGAAGACCAAGGTCGAGCTAATTAAATTTGGTTTGGGGATTATGGGCTTGGTTTGTTTAGAGTACTAATTTTGTTGCAAGTCTAAGATGAATTAAGAAGAAGTAGGAAATTTCGGCCCAAAGTGTGCTCCAGCGAAGTATGTACTAGCGTCCAACGACCTTCAACTATTGGGCCGCTTGTGCATTATTGGACTTCTTAGTTTTGCTAGCTGATGATTGTCGGTTTAGGGAGAGTATTAGCTTTAAGATTGATTTTGGCAGCTTTATCCTAGTTTTAGTTAAGCTAGGATTATCTTATTTAGTTGTTTCTCAATAAGATTCCTTCGTGCTTATAATTATAAAAAGGGAGTAGTAGTAATACGTAGGTAGTTTTTTTAGTATTAGTTTCTTTAGTTTTAGTTTAGTTTTCTTTTCTCTCTCTAACTTTTCTCTCTTTTCCTTAATTAAACTCTTAGTATTATTTCCTCTCTTGTTTCTCTCTCTACAACTCTTTGTTTAATCTCAGTTATTTATTTTATTTCTTCTATCATGTCTTGTTTAATTGCTTTGTTTAGTTTATATTTAATTATGCGCGAGTAGTTTCCTTTCTAGGGTTTGTGGGGATCCATATATAATATGAGGGGGTAATTTATTGTTGTTGATTGTCAATGCTAGATTAATTTCCTATTGATTGATTTAATGCTATGCAATTAGATTAACGCTGGTTTAATTGTATGAGTTACGCAATATTGATTTGAGATTCGAGAGATGAGAATTAATATTAAGGCCTAGTTTCAATAGGCAATTTAATTTATAAATGGTTAAGTCGAGATTCGAGAGATGAGATTTAATACCGGTAAATTTACTCTGTGATTGTAATACGTAGCGAAAACCCTTTATGATCTGATTAATTGATACATTGATGATTGATTATTATGTTTTACCCTAAAGTATTATTTATTGGTGAACCTATGCCCTAGGTCTTTTATTCATTGTTTTTCTCCTACTTTTATTTCTCCCTAATTCTAATCTTCGTAGTATAATTTCACATTACAAACAACAAATTGGTTACTTTAATAATTTAGATTATATTAATTAATTAGGAGTAGAAAGACCAGTTTCCCTGTGGATTCGACCCTACTTCCCTATCTACTTTAGTTAGAGGACTTAGGTAATTACTTTTGATTAGGGGATATGACTTTACCCTGTCAATATGCCACATCACTGCACTACCAATAATACTCCATATTGTCTCAACTATATTGAAAAAAAAATATGGATGACAAGGTTCGAACACTAGACCTCTTAGAAGAGAGATTATTGTGTAACCATCTAGGCTAATAGCTAATTATGTTTTAATATTTCACACTAAATAATATAATGCTATAAAAGTACTAAAGCTGCACAACTATAAAAGTAGTATCCCGGAGCAACGCCCGGGCTACTCACTAGTTGTTGTTAATTAGTTGTAAATTATATCATAATTGTAATCCCCCGTAATTTCGTGAAATTTAAAATTACATTTAACATATTTATGTGAATATTCAATTATGATTATTTATTTACAAAATTTATTTTATATAAGCAAATAAATTTAATGCTTATAAAGTTAATAAAATTATTTTATTAAATTATTTCTCTACCCTTATGTTGAATTATGAATGATTATGCAAGTTCAACCCACTATTGTAGCCCACTTTAGAATAAAGGAACCTTAAACTTTTATTCTAGCCCAACTCTTTAATTCAACTCTTACTTAAACTTATGAACCAAGCCCATATAAAGCCCCCTAAAAACCCACAAACTTCCTCTCCCTTTCACGTGAAAACAAAAAAAAAGAGAAAACCCCTCACTCCTCTTCTCCTCTTCTACGTGAAACAGTAAAAAAAAAAATCGAAGCTTGTTGCTGCCGCTGCCCCAGCCACACGCACCACCTCCGCGCCGCCCTGCCGCACCTCCGGCCACCCAACGCGCCACAAGCGGCCCCCTTTTGATAGTAGTCGCATTCTTCCTTCCCTTTTTTTTTCTCACTTCTCTTGTTTTGTTATTTTGATTTAAAGCTTCAATTTTTATTTGATTTCAATTCTAATTTATAAAAGATTATAAATTTATGAGTTTTAGCATGTTTAATTTATTATATAAAATTTCAGATTATATATGTTGTATAATTTAGGGTTTAAACCTTGATTTTTTCATGTTTTAGAGCTTGATAACGTGCTAATTAAGTTATCTAATTATACTATGTTTAAATTACATCAAAGTATGATTATTTTGATTATATATAAATATTCAGATTATTAAAGTTTCAATTTTTAAGATCAAATTGTGTTAATTTCATATTTTTATGCTTCTAATATCAAAATTTGATGATTGTGGGTATTTTATGATTAAAAAGTTTTGAACTTTAAAGTCTAATCTTAAGATTAAATTTTCAGATTTTATATTTATTATTTTAGAGCCTCTAATTACATTGAATTGGTGTATTTTCGGGTTTAAAGCTTACTAACTTAATCTATAATGTAGATAATTTCAAAGATTACTATAATTCCAAGATTTTATGCATAAAGTTAATTTTCAGATTTTTATAAAGGTCTAAACTTGCTGTAATTTCATGTATAAGGGTGTATTTTAAGGTTTTTATGAAGGAAACTTAAAGAACTATATATAAGCTTTTGATTTTAATAAAAGGGAAGGTTTTAAAATGTTGTTTAATTGGATTTTGAAGGTTTAAAAGTAAGTTAGTATTGCTGTAAATTTGGTTGTTTGAGTATTGATTGAAATCTTATTGTTTGGTTTAGGAGAGATCTTTATAGGAGGTGATTTCTAGTTGGTGAAGTGGCCAATTCGTTTACTCAAGGAACGTACGAGTTACGAAACCTTGCCTTTAGAAGCATGTTTAGGAATGAAACGAGAACTTAGTATCATGTATAGAGAAGACTGGAATAATTGTTTGGTTATACATTGTGACTTCCGAATGATGTGCACTATTTTACTTGGCAAATATTATTTATGCATTAACTTTGCAAGGTGCGATTAGAGGCAAAGGTATGTAAGTATGTGGAATGATTTATTTATTACTCATTCATGATTATTGAAATAGGATAGGTAAAGGAAGAATTCAAGTCTTATAAGACGAGGTTAAGGTTTTGGGGTGCCCTATGCACTCAAGGTGTTTATACACCGAGGTAGTTAATGGAATAAATAATAAATGTTGTTTGTCACTGATGAATCAAGAAATGAAATTGGAAACTTGTTTTACTTGATTGAATTGATATTAGATTGATTGTATTGTCTGCATATAAGTCATCACCAAGTCTAAACCTGTAAATCACGTAAAGTGCAAGATGGATGAGCAATAAAACTCTAGATTGGTGCACTTCTGGAGTAATGACAATCAGGGGTTGGGGTACATGGGGTATTAGCCGTGTACTTTTCTCGAGGCCGTCTGATCTACGAGTCTCTTATTTCAAATATTTTTCAAAACTAGGAATTAGGTGAGATCTCATACTAACTACGGTCACGGAGTCGCGCCCGTGGTCTTTGGATGTTTATTGATGTTTCAGAAAGTAGGCATGGGGTTTTTTATTTTATTGATGTTCCAAATGGAACATGGGTTGGACAACCTTGTCTATTGCTAAATCCAAAGAAATAAATAAAGCGAGTTTGCTACTATTAACTAGTGAAGTCTTAGTAAAATTGATAATTGAGTCGTGTGTTGAGTCTATAATTTAATGAAGCATGATGATTGATTATTAGTAGCATGTTATGGATTTCTTATTTGTTTCGCAGCTTGTATGTACTCAGCTTTGCTGATTGCATGATTTTTGTGTTTTTCTTTGGTCATGGCCTTCGCCTTTCAATGACCCTGCGACGATCCAATTTTTACACTTGTAATATTGGGGAGCAGACTCATCACAGGTGTTTACATAGTTTGGACTTGCATCAAGGTGGTGGGATTTTGAGTAGAGAGTTGGTTATTGTTCGTAGTTTATTTCTTTTCGCAAGTTTGAATTTATTGAACTCTGGTTTTATTTATTTACTACTTTTGTTGGGTTTCGAATAAGGGCCTTAGTGGTTCCAACTTGTAACACTTAATTTGGTTTTATTCGTTGGTTTTGAAATTTATTTATAACTGTTTTAGTTTTCCGCTGCTAATTTCTAAAATAGCCTTAACGTTTGAACACGTGGCGGTAGCACGTCAGTAATTCTCTTGGATTTTGATCAGGTTATTCACAGGTTTAAAGAGAGAATTATTGGGATGTTACAAAGTAGTATCAGAGCCAGGTTCGATTTTGTAACACCCCCAAAAATTCGAGTCCTTTAAAACAATAAGAGTAACCTTTAACTTTCAAACCGAACCATCGAACCCTGGGAGTATTACTGCTACACTTATTTTCCATAGAAAATAAATGCAAAGAAAAAAGAAATAAAGTATAAATAAACTAAGTGGTCTAAGTTGTGGCAAAATAAAATATAGTCATTACATCAAAACTGCAATTATTTTGAAAACACTAGTTAAAAGGAAGTAATTAAGCTCGGAAACAACTAAATTGTCTTAGCTATGTGGTTATTCTAACGTCTCCTCACACATAACCGAGTACCCTCTTACCAACCTGCAAAATAAATCAGAAACAAGAAAAGAGAGAGAACTCCCAAAAATCAGATAAACTGAGTAGTTCCAACTCCATCCCGTAAAATAAATAATTTTAGTTCAAAACATATTACACATAATATAACTTCATAGACATCATAATACTCAACCAAGTTCAAATTATCTCATAACATATTATTACTTTATTTAAGAAAGGGAAAGAGAACGCCAGTAAGCCGGGACTAGTCCCTGTCACCACCTACTTTACAGAGGGTCGCGCGTAACCCCAAATGGGCATAAAATAAAACAGAATGTCCCTAGTGTGCACACCCCTCACTAATACCCAGTGATTAGGAGGAAGACTAACAGTAACATACAATAATTTAAACCAACTAGTAGCAACCATAACTACTAGTGGGCAACCTGTTCTTCACCCTTTCGGGTTTCATTTCCCTTCTTAAGTTATATTTCACTGTACATTTATTAGGTTACATTGTCCGATCACATTGCACACAAGCATTGCACAAATCAATTTAATCCCGAGTAACAATATTTCAATTCCAATATTATTAGCACATAGTCGTTCCACATGACATCCTAATTATAACTCGATTCTCAATAGGCCTTAGAGACCATCAATTATATATAATCAATCATCTAATTTCCAAGATTATATTTATATAAAATAATTCATACGATAACAAATAATCATATTTTTTTTTGAAATTACATATACTAGTTCACAAAATAGAAAAACTCATATAAAATATATATATGATTCCATATCACTCATCACATATAATTACATAAGCACGTATTTGACACATAATATTTCAAAACAATTTCCTAACGGGATTCTAGATGATGGACATTGAAAATTACCTTGATCGTGCGTAAAATCTCAAGGTAAATAACCTCCGAACGTTCACCTAGTAGTCTCCGTCTACAAGTAAACAGGTAAACGGGTCTAAGTTAGTATCATTGTACACATACTACCTACTACTAAGTTAGAAATCTATAAAAACCCATATAATCAAAATATAGAAGTTACATAATAAGGTTTGGTTTAATAAAAACAATGATTCATAAACCAAGATCAACATATTTGACGAGTAAAACAAATCTTGAGACGATTCCACTCGAAAATATTCCATCACTCTTACTGACAACTCCTAACCATAAAATTCCTTTTCTTCTGTAAGTGTGTATTTTTTTTTTTTAAAGCTTGTGTAAACGTAGTAGCAAAAATGGTGGTATAAGATTAGGAAGCAAAATTCCTTTTTGTCACTGAAAATTATCTAGCAACGGTGTAAATTCTTTCGAAAAGCAAGCTTGAGAGTGAATCGGTTGATTACAAAGGCACGTCACTCTCGTCCAACCAACCGATACTACTCTAATTTTTTTTTTTTTTTTTATCAAGAAGGTGCTTTAATTCAAGCCAGCCATTGAAAGGATTATCAAATGCTTACCAAAATAGAGATGAGTATATGAAATTGAGCTGATGGGGAAAACAATGGTTTGGGGTACAGAGGTATATATAATTTAGAGTTCTTGGGTTTAATTATTCTAGAAGATTACTCAAAAGATCAGATAAGACTCAATTCAAAAGAATCGGATAAGATCATTGAAAAGATCAGTTTTTTTTTTTTTTTTTTTTTTTTTTTTTTTTTTTTTTTTTTTTACAAAATCTGTTTCTATAAAATATCCAAAATCAGTTTTTTTTTTTTTTTTTTTTTTTTTTTTTTTTACAAACCGAAAATATTAAATAATTAATGTATATATATTTAATAAATTTAAAAGATTATACTAGCAAAGGAAATTTTGGGGTATTACAGATTTAATTACCACTAAAGTCACTTTAAAGTTTTTAGGCGCCTAACGTTTTAAATTTTATGATTTTGGATTTTATGACGTGTTTAAAGTTTAACTTTAATTTCAAAAATTATTCTATTTTAATTAAAAAAAATTCGTCATTTTACTAAAATATATGTATTTTTATAAATTACTATATTATTAATTATTTTTGAACTAATTGAATCTGCGTACTTATTTTATTCTTTGAACTTGAGTACTTATTTGATTTTATGTGTGAGGTTTGGGTAGTATTAAGATGGACATATAGGATAGATGATTTCTTTCTATGTGCATGGTAATTAATTCTTTGGTGCTATTTTTTTTTTTAATGTAGTAATTGTGCAAGTTAGTCTAGGATCCCATCTAACTTTCATTATAAAATAAAATGTAAATACCAAAAGAGAAGAGGACATGTTGATCAAACAAGCCTCGAAAAGCCATGGGCTACCACCATGTACCCCAACCCATAATTGTCAATACTCTAGAAGTGCACGCTTTCAAGAGTTTTACTGCTCATCCATGTTTCACTTTACGTGATTACAATTTTAATTAATAGCTGACTCAATCAAGAAGACCATACATAACAATCATACATCAATTCATTTTTAATTTTATTTAGCACAATGGTGATCACATCACAAATTGACCTTTAATTCCAATTAAACTTCCAAATTATTCAAAATTGTTGAACATAGTCAACCCACCTAGCCATTTCGGCTTAATCCACCTTTACTCAACATACTAACTAGTTATGATTGAGTAATAAATAAATAATAATAACCTTGTGGAATAATTAATAAATTCATTCCACTTAAACCATTCAATTTCAATCCTTTAATAATCCAAATGTGGTTAACAAACCAATCTAATAAAATATGTTTGTATCAACATTCCATACAAACAATTAATCCAATATAATTCCACATACTTGCATCCATAATTCCATACAAGCATAATTAATTCACCAAAACATGCCTCATAAACATAAATACATGAATTAATTAAATATATAACCAAACAATTTCCATCCAAGTGTTCTTTAATCTTGAAACTAAGTTCATTCCTTTTGGTACCTAAACATGATACTACTTGCAACGAAGTAGACATGTACGTACCTCGTACAAACAATCCTTTGAGCCACTTTTAATCACTTAAAATTCTCCTAGGGAATAATCACTTCCTAGAAAACAACCAACAATTAATATTACTAACCCAAGTAATTTCCAACAATATAATATGATGAAAAACTTATTAAAATAAAAAAAACATATTTATATGCTTAATTAACTTTAAACATAATTAATTTTATTAATCAAAATCAAGGATAAAATTTTAAGCATAAAAAAAACTTCGTCAAAAATCAAAAACTGCCCAAACATATTTAGAGGCTGAATTTGGCCACGAAAGGGTGGTGTTCACTACCAACGGTAGTGAGTCTTTCTTAAAACATTGTTTCCACATGGAAAACACTACTTTTTTTGTTAAAATCGGATGAGTTCAGAACCTGATCGGGATTAAAACGGGATTAATATTAACGAACTGAAATCTAAACATTAAAACACGAATTTACGTGTTCAAAATAATCTGGAATTAAGTTAAACTAATTAGTAGTTATAATCACCAAAATTTCAAAATATATTACTATAAAAGCCCTGAATCAATTGTTCATAAAACACTAAAATCATGATTTTCAATAATTAAAAACCCTAGGTTATTAAATTTACAAAATCTGAAAATTTTAACATTTATAAAATCTGAAATTATAAAGTTTAATCATCAAAATACAATTTGATACTTATTAAATTAATTTCAAACAATAAAATTTAAACCCATAATCAATAATTATAATTACACAAATTAATAAAACAAAAGAGAAAGAAAATAAGACTAACCTTTTGTGTGGGGAAATTTTGGGGATGTATGGGGTATTTATAGGAGAGAGAGTGGTGTAGGGTTAATTTTAAGATTGGGCCTCATAAAATTAATGGGCCAATTAAGAAAGTAAAGTGGGTTTAATTTGTTTGTTGGACATAAATTATTGAAGAAAGGTTCATAAAAAGTTCTTTGTAATATAATCGTTCATCAAACCCAAAAATAATTTGAAACTTTTGAAATTAAATCCGAAAAAATACAAATAAATATTATGAATAAAATATAATTTCATTAATAATATATTTAAAAATACGGGGGATTACATTTTCAATCCAAATTTAAACGAAATAACTTACTTTTTCAGATTTTGCGCCTTGTTTTATTGAATTTCATAGTGCATGAAGATTTTTTTTGTGATAATTTAAAAACAATTTTGCAATTAAAGCTTTTGATGAGAGATAAACTTGCATAGAAATGGGTGGAGAGAGAAAATGTAAGAAAGAATGAGGAGAGATAAAATGAAAGTTAGTGGAGGGTATGGGTAGTACTCTAAACAACAGGTTTAGAGGGGGTGTAGGGTGTCCAACCTACACTAGGGTCTAGTGTTCACTAATTATATAACTTCCACATTATTCATCGGAATTGGGCTTATAATATATCGTTGGAAAGCTCTTTTCGAGCCCCATCCAACTACACCATTATTAGACCCTTATCATGGACCAAACTAAATTGGATTGGCTATTTTCATAAAATAGAATTGGTTTTCAAAACAGAAAGAAGGATTTTAAATAAAAACTAACCGCAACACTAGACTTTTCACACTTTCACTTCATTCGATTATGGTTCGACGCGAAAGGTATTTATCATTGGGTTTGGTTTTGGGGAGACGCAAATGGGTGTCTACAGAAGCCCCCACTTTGACTGAGTTTGGAGAAACGCATGTTTCGAAACAAAAGTCAAAGTATCGATAGGGACGGAGAATGATTCAGAACATTCTGCGATCCTAAATCATTATTGTAACACCGATACCTGCAAACTAGCGTTAATTAAACAGATAAAGAGTTAAGAAACGTGTATCTTGCACCGTCGAGCACACATCTCTGGAGTAACCGTTTTGTTGCATTTTTATTGCTTTGATGACCTTCCACAAGCTAGAGAATGCCATCCCGCTTGAAGACTACTACGATTGTAACTACCTCCAATTTCCGTTATGATAATCTTCCGCAAGCCAGGGAACACTATCGAAGATTACTTCGCTTGAAATGATCCTCTACCGCTTTATGACCATTTTCCGCAAGCCAGGGAGCATGATTGAAGATAACTTCGCATGAAATCACCTTCAGTCTTCATGATACTATTCCGAAGAAAATTATCGAAGACCAACGCTTGTCGATCTTTTAAAGTCCGCTTGAACTTTGCTTTTGCTACGCCAGTACGTCGGCACCTTTGCTGCTTGTGAACCATTATGTCGGTGCTTTTGCTGTTTATGAACCATTATGTCGGTGCCTTTGCTGCCTATGAACCATTATGTCGGTGCCTTTGCAATGAGCCAATGTTTAGGCGCTTTAAGCTAAGTGAGGCGATCATTTATCAGGTCGATCACTTAATGTGATTGTAAGCGAGCCGATTACTAATCACGTCAAATTGCTTAGAGGGGCTAACTGGCGTACCAAGGAACCCAAATTGCTGCATAAGGTCCACATGACCATATTGATGAGCCACGTGACCTGTCGCCGCTCCAGCGCTAGCAAGAAACGCTTGTCGCTGCGTTTTTTGCTTGTCGCCAAGCAACAACCTCGTCGTTCGGCGACAGGGTCGGGTTTTTAAATACCCCCCTTTCTTCTTCATTTTGCTGGAACTGTTTCGTCGGTTTGCCCGAAAACTTCAAATTGCTCGTTGTTGCTCGTTTCTCAATCAAATTCGCTCAAACTTGTTGCAAATTGAAGCTTATTTCATCTAGTTTCCCGATCTATGTAAGTTTTGCTCAAACTTACTCTGGTTTTGCTGAATTATGCGTTCTTTGTTCTCGAATTTTCAAAAAATTCAAAATTTGATTCGCTTATTTTGCTTTGTTTGTTGAATTTTATGGCATGAACACTACTAGAAAACACCTCATTTCCGACGGAAAAATTCCGTTGGAAACACCTCAAAATCCGTCGGAAAACACCTTTCCGACGGATTTCCGTCGGAAAACACCTTTCCGACGGATATTTCCGTCGGAAAAGGTTGTCGGAAAAGGGTGGAAAAGGGTTCGTAGGAAATAGGGTCTTTTCCGACGAAAATTCCGTCGGAAACACTTTTCCAACGGAATTTCCGACAGAATTCTTTCGTCGGAAGGGATTTTCCGGCACCGGCAAATCCGTCGGAAATCTCCGACGGACGCAAATCCGTCGAAAATTTCCGACGGAATTTCCGTCGGAAATTTCTTTTATGAAATTTAAAAAAATACGCCGCGCCACCACGGGCACGGCGTATCACCACCTCCAACCACCAAAAAACCCAACATCAGCAGTCCAGAACCACCCCACCACCCACAACCACCAGATCTACCACCGACAACCACTAGCTACCACCCCCCACCACCAGCCCCTAACCCGATCCACCACTCACACCCACAGCCCACCCATAACCCGTTTCACCAGCCCCCCTAACCCGATCCACCACCCACAGCCACTAGAACCCTAACCCGATCCACCACCCACACCCACAACCACACCCATTAGAACCCTAACCCAATCCATCACCCACACAAACACCCACCAGAACACCTACCCACCTAATCGACCCCCTAATCGAACCTACCCAAAACCACCCACCTAAAACCACCAATATCGGCACCGAAACAAGCCAACCACAACCCAAAAATAAAAAAAGAGTCCCGACCCAACCCCAAAAATTCGGACACCAAAATTCAAAAAAACTGATAAAACAACAAAAAGAAAATCATAAAATATTACACATACCTTAATTCGACATAATAAAACCTTGAAATTGGGTTTAGAAGGCCAAATTCGACCACAAAAACTCTAGATCTAGAGTTTTCATGGTCGAATTTGGCCTAAAAACCTTTGTTTTCTTCGTGAGGAGAGAGAAAGGGCGAAATTGGAGGAATTTGTTGTTGATTTTCGTAGTCGATGTTGGTGTTATTGTTGGTGTTGGTGTTGGTGTTGGTGTTGGTGTTGTTGTTGATGATGTCGGTGCTAGTGGGTGGTACTGGTGATGGGAGATAAAGAGGGGAAAGAAGCTAAGAGGATAAAGAAGGGGGAAGGAGAATGAAGAGGAGAAGGAGAACGGGGATGGAGAACGAAGAGGAAAGAGAAGAAGAAAGAAGAGGAGAAGGGGCGGAAAAGAGAGGAGTGTTAGGGTTTCTAGGGTTGATTTTTTTTTTTAAAAAAAAAAAAATTCCGACGGAAATTCCGTCGGAAATTTCCGACGGACTAAAAATCCGTCGGAAAAAGTAATTTCCTACGGAAATATCCGTCGGAAAGCCCATATATTACGACGGATTTTTATTCCGTCGGAAATTTCTGACGGATTTTTAGAATTCGTCGGAAATATCCGACGGAATTAAAATCTGTCGAAAAATTCGATATTTCCGACGGAATATTGGGTCCGTCGGAAGCAGTCCGTCGGAATTCAGCTATTTTCTAGTAGTGGATTTGCTTGATTATGCTTGTGTATTGCTTTAGGAGTATTTTGAGACTTGTTTGACTCAATTTGATGGAGAAATAAGCAATTCACCATTGTTGGACTACTTGAGTTCGTGAAGAACAATGGGGTTTGTTCTTTGCGTTTTTGCTAGCTTTTCTTAGGGTATATATAGCGCGCTCACCGTTTGGATGCAGAAGGTCGCTTGAAGGACGTCATCTGGTTCGATGCATAAAGTTGGGCAGCATATAAAGATTTTGAGGATGTTGTGTGCTTCGATGCCACTTCTCTAACAAATGAATATGAACTTCCATTTGCAAAATTTGTTGGGTGAACCATCACGGTCAAACGATTATACTCCGCTGTGCTCTTGTTTATCATGAAGATTGCGACACATATTCTTGGGTAGTTCGTCAATGGGTAGAATGTATGAGGAACAAAGCTCCGTTGGCCATACTTACAAACTAAGCTACATCGATGAGGAAGCCGTTAGCTGAAATTATGCCAAACTCTCGCCATCGCTGGTGTTTATGGCACATTACGAAGAAGTTCCCGGAGAAGCTTGGAAAATACACCATGTAAGTTATTGGTCACCGTTGTTTCATACTTTTGCATGATTAAATAACCCTATATTTTTACAAGTATGTAGAAATACAGATATACGTAGACTATCTTACTGTTTATAATTTACTGTATTTGCACAATACGTGACGGGTACTAGAAATTTAAGATCACAAGTTGGAAGAGAATGAATGGCTTGATGATCTTTTACAGGAGAGGCATATGTGGGTATAGCTTGCATTCATGAAAGAGTATTTTGATTAGTGGTGAAATGGTAGGTCGTTGGGCTACCTTCCCCAATCAATCAAACAAAATTTATACACTCAACTAACCCCTATATAAGTATAGTAGCAAGTCAAGGGTCGAACCTAAAGGAATAGTGATTGAAAGTCTATTGTCTTATGATAAGCTATTCCGAAATCGAAATTGGGGTTGTAAGGCTAAGACTAAGGCTAATCGCAACAAATAAACTTGTAAAATCAAAGATGATAAACACTAGGGCTAGGATCCACATGCATTCATTATGAAATTAACTAATTTGGGAGGTCAATCGATTAAGTCAAGCAATGTGAGGGAAAATCGATATTGCAACCAAAAGAGCATATCAAGCTATTCTCCTAGAGGTCTAACTAGCGCCAACTACGATAAACTCTAGCTAGGAAACGTCACAAGATACCTCAATCGTGTAAATGCAAGCCACAAATCAATGGTCCGTATCAATGTGAACTTACAATGCAATCTAGTGTGAATAACTAGGGTGATCAAGCCTAAATCAAGCACACACATGCACAAAATCAATCAACCAATTTAATCACATTATCAACTCAATCAATTTCCCCAAATTAACTTCAATTCATTACTAATACATGCTTCACCATTACCCTAGCAATCAAACTACTCACAATCCATTAAGAACATCAAAATCAAAGCTAAACTAATCAACAAATTCATATTCATCAATTGAAATCAAACTAATCCAAACTAATCAATCAAACTATCAACAAACTTAATCATTCAACAAAACAAATGAAATCAAACATAAGATTGTATTAAAGAGTAAAAAATTCTTACAAACTTGATAGAAATCAAACCAAAATGTACCAATCTTCAATCATCAATCATCAAATCCAAAGTTTCTCTCTCTAGAAATCTAAGAACAAGTGTTTTTCTCTCTCCTCCCAAAATTCAATCTAAAATAATTCTAACGAGAATCTAATCCAAGCTATCTAAAAATAGAAGGAAACTACTATATACAAGGGAGAAGTCGGTTATGACGTCCAAAAATAGACCCACGCCGGTGCGGCCGCACATAGGGGAGAAGAGGAGGCGCACGAGCACAAACTCAGGGGGGTGCGCCCGCACGCGCCTCCTGTGCGGCCGCACGCGCCACCTGTGCGGCTGCACAGGCCCCCTATGCGCCCGCACCTAGGAGGGTCTTCCTTCCCCTTCTTCAACCTTGATCATCTAGTGCACACAACTTTGGTGATGGTGATGAACATCAAAGTAGGCAGCAAGTTCATGGAGATTTTGGTGGGTTTGAAGCATAGATGGTGCCCCCACCGCATGCGTGCACCGGTCTTGAAACTTGCCCTTCGAGTTCTTCTAGACTTGAAGCTCAAAATGCTAGCTCAAGGCATCAATTGCAATGATAAATGTTGAAGGGAAGCTCGGAAATCTTTGGATGATCGATCATAACCTACAAACAAAAGAAAACAAACAAGTAATAGAGAAAAACAACGAATAAACAAGAAAATGCACAAAATAAAGAAACTAACTACGAAAAGCACAAAGTAAAGAAATAAAGAGCAAAACTAAAGAAAACTAAGGAAAAGAGTTACAAAATGAAATAAAATTCGTCCAAAAAGAGATCAAATGAGTGCCATAAATGTCACTCATTGTATTTCTTGGTAGGAAAGAAAACGATCCAAAGGGTTGAGAGCAAAAATAGCTTTTTTAACGGTTTTGTCAAGCGCAAAACAAAACTGCATGAGTTTCCACAAAAGTATACTAGGGCAATGGAGAAAAGGGTCCGAGATGATAATGAAGTTGATGCCAGATGTATGAAGTATGTTCGCCGTCTAATAAGTGGTTTCAAGGTTGAGAAAACATTTCAAAGGTTGTACACTTATGGTATATTTCAAGAGGTTCATAAGGAGTTGTCTAGGATGGTGTATTGTAATAGTAGGGGTGAAAGGGTTGTTGATGATCATACCAAAGAGTATGTACTCGAAGATGGGGTGTGGATTGTTCCCGAAGGGCTAAGCGAAGAGGTTATTACTGATAGACGATATTGCTACAGTGTTAGGTTTAACACAATGACAAAAGAGGTGTCATGTGAATGCCGTAAGTTTGAAACCCATGACATATTTTGCAAGCACTGTATAATTATGGACCATAATTTGGTGTTTGAGATACCACAAAAATGTATTTTAGACCGGTAAAGGAAAGCTATAGTTAGGAAGCATACACAGGTCAAGGTTGCTTATCATGACCCGTCATAAACCCTAGAGGTGAGAAGGTATAATAGAATTATGACTGCTTTTGAGCCACTATGTGACAAAGCTTCTGCCGTTGATGAAGATACTGTGAACATGTTATTTGCGTCTCTATCCAAGCTAAGGGAGGACGTGAAAGAACACCGTAAGAAATACAACGAAACACATGGTTGTGTCCTTCTCCCAAATGTCGAATACCCTGTATCCGAAATAGGATCTACGAGTCACACTGCAGCTCCAACGTCGGTGTCTAAACCGGGCAATGGTAGTCATCCATATGTGAACGTTACCCAAGAAGGGGGTGAAGGTGGGAATGGTAGTAGTGGTGAATGCCTTGACTTGGATGACGTGATCCCACAGCAGCCGTCTAAACCAAACTTGATCCCACAACACGTATAAGGAAATGTGGAAGACCAAAGGGTTCCAAAAATAAACTCATGTCTGTATATGTTTACATCTCATAACATCTCCTTGTGGGTTGGGCTTAGTAAATGTGTGGCATCTTAATACACTATATCCGTAATTGATTTGTCCTTTAACTATCAAATACTATGGGGACCCAAGTTTGGTGTCCAAAACATGTATTAATGAACTTTCAATTTAAAAGTGATGTGTTCCAATAATGTTATCCTTTCATGTTCGGTGTCCAAAAACTGTATTATGAACTTTCAATTCAAAAGAGCTAGTTCAATTATTATATCATTGGTTTGGCCCATTAGTTGAACAAATTATAAATAGGACCCAACTATTGATGTTCACCAACCATATACACTATAGATAACAAACAACGGTTGGACTTTGGGCCCAACTACAAATTTTAATGACCGGTAGTTGTTTTCTAAAGCATAAATATACTAGTTGGACTTGTTTTAATTTTTTAGTTTCATAGTCAAGTAGTATCGTCATTATCAGGCATAATAGTGGGCCATTTGCCCATGTTTAAGTGTCATAGTTTAAAGGAACATATAGAATTTTGTTTTGTAAATGTATGTGCGAAGATATATGTTAAACAAAACGAGTACATAATACTTACTTAGCATAATGTTCCAACTTACAAGAGTTTAGAATATACATAATAGATACTACATAACTTAGAACTTAGGGTTGGATATTGTCTAACAAATGATCCGATTAATTTAACAAGAGTACATAACATTGGTAACATAACACAATCTAAATACTTAAGTGACATTGATATCTTAAGGTTACTCATTGTCTAACACACATGTTCCAACTTACTAGAGTATAGAACAGTCAATATACTACATGGAATGATAGAAAGGCTTATCATAAGCTAAGGTTACACAGACTATTAAACAACCTCCATGAGTAAAATACCTTGTAGGCAGTCAAGATCCGCTCACACCACATCAATCCTCCAAACACTGTCCGCTACACTTGATCGAGGGTCGAAGCTAGGTCGTTGGGGCTAACCCCTACCCAAGGTCAAACAAAATTTATAAATACTTAACCAACCCTATACTAGTATATGGTAAGTCAAGGGTCGAACCCAAAGGAATGGTGGGCTTTTGCCTAATGTCTATAGTCAACCTATCCCGAAGTCTATAGGTAGGGTGTGAATTCTAAACTAGGACAAACACGACAAATAAACGAGAAGAAATCAAATGTAATAAGCACTAGGGCTAGGATCCACATGTATTCATAATGGAATTGAATATTGGGAGGTCAAATTGGCTAAGTCAAACAATGTGAGTGAAGATCAATCATGCAGCCAATAGAGCATATCAAGCTATTCTCCTAGAGGTCTAACTAGCGACAACTACGATAAACTCTAGTTAGGAAACATCACAAGATACCTCAATCGTGTAAATGCAAGCCACAAATCAATGGTCCGTATCAATGTGAACTTACAATGCAATCTAGTGCAAGAATCAAAGTTGGCCAATCTTCAATCAATCACACACATGCACATGATCATCAACCAAATTTAATCACATTATCAACTCTATCAATTATCCCCAATTAGCACTAATCCATTACTCATACATGCTTCACCATTACCCTAGCAAGTAATCTACTCACTAGCCATTGAAATTAAGATCAAAACAACACTAATCAACAAATTCATCATGATCAAATTCAAACAAGCTAAAATCAACACAAAATCAATCAAACTTTAATCAAACTTGAACATTCAAATAAGCAAATGAATCTAACTAAAGATCAAACTAAAGATTGAATTAAAGAAAAGTAATCCTTACAAACTTGATCAAAAATCAAAAGCAATGTAGAAATCTTCAATCATCAACAATACACCATGAATTTCTCTCACTAAAACCTAGAATTTCTCTCTCTAAAATATGATCACAAAAGTTCTCTAAAATGATTCTCCTTAAATTCTCTCTCTAAAAAAGAAGGAAAGACCATATATAGGAAATATACAAAAGAAGAGTTAGTTAGATTGTCCCAAAAGAAACCCCGGAAGGTGCGGTCGCATCAAGGAAGAGGCGCGGGCGCGGGAAAAAGGGTACAGACAGAGACCACATGCGTACGCGCCCGCACCTAGTAGTAGGGTATACTTCCTCTTCTTCGTCCTAGTTCATTCTCGTGCGCTCGTCTCGGTGATGATGATGAACACTAAGGTAGGCAGTCTTGAAATGGATAATTTGGTGGGTTCATGGCAAAGATGATGCCCCCATCCACCGCATGCGTGCATCGATCTCTTGACTTGCTCCTTGCGTTCCTTCAAACTTGAAGCTTCGAAAGGGAACACGAGGCATCCAAATTGATGAGAAATGTGAGAGAAAGGCTCGGGAATCCTTGAAAACACGATCATAACCTGAAAACAAACAAATAAAAGGGAAAAAGAACAAAGAAACAAAGAGATGCACAAAACAAGAAAACTAACTACGGAAAGCACAAACTAACAAAATAAAGAACAAAACGAAGAAAAACTAAGGAAAAGAGCTATAAAATAGCATGAAAATCATCCTAAAAGAGACAAAATGAGTGCCTAAATGACACTCATCAAATTCCCCCAAGCTAAACTTTTGCTCGTCCTCGAGCAAAACAAAGCAAGAAAGAAAAAGGATGAAAGACTTATTCAAAAAGATAAAGAAAAACTCAAGACGAGAATATACACTAAGATTCAATGCCGTAGGAATCACGGTTGTTTTTAGCTACAACAAGCCCTTTAAACCCCAAAGTCGCCTATGAGGACGAGTAAGGTCTCGCAAGGGTTTCCTAAGAGTTTACCCACAACTCTCCACCAACATCAAAGAGGCAAAACCATAAAAAGAAAAGAAAAGGGAAAAAGGAAAACAAAACCTTTGCGAAATGGACTTACAAAGAGACTATAATGCAAATGAATGAAAATCTTTCTCAAGTAGTCAAGGTATGCACTTTTCAAGATATCTACGGTTGATTGAAACATAGAGTATGCTAGGCATAGGAACTAGACATCACAATCCACGTTCATCCCAAACGATCTTACCGTGTTCTCCCCACTAGTCTCAAATCTCCCCTTAGTGAGCATCCCAATGATTCCTCGAAGGAACCGGAAAAAGAGATTTATTTAGGCTACTCGACAATCTTGACTATGCATCCCCTTTCCTTAGGTAATGACCCATGATTCCCTCCCCCGAATAGTGACTCAACTTTCTAGGTCGAAAGGTCTTTCCCCAAGGTTGTAATGTAAGGCATAAAGGGTGAAGGTAGACTAAAATTTAAAATTTGGCGGTTTTCCTAAAAAGTGAAGCAAAAGGGTGATCAATCCTTAACAACACGATCAAGAAATCACCAAACAAAAACAGCACCCCCAAGATTATTCAAAGCTATACTCACAAGAAATATATACAAAAAGCGTAAACGCTTCTCCCCCAAGCTTAAATGAAGCATTGTCCTCAATGCTTAGAAGGAGAAAAGAATACATCAAAATATTTTTGAATTTTCACTTTTTCAATTTTTTTGTTGTTGTTTTTTTTTTTTTTTTTTTTTTTTTTTTGAAATGCTTTGCTTTATCCTTGCCTTTTACTCAATTCGGACGGCTTTTTCAATAATGCACTTATTAGTCCATGCCTTTTTAAATGTAGGACGACTTTTACTCATACTCATTTGCCATTATTCACAAAGAAGATTAAAGTCACAAGCTTGCATGAATGGAACCACATATCCCAACTATATCACCACAACTCCTTCAAGAATGAGCAATTGCTTCACAAAAACAAGAAAAGAAAGAAAATGAAACAAAAGGCCAAAGATCTAAAGATGTGGCTTGAAAAGAAGGAAATAGGCTCAAATGGTTACAAGAAGGCAAATGTAAACCCAAAAACAAATATTAAACGAACTATCCTAAAAATTGAAAAATAACACCTCGAAAAAGGTGCCTTTGTCCTCCCTAGACAGCTCGGTCTCGGGTTTAAGAATCATAAATCAAGCTTAATAGATTAGGTTTGCAAAGTCAAGGATCCACGCCGCTCATACAAGATAGGTTGAAGGCTTGAAAAACGATGAACCTCACATGGATGTAGCAAATACTCACTAGTGGTGTCAAATCGACTATAGGGAGCAACTACCAAGAATTCCTCAAACAAGTGGAATCTGGCTTCATGATCCTCCTAGTTCAAACCAACTACCCTAGCATACACCTATCCTCAGCTCGAGTCAACCAAACATAGTCTCAAACTGTGCATACCTTTACTACCTAGGAAGAAAGTCATGCAAAAGACAAGTCCAATGTACAAAGTCCAACTCATAAGGAGAACAAAAATGAAATTAAGCCTCAAAATCAATCCACAAACCAAAATAAGAACAAAGGAAAATAAAAGGAAAAGAAAAATAAGAGAAAAGAAAAGAAAAGGAAAAGAAAGTCATAGATAAAGAAGAATAAGAGAAAAGAACTAAAAAGCAAGTTAAGCACATATATCCCAATCGACATACAAGTGATCAAATGACAACATCGTCATTGATCCCAAACATATTACGTGTTAAAAACTTGAAAAAGCTGAAAAGAAAATTGCCGAAACTTTGGCCTTGCAACAAAAGATGGAGGAATTATCCATCAAAGAAAAATCGTTGGAGAAGCTTGTTCTTCGTTCCACAATGGGGAACTAGTACTTTGACACAGAAAAGTTTGCTCCTCCTACAGGACTCTCTTTACCAGAAAAGTTCGTAGCTACGGACTTGCCAATATTCAAGGTGACTAACAATCCAAAAAATCATTTAATGTGTTTTACTGGCACCATGGCATTAAACGGTGTTGATCCTAAGCTTTATGCTTTGACTTTCCCTTTATCTCTAGACCTAGCCGCAAGTGAGTGGTACTATGGGCTAGATGTTAAGTTCAAGACAACATGGGATGATGTAGTTTCGGCTCTCACCACCCAATATGAGAGTAACGTACAGTCCAATCAACTTTACGTGAGCTCAAGATGCTTAAGTAAGGCGACAATGAAAGTTTCCTTGCTTTCTATGGTAGATGGCGAGAAAAGGCGGCTCACCATGCCCAAAGGCCACCTGAACTCGAGTTAGTACAAAAGTTCATGACAATTGTCATGAAAAGTGCAACAAACATCTACGCTACCTTGGATTAGACACTTTTCAAAAGGTCTATTATGTGGCTACTAGGATTGAAGATTATCTTGCTAAAGAAAAAGCAAATAAACTCCATTATCATCATCAACCTAAGAATAACTACAAAAATGGGAATGATAATACATCATCCTCTATTGATGTATTTTCTACTTCCACGCAATATAATAGCACTAATTAATATCATAGAAATGACCCTCAAAGAAGATGGACAATATCCTATGATATACAAGGAGTTGTTAGAAAAATTAAGTGAAAAAGGGTTACTTCCACCAACAGGGCGAACGCCACCCACTCCTCCAGAAAAAAGAAATGCTCAATGGGATGGCAATGCCTATTGTGCTTATCATAGAGGTGTTGGGAATGATACTGAACGTTACTTCGTCCTAAAGCACAAGATTCAAGACCTAGTAGACGACGGGAGAATTCCCATGCCTAAACCCAACAACAATGTATCACCACTAGGGACATTTCATATTGATGAGGATCATATGGGTAGTGATACATTCAATCCTTTAGACTATATCACACCTATAGGGAAGTCTCTAACCACAACAGTCATAGGGGCAACTAATGAAGTGTATGGGTTATGGGATGACGATTTTCAAGACTTATATGTCTCTAAGTACGCTGCCGTCCCACCTCTACCTTGTCTACAAAACGAGACAAGTGGAGCACCTAATTGGGATCACTTCTTAGGGAAATCACAAGATTTATCAAATCTCTCCTTAAATGAACAATGGCATCAAGCACAACTTATGGAGCATTTTGAAATGGAGGCGCACTTAAAGCCTCTAGAAGAAAGTTGGTACATAAGTCCTACAACTAACACAAACGAGGTAGATCATCTAACTCGTTCGGGGTGAGGTTATCAAGCACCATCAAATGGATATTCAGCCACTCAAAACCAAAACCAAAATCAGGTTCAAAGTCCAATACCACCTCCACTTGAGGTGGAAGATCCATTGGTCAAACAACTCGCCAATCTAAGGCGAAAGTTAACATTTGGGAACTCTTACGTACTTCTAAAGAAAATAGGAATTCTCTTAAGAATGCTCTAACGACTTTGTCTTTGAGTACGGACACAACTCCCTAGGATCTCGTTAGCTTTCTTACTAGCGAGAAATCCGACAAATCAATCATTTTTACTAATGATGATTCACCTTCAAAAGACACTACCCACAACAACGCATTATACTTAATTTTGGGGTGCAAGGGATACAACATCCCTCTTACTTTGGTGGACAATTGACGTGGGGAAAACTAGGTCATTAAACTAATCCTCCCTACGGTCAAACAAATTTATAATCACTCAACTAATCTAAATACAAGTATAGAGGTAAGTCAAGGGTCGAACCACTAGGAACGGTTATGTTAAAGTATTTCTAATTATTGCGCCTAAGCTAGGCCGAAAACTAAGGTAAGAGAGAATACTAACAACTAACAAAACAAGTAACCAAGGAAATAAAACACTAGGAATGGGGATCAACAAGTAATCATGTCAATTGCAACAACTTGGAAGAGTATGCCAATCAAAGGTTGTGAGGACTAATGAAAAGAGCAATCAATTGGATACAAAGAGCTATCTCCTAATTGTTAAGCTAGGGTTCACTATGAATAAAAAATCAAGAGAATCATAATCAAAACCAATCGACAATTGCAATCCCTAAATCAATTGTTCGTGTCATTAGCAATTACAATGCAATCTAGCATAATTCTCAAGGCCTAATTGAATTACACACATGCAAACCTTCATTAATCACTTTAATCTCAACAATTAATCAACACAATTCAAAAATTAATCACAATTAATCAATCATACAAGTTTCACCCAATTTCTAGCCAACAACTACTCAAACAACATCATCAAATCAACTATAGAGAACAAGAATCAACAAAATATCAAGAACAAATACTCTAATCAAACATCAAATATCAAAATCAAATAAAACAAACATCAAATTAAACAAAGCAATTGAATGAGATAGAGTTTAGAAATGCTCATTGATAATTAAGAAGATCTCCAACACAATTGTCACACTTGCATCTTCAATCTCTCAATCACCATTGAAATTCCTCACTTTCTCTCTCTAAAACTACTCCTAATCTAGCCTAATCTAGAGAGAGAAGCTCTCAACCTAAGAGAGAGAACACTATTCTAAAACTAAGGAATTACATGAATGAAGAATAAAGGAAACCAAAAACTATATAAACAAAAGAAGAAAAGAAGTTTAAAATCATAAGAGACCCAGAAACCAACATTTCCATGCATATAGCCCGCGACGTACCTACAAAACAACACAAAGAAACGGAGAAGCGAGTGAAATTGCCGAGAAATGAATAATATGATAAGAAAACCATTAAAAGCATGCATTTCTCTAAACTAACACAAAATCACGCAAATCGGACATTAATCTCTAAAAACACAACATAAATGACCAAAAACGAGCATAGAAATATAAAAAAAAACATAGCCTAAAGGTGCCATAAATGGCACGGATCAACAATGGGTCAATTGTAAATGTGTGCCCATTACGAACTGCAAAATACTTAGACCTCAATCAAGAAAAAGATTTTCAATCAACAACATAAAGCATTAGGGCCTATATCAATTCAAGGAGATCGGTGTGCGGAACTGTTGAGCTATCAATTACCACAGGCCTAATTCAAAAGATGGTTGAATTTCATGTCATGGACATTAAACCTACATTCGACCTTCTTCTTAGACGTCCTTGGATACATGAGCTTGGAGCGATACCATCCTCCCATCATCAAAGTATTAGGTTGAACTATCAAGGTCTTCCTATGCCTATACACGCTTAGGGATGTCAGTGGGGCGGGTCAAGTAGGAGACCCGCCCCATCCCTGGTCTTGGTTTGGTGGGTGGTGGGGCGGGGATAGGGATAAAAGTCATACCCGCCATGGGTGATGGGGCGGGGGTGAATTTTACATTGTACCTGCCCCATCACCGCCCCGCTCCAACCGCCTCGCTCCAACCGCCCCGCTCCAACCGCCCCACTTCGTACCCGCCCTATCCCCACCCGCCCCACTTCGTACCCGCCTCATCCCCACCTCACACCCACATCTATATATTTTATATACTATTTTATATATAAAAAAAATGTAAAACAAAATAGTAGATATAATAATTTATAATACACTAATTTTATAATTAAAAAAAAGTGTGTAATATTAATAATAATTTTATTTGTTGTTATTTATACGTAGTATTAAATATGTTGGATTATGTATTGGGAGGTGGGTCTTAGGGTGGGGATTAAGCGGGTCTTAGGTGGGGATGGATATCCAAGGGGGGGGGGGGATGGTTTTGGAATTGTACCCGTCGGAGCGGGGATGGGGATGAATTTTGGACCCGCCCGCGGGGATGGGGACGGGGATGGGTATGAATTTTTAGATGGGGATGGGGATGGGAAGGCCAACATCCGCCCCGACCCGCCCCATTGACATCCCTATACACGCTTCTCCTTTCAAGATAGTGATAAATGATCAATCGCTTCTAGAAATAAACCAATAGTAAACAACATCTTATTTAAGAGTGGTTACTTTCCTAAGATGCCTTTAGGAATAGGTATGAAAAAAATCTCTTTTTCTTCCTATACCAAAGAAAAGTTTATCTTTTGGATTGGGATATAAACCAACCAAAGAAGAACTAGAGTCTCACGATGCCAAAACCAAAGCACGTAGAGAAAACAATAAGAAAAGGATAATCACTTTACTCCCATCCTACAATCAAACCCTTAATGGACAATTCATTAGGAAGGGAGAAGATTACCTATGTTATGACTTTCCAGAACAATTGGTTCTAGAAGGTATCAAGAAGCCTGGATTTAAAATATTCCACGATTGCTACTTCTTAAATGACGATTTTGAAATCGCTCACTGAAAACACCCAACTCTAGGGTGCTATGATAGGCAATCATTCAACTTGCTATTTGGACTAGAGCAAAATCATGTTGCTATAATGATTAATCATAATGCCATCTAAGACGAAGCTTTTAACCCAACCTCGTTGATCACCTCTTCTAATGAAACCTTCAAGCATGGATGGAGGAAGTCTTTCAAATGGATTAACCATAAAGGTGATAAGCTAGAAATCATCACAAGCGAAGGGAAGATATGTTTGAAGAATCTGACATGAATTTAGTATAGACTTTAAGGAAGCTGAAAGTTTGAGCCTTGTGGCCATTACCGAGTCTTTATTTTCTAGTTCTAAGGACGAAGATCCCAAAAAGGATTCTTCTCTTGATGTACTTTCTTTTGATTTCAATAATATGAACTCTATTTTCGAGTATATGCCTTCTCTTGAATCTTTTAAATGCTATAATAATCAATATAATTAAGATGAAAACGTTAATAAATTGGTTGAATTAATGAATGAACGAGAATTAAAGAACCCTATAATTGAAGATTTTGAAATAATCAATATAGGAACTAATGAGAACAGAAAGGGGAGTCAAAATTGGCTTAACTTTAAATCCGAAAGAGCGATTTGAAAGGAATGGTGTCCTTCGAACAAGTTTATTATTCTGATAGTGGGTTCAGAATTATTAGAAAGCTAATATATTCTGTAAGGTCAAGTGATCAGAATGCCTGGGTGGAGGCCGCTTCCGATCAGTAATATTAACGCATAATTAATATTACAACTTAATCTTAACTGAACCCTTCGGGTCACACCCAAGCAACTAACGAGACGGTACAGGGAGGACCGGAACCTTTCATCATCAGTTGATGTTTGGCCTCTGCTACTACCAGCTACAGCAGGAGAGGGTGGGGTAGTAGCGGCCAAAGCTTTCCTTTTTGACCTTGTGTTTGGAGAGTTGGCTTCTTCAAGGCCAATGATTATATATGGCCCTTTTCTCTTATGCGGTGTCTGTCGCCTTACTTGTTACTTTACTCTAGCCATTTAACCGAAAATAAAAATAAAAATAAATGTAGCATTGTGAGAAATAAAACACATAAAGGAAAAAAAAAGGGCCAAACATAATTAAATGGCCATTACCAAGCAAAAATTGTAATGTAGTTTTACTGGTATATGTAATCAGGTATTAACCATAATATCAATAGGCTATTGCCAATAAGAAGTATCATGTTGACATTACTCTTAAAAAATAACAGGTATTGACCAAATTTCCCAAAGGTCATTGTGAACACAAACATAACATGTATATACCCAAAGATGCAAAAATTTAAGAGTTATTGCCAAAAAAAAAAAAAAATAAAAGCTAAAAAAATAAAGTACTATGTGACTGTCAAAGGTAAATTGGTAGTCACCAAAATTCTAAAAGGTCAATGCTAAAAAAAAAAAAAAGATTTACTATACATACCCAAAGATCCAAAAATTAAGAGGTCAACAAACTAGTATTCACCAAACATACCAAGGCTCATTGCCAACAAAAAACATAAGATGTATATACACAAAGGTGCAAAAATTAGTGTCACTAGCAACTAAAGACCAAAAAAAAAACAGAACATGTATCTACTTCCGCTGTTGCACAACTACAATTTTGATTTTCCAAACAAATTTTGATTTTCCAAACAAGTAGAGTAAAACTATTGTTATGTGCCAGACAATAAAATATACATTTATTGGAAAAGAGGCAAAAATCAACAACATGTGAATCCTTTTTTTAATTTGAAAAACATATTGTCACTAACATGACAAAATAATAAAATGTAAATTCGAACAATCAGTTTACTTATGTTAAAAAGTAAATTTGGACATTATAATTTTTCAATCGACATGACAAATTATACTAACACAATTTTGTATATGAACTATAAAAGTAACCTATAATCGGAACCGAAAAATAAATAAATTGGATATTAAAAAATAAAAAAATATAAAAAACAGAGTTACTTCATTCACTATAAAACTACAGAATCGAATTCACCATTGAAATGAAATCTAAATACATAGTTTATGCAAAAACTATACAACAAATCGATGGCAGCAATTTTATAAAACCTAAAATAAATTTCACAAAAAATTGTAATACGAATATTTTGATAAAATTTTGTACATAATTACCATAAAATAAGGAAACTATTTTTTTTAATTTGTGCTTTAGGTATAATCATGCCGTAAATTTTGTAAATACAATGATAAACAAAATTAAAAACATAAACAGATTAAACTAAACTAAAATGAATTTATATACCTTGTACTCGAGTTTGAAGAAGGTTAAATGTGAATGGGGAGGTTGGAGAGGTTTTGTTGAGAAAAGTGGTTTTGGAAAATTGGGGATTGTGAATGGCGGTGTATAGGAGGAATTATTTTTTACCTTTTGTTTTAAAAATTTGACGGTTTCTTTTTTTTCGAATTTTTTCCCTTTAACCAAGGTGTGTATATGTGATTGGGATAAGATGGAGTGTTTAGGTAGATATGGTAATGATGACATTAAATGTTTATTTTTTTTTTAATTTTTACATATAACTATATTTTTAGAAAATGTAACAAAAATCTAATTGAGGTTGTAATAATGTGACAAAGATAAATTGTATTTCCTATACTTTGCAATGTTAACTGGTAATATCCTACTACAATTTGTGTCTAAAACCTCTATACAACAATGCAATTCCAATACTACTTTTTTTTAATGTCTTGTATTACTATTCCTAATTATCAAATATATTATATGCTAGTACCTATTGAATAAATAAACCCACAATGTTTTGGGTAATTGGTAATTATATTATAGGATAATACCCAACAATCACACAATAATAAATTTGGTAATCTAAATTAGGCGTTACTTTTTTTTTTCTTATGCAAACATTTGACAACATGAGTAATCTTTATACAAAAAAGTAGCTAAGTTATCTAATAGTATATACAAAGTATGTGTTACATGGAGTATAAAGAATTCAATAATTTGTTGAGGGTGACATATGTGAATTCATATATGAGTGGCCATGTCATTGTTATATGTGAATTGTAATCATGTCAAGTATTACCATCAATTAGGGGGCGTTTGGTTCAAACAATGGTATGAGTTTGGAATGAGGAATGAAACTTGGGTGGTATTGGGTTAGAACTTGATACTTGATTTCATGTGTTTGGTTTTTATGTAGGAATGATAGTTATTCTTTTAATTTTAAACCTAATGATATGGGTATGAGCCATACCCACCTCCCCCCTTGGGTTTCAAAAACCCATACCTTGGGGGTTTGAGGTATGGGTTTGAAAAATGAAATTTCTAAAAACAAACGCAAGGTATGGGTTTTGGTCATTCTAAACCCATACCTTATACCTATTATGCTTGAACAAAACACCAATGTGCTTTGTGGTATATTTAGCTATAAATTGATTTAACAATAAATTTGATTACACGAATTTGTAAAAAAAAAGAACTTATTTTTTTCCCTGTATAAACCAATCCAATTAATTATGAAGATTTGTATCCAAACTTAAAAAGTTATTAGAATTTATAACGGGATCATTTTTCCTATAAGTAATCAATCACCATAATTTTCTACTTGAGGCAAAATCTTATATAGAATACCTGCCATTATGCAATATCTTATATATAATACATGCCTTATTATTCTACAATTTCAATGTTGAATAGTTGCTAATTTGCTGTAAAACAATGTCAATAACTCTAATATATAAAAATACCATTTTTGTTAATGTACTACTTTTTTTTTATTTAATACATGTCAGGTTTAAATTTTTAACATTAATATTTTTTTTGATTTTGTTAATACCTTCACAAATGACATTTTTTTTTGTTATTTTTTTTCTTTTATAAACCGTAACACAGATTAAATATTTTTAATTTTACAGTTATTTTTTTAGTTTATTTTGATGAAACATTTTTTTTTTTTGGGGGGGGGGGGGGGGTTGGGGGAGGTTACTATATTTATTTTTTATATTTTGTCAAAAAAAACAAAAAAAACTATAACTTCCTTCAACCAAAGGTGTGAAAAATTAACTGTAACTTTCATAATGTATTCTTAAAAAAACGGTTACACTACAATATTACCAATAAACAAATGATTATATTTTAAATTATATATTTTTTTTTTTTGAAAAAGGAAAAATGGTTACAATTAACTTTTATATAAATCAGTTCATTGTTCAACATCCATTTTTACTTTATTTTCACATAATTCTAGTACAATTCACCACATTTGGAAATGGAGATCAAAGAGATTAACCCAAATAACATGGAAGAAGAGAAAGAAGTTTTATGTATTAGTTATTTTCACATAATCAATTTTTCTGATTATTATTAGATATGTTATACTATTATACTCATTATTCACATATATAAATTAATAATATCTTATTTTTAGTAAAGTTCGAATTTAATGAATTGCCTATATTAGATTCATTTATTAAAGAATATGTAAGTAGAGATCATATGATCATGTCTTAATGTGTTAGATACTTTTGTTTTTTTATATTGAATATATATTGAATGTGCTTATTTGGAAACTAATTGCAGTAAAGATGCATGAATTTATGTTTTCAAAATGTGTGTTGACACTTATCGACTATGGTAATTACAAAAAAAATGAATTTTATCGTTAATGTTGACATGATCTACTTGAGAGAATGTTCATCACAAACGCAAAAGGTTATTAAACGATGAAGGATGCAACACAACACCTTGCAAAAAGAAAAAGGGATACTGAATTATTTTGTGAATTTCGAATTAGACTATTTGAGTAAATAGTGTGATTTTTTTAGTGTTAGAAAGAAAGATTTTTTTTGGGAAATTCTCTCTGGTGAACTCCAATATTTTAACTTTCTAAGTGGTAAACTTTTTTAAAAATTATTATCTTTTTTTTTGACACGCCTCAAAGCTTAGCTTTATTAATCACACCGTCAAGTTTGCAATATCGTTACAAATTACCCCTTGTAATTCAAGGGGACACTCCTCAAGCCATATACGACTTTCACTAAAATTGCAACTTAATTTAGCTAAACTATGAGCCACAATATTGCCGGCTCTCTTAACAAAAGAAAAAGACACTGCTCTACAGTCATTAATAAGCTTGCGAATATCCTTCATGACATAGCCAAATTCATTCGGAGGATTAATGCCTTTTTTCAGATGGCTAAACAGTTTGATGTTGTCTGTTTCAATTTCAAGATCAATGAAGTCCGCTTGTCTTGTAATTAGGACACTCTGCCTCATAGCTATAGCTTCTCCTACATCCACATCAAATTGCCCTTTAAAGCACGAGCAGTAAGCCATCACTACATCCCCGACAGCATCCCTCAACACTCCACCAACATTGAGATGCCGTTGTCCCACAAAACCAGCATCAGAATTTAGCTTGTAAATTCCAGCAGCAGGGGCTTTCCAGACAGAACCAAGCTGCTGCACAGGTTGAGTAACAGCAGCCTTTTCCATTGCTACAACATATTCACCAACCAAACTGAGGGCCTTATGAATAATTTCAATATCAGGCTTTCTTTTCCTCTCAAACACCCAGCTATTTTGCCTAAGCCAAATCCCCCACGCAAGGCACCAAAAGACACCCCACCACTCTCCTTCTTTAATTTTCTCATTCATTTCAGTGCACCAACTTCTGAAATCACTAGCTTCCATCATGCTTGTGTCGAGCCTAAGAGCAGATATCTTCCAGATTGAACTAACAAACGAGCAGTTTAGCAGCATATATAGAGTTGATTCTTCCTCTTCACCGCACAATAGACACTGTCTATCTATGCACATTCCTCTAGCAGCCAGAGCTACCCTCACAGGTAGGCTTTCCTTCACACATCTCCACGCAAAGAGTTTAATTTTGGGGGGATTTTTTAGTGCCAGATAACTTTCCATTTAAAGTCACGCTGCCTATTTGAACCAGAAGCTCGCTCCCTTTCTTCACTCTCAATCAGCATATTGTAAGCACCTTTCATATTATAGCAGCCATCCTTCGAAAAATGCCAGCACCAACCATCCTCTTCCTCAAAAATGGGGATGGGAATGCTACAAATATTTTCCACTTCACGATGAGTGAAATGCTCAGCTAGCAGCATTTCGTTTCATTTTCTGTCAACCCAAAGTTCATTAACAAAGGTTGGAACATCATCCCCAGAACCCCTTGGTGACAGAACACGAAAATTGGGAAGTTAAGGCACCCACGGATCATCCCAGATTCTGACATTGCATCCCTTCCCAACAGTCCTTCTCGCTCCTCTCTCCACCATATCCCGCACACTCAAAATGGATCTCCAGGTGAAGCTCGAGTTGGAAGCAATCTTAACATCAAAATATTTCGAGGAGGGGAAATATTTACCTTTGAGAACCCGAGACATGAGGGAATTCTCATTGGTTATAATCCTCCAAGCCTGTTTAGCAAGCATAGCTTTGTTAAACAATTTCATATTTCGGAACCCCAATCCACCATTATTTTTTGCACGATATAATTTGTTCCAATCCACCCACGACATCTTTCTTTCTTCACTTTTTTGTCCCCAAAAAAAATTCCGGCACATTTTTTCCACCTCGTTCAGAATGCTCACCGGGATTGTTAAACACTGCATAGCATAAGTAGGAATAGCCTGGGCCACCGACTTAATAAGAATCTCTCTTCCTGCTTGAGATAAAAATTTTTCTTTCCATCCCTTGAGTTTTTTCCAGACGCGATCTTGAATATTCTGAAAAACGGCTTTTTTAGATACCCCAATGTACGTTGGAAGGCCTAAATATTTTTCGTATCCATCGACAGCCTTAAAAGATAACTTCATCTGAAGCAAATTTCTCTTTTCATGATCTACATTTCGGCTAAAAGACACCTCCGATTTCTCCATATTCAACTTTTGGCCTGAAGCTACCTTATAGGTAGAAAGAATATCAAGCACTTTATCAGTTTCATCCTCATTTGCTCGTACAAAAAGTAGGCTATCGTCTGCAAAGAACAAATGTGAGATTGGCTCAACATGTCTCCCAATTTTAACCCCATGAATGATCTTTTTCCTTTTGGCATCCCGAAGCAAAGCTGATAAGCCCTCTGCACACATAATGAACAAAAAAGGTGACAAAGGATCTCCTTGCCGGAGTCCCCTGCTAGGTCTAAACTCCCGGGACGGTTGCCCATTAACCAATACATCAAAAGAAGTAGATTTAACACAATTCATGATATTAGCAACAAAATTCCCCGGGAAACCAAATTTCTTCATCATTTTCTCCAAGAAACCCCGTTCAACTCTGTTCGTAGGCTTAGCTCATGTCCAATTTTAAACCAAGGTAACCCTGTTTGCCAGACTTCTTTTTTCTCAGATAATGAAAACATTCATACGCCACTAGAATATTGTCTGTGATAAGTCTCCCAGGAACAAAACCACTCTGCGACTCACTAATAATAGTAGGTAGTACTTTTTTTAGCCTGTTTTCTAGAACTTTTGACACAATTTTATACAAAACATTACACAGACTAATAGGCCTATAATCAACAGGAGACTAACACCTAAATCACTCTTTTTTTTTTCGAAATTAAAACAACGTGTGTCTGATTTATAGAACCTAAATCACCTACATTATTAAGAATATTCAAGACCTTGCTCACTACATCACAACCAACAATAGTCCAGAATTTTTGAAAAAAGATAGCCGACATACCATCCGGGCCAGGAGCTTTTGTAGGGTGCATTTGGAATAGACCCTCACGAACTTCATCGCCTGTAAAAGGAGAAGCTAACTCGCCATGTTGGGCTTCCGAAATCTCAGTATCGACCTTCTCTATCACACATTCAGCTTCATCATGGCCATCGGACGCAAAAAGAGCAGCAAAATGGTTCACGAAAACTTCTGAAATCTGTTCTTCTTCATCATAGACATTACCCGCAGCATCTTTAATGTCTCGAATGTGATTTCTCGCTTTTTGTTGACTAGCTTTTTGGTGAAAAAAGTAGTATTTTTATCACCATTCATAAGCCAATCTTGTCTACTCCTTTGTCTCCAATACAACTCTTCTCTATATTCTAGCTCATCCATTCTGTCATCCAACACACGCATCTGAGCTATATTATCATCTGTTTGAGCTTCCCCCATCAAAAACACCATACGAGCTCTGCAATCTTTCATTTCTTTGAGAAAATCACCAAATTTGTTACGACTCCAAGCACTCAAGTTCATCGAAGTATGAGCTATTTTTGAACAGATGTCACCTCCTCCCTCCCAAGCACTTGCCACAATGTCACCACACGTTTCCTCCTTAAGCAACATTTCCTCGAATCTATATTGCCTTCTTTTTTTTCTTTTTTTGTTTCCCAACTCCCTTACTAATGCACAGCAGCAGAGGTAGATGATCGGACTTTCGTTTCGAAAGGTGAGACACAAAAGAACCACTGAACATGTCTTTCCATTCCCTATTTGCAAAAAACCTATCTATCCTTTCTTGCACATTTTTTTCCCCACCTCTATTGTTAGTCCAAGTGTAGTCGTGTCCTACATACCCCAAGTCCTCAAGATCACAATAATCAATAGCACTTCTTAAAATGTCAGCTTCTACATTGTTGAAATCCCTTCCCCCTGTCTTCTCATTTGAGGTAAGCATAAGGTTAAGATCACCCCCACACAACCACGGCCCAATATGATATTTAAAAAGCATCTCAAATAACAGCCCAGTTTTATACTTATTTTCCTCCTCCGAATGACCATATAGCCTTGTAAACCTCCATTTCCCAGAATTTTCCACCATTGCCCACACATCAATGTGGTTAAGGGAGTAAGATTTTATCTCAATATCAAAGGCTACCTTCCACATCATCACCAGCCCTCCACTTCTCTTTCTCCATAGCCTTCACAATCAACCGCAAACATATTGCTAAAATTCAGCTTATGTTTTATTTTTTCCATTTCATGTGATTTTAATCTCGTTTCCGATAAAAAAAATCAGTTGGGGTTTTTCTAAGAAAACAACATTTTTAAGCGCTGTGACCGCTGAGGCATTCCCCAAACCTCTACAATTCCACAAAAGGATGTAATTCATTGATCACCGAGAGCCCATGGTGTGGGGACTGCCACATTTTGCTTCAGAGTCATAACCTTTCGTTTTTTATTTTGGTCAATCTGATCAGTTTCATCCACCATCATAACATCATAACCACCCTCTTCCATCTCCCTCTCTCCCCTTTTACTTCCTGTCAAAACTTTTCCACTCATATTTTCTTTTTTGTCTTCTTTAAAAATCTTGACTTTTCATAAACCTCTACCCTTCCCAGAAAGTAATTGAGTATTTTCCTCTCCTAAACTCACACCCCCACTAGCCATAAGATTTTCTTCATTGCACCCCTCCCCCACGTGTACTCCTACCCCCTAATGGGAAGAATAGACTTCCACATTATTAATCTTATGATGATTAATGGTAAGCCTTAATTAGCTTTATTAATACATTGGCAACCTTAATGATGATTTTAACTAATTCTTTAACCATGGTTAGCCTTTAAAAAAACCTGAAATGACATTACATGCCCTATTTACTACCCTCAACCAACTATGCCTAATCATATTAACTCATTGTCTCCCTTATTTCATCTTCTAATACGAATTTCTGAGCTTGATTGCAGAAAAAGCCTGAAATTTGCGTGGGAGACAAAATTCTAGGATTAGAAATTTCGTATTTTTGTTTAATTGTTTAGAGGTCGAAGATATTTTTGGAGTGATTTTTAGGGTAATCTAAAGCGTATTGTGGATTTGTAGGGATTAATTCCAAAAAAATTGCAGTTGTTTGGGGCAAAATTCTGGATTGTCGAACATTGTAGTGGATGCAATCTTTGGTGAACATTATTCAACTGGAGCGTAAATTAAAGTCAGGTTTGTGGTTTTATGCTTACATTTGTGTTATGCTCTGTTTTTTGGTTTCGTATGGATGATGTATGTAATGTTGTTAATTATGCTTGTTTATTATGTCAAATCGATATTATTAAATGATATAGACGTTATTTTTCATGGTTTAGATGTGTGAATTGTTTGTAATTCTTGTCAAAGTTGTTGTTTAGTTTGATTGTTATATTATCTGTCTGGGTTATGAATCTTAAACAAGTGTTGTTGCTTGTGTTCATTTTTGTGATTGATGTAGAATGGCTGATAATGTAGTGTTATAATTTCAATACAGGGCTATAGATGTGCCTATTTTGGTTGTGGATACTAATAAGGTTTATCTAATAGACCTAATTGTAGAGTATTTGGAAAACGCAAAGGAAAATAATGTAGAGACAGCTAAAAATCCCACATTCAATTATGTATACCATGTCAAACTTGAAAATGACAATGATTTGATGAAAATGTTTACAAACTTGCCAGACAAAAAAGAAATTTACATATGAGTTGGGGATGGTCTTAAAGATAGTAAAGTGGTAGCAGCTGCTAGGTCTTTGGTGAAGGGAAAGCTTCCAATGGATGAATCTGAGGTGGGTAAGGAGCTAATGGTTGAGCCTGAAGTTGTGAGGCCTCTAGTTATTGGACCTAGGAAGAGAGTTACACCTAGGAAGAGAAAGACTAAATAAGTAGAAGCTAAAGTTGTAAGTAACGAAGACTTTGATAGACATATGACAGCTGTGGGTAAACAACCTACAGTAGTTGAACCTGAAGTGCTTGACTATGATCTTGAGGAAACATCGCCTGAAATGGAATAGAGATTGGAAGAAGAGGGTAGAGGTAGAGGTAGAGGTAGAGGGAGGGAAAGAGTTAGAGGTATGGGTAGGATTAGTGTGAGAGGGAGGGGTGGTGTGAGAGGTAGAAGGAGAGGAACAGTGCGTGTCTGGGAGAGGAAGGGGAAAAGGGAGATGAAATGCATTAGAACACTGGTTCAATATTTTCCCAACCCCTTGGGAAGGTGAGCAACCGAGCAAGTTGTTAACACCCAAGACACACAACCTCAATACATAGCTCCTGCAGAATTGATCATCCAAGACACACAACTTAAACCATCTTCTCATAATATTGTACCACCTTTGTAAAATGTTGGAGGATTTGGTGTTAGTAACAGTAGTTCAAGACTCAATGAATCTTCTAAGTCATCTAGAGTGTCAACTTTTTTCCAAAGGAAGATGCCTAGAACTAGTGCTAAAAGAAAGGGTATTGTAATTAGTAGTACAAGTGGAGGTGAGAGTGATATCAACATTGTGCAGCAATTGGATGACAATAGAACTGGGAGTGAAGGTGAGAACATGAGAACTTCAGGCAGTTTAGGTGAAGACACTGTTGAGACAGCTTTGATAGTGTATGGAGATGATGAAGATGGGGGTGAAGAAGGGTATAACCCAAATGAGCAGTCTGATGATGATATGGATGATGAGGATAGTCAGAGTCTTGATGAAGAGGAAGATCTATCCAAGGATTAATATGACCCTATGGTTGACGATTCCTATGATCCTTTTGAGGAAGCATAATTTGAGTGTGAGGATAAGCAAGATAACTACTTGAATAAACTGTATAACAATGGGGAAGTTTACAAGGATGAGGAGTTTGGGAAAATTGTTTTGAAGGAATGGCAGCTTTTTGTTGACAAACAACACCTCAAAGATGTTGTTAAGGATTATTGTATACAGTGTGGGCTTGCTATTTCTGTTGATTATGCTAGTACTAAAAGATATATGCAGCAAGATGCTCAGACATACATTGTAACTGGATACTACATGCATCAGTTCTACTAGAGGACACTACATGAGCAATCAAACTCATTAGTAATCAGAGCACACATGCCAGGGACTTGAGACCGAGAACCCTATGGTGAATGTGATGTGGGCTAAAAGAGTGTTGCTGGATGATATCAGGGCTAACAACGACATCCCTGCTAAGTCCTTGAATGAATTGTTGTGGAAGAGATAAGGTGTTGACATGGCACAGAGCACATTATACAGAGTTAAGACAAAAGCTTTAGAAGAAATACATGGTTGCCATGATGAGTCATATAAACACTTGCCAATGTATGATGATGTTGTCTGACAACGAGGTAGAAGCTAGGTCGTTGGACTAACTTTTCTATGCCAAAACAAAATTTGTAAAAACTCGACACACCTTCATACATATATAATGGCAAGTCAAGGGTCGAACCCAAAGGAATGGTGCGGTCTCTATTGTCGAAGTCAAGCTATTCCGGAGTGAAGGTGAAAGGTGTTTGTGTGTGATCTAAACAACTAAACAATCAACTAGAAATCAATGTAATGAAACACTAGGGTTTAGGATCCACATATATTAGCAATGAACATGGAAAATTGGGGTTGGACGTTGACTAAGTCGAATGATGCAAGGGAAGTTCGATTATGCATCAAGAGAGAGAGTGATAGGTTAATCTCCTATAGGTCAAACTAGCGCCAACTACGAGAGACACTAACTAGGAACCTTACAAATCACCTCAATCAACAAATGTAAGACACAAATCAATGGACCGTATCAATGTGAACCTACAATGCAATCTAGTGCATCAATCAAAGTTAGCAACTCTTCAATCAAAGCACACATGCACATAATCAAACAACCAATTTAATCACATCATCAACTCCATCAAAATTCCCCAATTTACATCAATCCATCACATCATATATGCTTTACCATCACCCTAGCAAGGAAACTACTCACAATTCATCAAGAAAACTAAGATCAAAACTAAATCAATCAACAAATTCATCTTCATCAATTGAAATCAAACCAAATCAGTCTAACAATCAATAAACTTGAACATTCAACAAAAAAAATTGAATCAAAACTAAAGATTGAATTAAAGGAAAGGAAATTTTTACAAACTTGAACAAAATCAAAGGAAATGTAGCTATCTTCAATCATCAACCATTAATCTTCAAGTTTCTCTCTCTAACAATCTAGAGTTTCTCTCTCCAAAAATCTAACCTAAAACTAATTTTAAATTTTCTTCTAAATCTTCTCCCCATAAAAATAGAAGGAAAAACTATGTATATCACAATTAATCGGTTAGATCGTCCCAAAAAGACCCGGAAAGGCGCGGCCAGTGCAAGAGAAGAAGCGCGACCGCTCAAAACTGGGTATGGAAAGGGCACCAGGAGGCGCGCCCGCGCCACAGGGAGTTGCACCCGCACCACCAGGCTGCGCGACCGCGCCATGGCCAGGCGCCCTGCACCTGGGTGCAGGGTGGCTCCTTCTCTTCTCCGATGTTGCTCATCCTCGTGCGCTTGTCTTGGTGATGGTGATGAACACTAAGGTAGGCAGTCTTGAAATGGCTTCCACGGTGGGTTCAACACCAAAATGGTGCCCCCACCGCATGCGTGCACCAACTCATAAACTTCACCCTTGTATTCCATCACACTTGAGCTCCAAATGGCAAGCAAGAGGCATCCAAAATGATGTGAAATGAGGGAAGGAGACTCGAGAATCCTTGGATCACGATCTCAACCTGAAAAATAAACGAAAACAAGCAAATAAAAGGGAAAATAATAAAATAAACCAAGAAATACATAAAAAGAAAACTAACTAAGAAAAGCACAAACTAAAGAAATAAGAAATAAAACTAAGGAAAACTAGATAAAATAGCTATAAAATAGCATAAAATTCACCCTAAAAAGAACCAATTGAGTGCCATAAATAACACTCATCATTATCAGAAATCTTAAACCACACTCTATTGCTAATGTTGATTGGACCAGACCCCACCTTGAGAGGCCTCTACAGTTCAGCGACATTTTTATTGCTTTTTAAGCTGTATTAGATAGGTTGAAAGCTGGTTGCAGAAGCTTGATTAAAGTTGATGGAGCCCATCTTAAGTGTAATTATGGTGGTATGTTGCTTTCTACAGTAGCCATAGATGGAAATAATTGAGATATTTCCAGTTGCATTGGGAACTGTGGGTGTTGAAAATGCTGATAGCTGGAAATTCTTCATTTGGCATTTGAAGAATGCACTAAAAGATTCTGGGAGGGGTGATGAATGGTGCATAATGTCTGATAGAGAGAATGTAACACAGTTGACATCATCTATATATGCTTTTCTTTGTATGGATGATAATAACAATCCTTTGTTTTTATAGGGAATTGATCCAGCCTTAACTGTTTAATGGCTAAAAGTGGGAAGAGGATACTACTGTAAGCATTTAGTGAAGAATTTCAAGGGCCAAATCCCTGGATTGTTGATGTTCCAACTTTCTTGGAAAGCTGCTGGGGCATATAACCCATTCACTTTCAAGAAAGCTATGACAGCTTTACAAAAGGCAAGTCCTCTAGCATTGGTGTGGCTTACAGATGTTGGGCCACAATCAACTTGGACAAAGCATGCTTTCAATCCAACAATAAAAAATGATATCAACAATTCCAACTTTGTTGAAAGCTTCAATTCTACTTTGGAAGTAGATAGATGCAGACTAGTGTTGACCTTGCTTGAAGGTAACAACATTAATCAAGCTCTCAGTTGATGATTACTAATTTTGGCAACTAAAACACATGCTAATATATTTTCCTAACTTTGAATGTAGGTATTAGAAGGTTGACTATGGTAAGAATGGTTACTAGAAGAGAAGCTTGTGAAGGTTGGAGAGATGACTTTTGTCCTAACATCATGATGAGGATTCAAGTTATAAGGCTTGAGTCTAGGTCATGTAAGTGCTTAAAATCTGGTGATGGATAGTTTGAAGTCTTGGATGACAGGTCTGTTCTTACTGTGAACCTTAGGGATAAAACATGTGTGTGTAATGCATGACAATTATATATCTAGATTGCCTTGTAAACATGCTATGAGGGCAATATTGCACTCACATGATGACCCTAGAAAGTACATCAGTGAGTGGTACTCAGTCCAAAGGTACAAGCTCACCTATGCAAACACCATCAAAGGCAGACCTGATGTGAGCAATGGCTTGATAGCCATTATGAAGAGATTGGTCCACCACCAATGAAAATAGGGATATGGAGGCCTACTAAGAACAGAAGGAGAGAAGAAGGTGAGTAGGCAAAGGGAAGAGATCTAAGACTATGAAATGTAGCAAATGGCAATAGTTTGGGCACAATTCACAAACATGTCAAGGTAGACTGACTAAGGGCCTATTCTCTTCAGCTTCAGTTTAGTTTAGTTCAGTTCCCAATTTCCTCCTCTCATAAAATATTTAGTTTAGTTCAGTTCAGCTCAGTTCAGTAAATCAGATCAGGCCTTAAGAAAGGGAAGGCTAAATCTGGAGCAACTTCAACATCTCAGGCTAAGGGGAAGCAAACAACAGGGACAACACCAAAGCAAGCCCCAAAGCAAAAGAAAAGAATCAGTTTGTGTAATACCCCGTATTTTCATGCGTATTTTCCTAATTAATTAATTAGGAACTATTTTATAAAAGGGTATTTTAGTAAATTTATTATTTGGAGCCAAAACGATATTTGAATTTTGGCGCCAAAAGCATTTTGAAATTAAATTATTATTTTGGATAAGATTTATTATCCATTTATCCTATTTAAAAACCGGATTATTTATATATTTCACACATTTTATTTAAGGCAAAAACTACATTTTATTAATAAATTAACATGTCCAAAAATTCCCATTAATTAGTTAGGAATTTCGGATTTCCTATGTGTAGGAAATCTGATTTTTCTTAGTTATTTTGTTGGTGAATAGTTGGAATATAATTAATTAATTATTCTATATTATTTACACAATTATTTTATTCCTCTTGATTACTCCCCAAGTAATTGTTGGGGTTTGGTGAGTCCGACTCACCGCGGAAACAACCCCGACCCAAGGAACCACTCATAATTAATAAAACCATAAAGCATAAATAAATAATCACAAGAAAAGGAAGAACGAATCATACCCTTGAAGCGAGCTTCGTCATCACAAAATGGGCTCTTACTTGAAAGCCTTGAGCACCGCAAATGCCGTGCCTCCAACGGTATCCACCCACAAAGGACGAACACGACTTTTTAGGTCCACTATCTTGGAGTTAGCAAGGTCCGACCAAAACCCAAGTGTTAATGGAGTTTAAGAGTTTTCCCAAAAATATGGAATGCTCTTTCTAACTCCCACTCAAGCACTTTACTCCAAATCCCAAGGTTGGTATTTATAGAGGAAAGTATGAGTGGGAATTTCTATCCCATCAATGTGGGATCATGAAATTCCACAAATTAATTTAAAGCTAAATTAAATTAAAATTGCAAACTAATAATAAATCTACAAGTGGCATTACCATGTGAAATGGGTTGGTGAGGACCACATGGAGAGTAGGGGACCATACTTGCTCCCCAATAAATACTCTCCTTATGCCACATGTACTGTCCTCACCCACTTGCTCCCATATTCCCCAAGCTTCCCATAGTGACCGGCCCTATGTCCCAAGCCACGAACCCAACCCGCACCCAGCCCGCACCAAGTTGCGGGCTGCTGTTGTGCGCGCAAGCCACGCACTTGGTGCGGGCTTGCTGCTGTTGTGCGGCTGTGCTAGCACACCTAGCTACGGCAGCTAGCTGCTGCACGCACCACGTGTTGCGGCTGCTAGCTGCTGCTGTGCGTGGCTGCTAGCACGGTGCGCTAGCACGCACCTAGCCAGCCATGCTAAGCTCGGCTTGGTGGTTGCTAGCCACCTATGCTAGGATGTTTTTGCCCCTAGCATTCGGATGCTCGGGGCACTCCGATGCTAGGGGTATTTTGGGAATATGGTCGATTTATTATTATTTTGCGCGTCTCGTCTTTTTATTATTTTTTGAGTCGACTTCTGACGATCGGTTTCGACGCTCTAAGCTCGAATTACCGACGTTTAAATATTTAACACTCGGGCGACGAATTAATTTTTTCCGAATTAATTCGTCGAGTCGGTTCGTATATTTTGCTTGGGTGTGACCCAAATGGTTAAGTTAAGATTAAGCTATAACATTAATTATATTAATATTACTGATCGGAAGCGGCCTCCACCCTGGCATTTCGATCACTTGACCTTGCTGAATATATTAGCTTTTCTAATAATTTTGAACCCGCTATCAGAATAATACACATGTTCGAAGGACACCATTCCTTTCAATCTCCCACTTGTCCTTCCGGACAAGTGTGCATTTAGTGTATAGCCCCTTTCCTATGTCTCTTCATGAACTACAGAGTAAGATTACTCGTCATCTCTATTACGTCCAGAAGTGTTTCTCGAAGTCCAAGTTTGACTGTCAATAAGCAGATGATTTCTAAAATCCATTTGAGCACAACCATGCATTTTCAAAGTCTCGCTCTTCGAGAGGCCTTGTAAACAACAAGACATGTTCCCTAGTGTTAGTAGGGGGACATTTCCAGTCTTGTAATGTAGCTTTTCTTACTAAGAGAACCTACCCGCCTGATGTCTGTCTTTATAATCCCCAGTTACGGCAGACGTTTGGCGGACACCAAAGCGGACCAGTACTCAAACAAGAGATCTCCCACTACTCATGGTTAAAGGAAAAGAGTACCGATAGTAATAATGAGAAAAATACTTATGACAATTTTTAAATCTCTTAAAGTATTCTCATAGGTCGATCCAGTATGGTTCTACACCAATACATGTGCAAATTATTTATATCCTCATAGCACAAGAAACGGTTCTATAATTCATACTACACACTAATCTCTAACGGTCATTAATCGTCCACAAATATATGACCTCAATTAGGGATAATTTTCGATTAAAATATTCAATGTTCACTTAATAGGTGTTTCTTTATCCAAACCATTGACTTGATACCCAATTTTGAATATTTATTAAAATCGAATGGATTCATTACTTAATTCTAAACCACGATTAAATAGTTTTGTGGAATATTTAGAAATATTTTATTCCACTATGAAACTTCACAATGTTTCATCTTATGATAAATGGTTTTTCTCAAATGTTTTAAGAGTAGTACTCTTTATAAAACATTCATAGAAATCACACTCATATTTGATATGCTTGATTTCTTTCATGCAATTATGAATGTTGTCGTTCACTTATTGCATAGGTTTAGTTATAATTACTTTGCAAACCTTAGCATCTTCATTATCCACCATTTCCATAATAAGATGATAAAATTTTTGAGACTGTTAATGGATTGCATGTGATTCGGGATTTATTGTCCAAGCAAATGCTCCCACTCATTTTTATGATTTGAGACCTTCTACTTGACAACCTACAATCATCAATGTTCAACAACGAACTTTTCCATTTAACATCTATCTTATTATTGCCTTTAAGGCAACTATATTTTCAACATATGTTTTAGTAGACTCTTTGATGATGCCTTGCATGGATTTCACTCCAAACAACTCACAATGATTTGGAATACTCTAATCACTTGTGATCATGGAAATTTATCTTAAATTTCCGCACATTATACATAGATGCATATCCATGTTACTATTCTCAAGCCACGACACTTCTTGCCTCGTGCTTATAAATGGCTTCCTTGCTAAGGATCTAATCCTTGTTAAGGTTTGTGCTTGCAACATCAAAACTCAAATTATATTTATTTTCATGCGTCAAGAACTCATCCAACTACTTATCTAAGTTCTATGGATGTTCGACTATAATCTAATGATTTAATACTTAGATTAATGTCGATTGGTATTATATACGTACTTCACATGCTCTAAACAATTAAGTCGTCTGGCGATTCCATATCATAGCTTTACATGATGGATTCAATTCTAGAATGACTCTCAATTTTATTCCATCCACGTGACTACAGTTACACCGAGTCTTGCCAAATTGTTCGCTATATGATATGGTTGAAAGTCTCTTACTAGAGTCTTTCTTGTTTGACTTAGTACTTAGCCTAGCTTATACTTAGTTCAAACATTTACTTAGCTTCATACATATGGGTCGAAAGCCTTTCAAAGTCCTTCATGTTTAACATGGTAATTTCTTTTACTCATTTAAACATTTAATTAAGTCTATACCTTAGAACTTAATTCCCAACATGTACTAAGTATCGTCATTAGGTCGGTCCATTGTCGAAAAAACTTTCAAATCTAAGCATTTAGCATTTGATAGTTGTTTCACAATAGAGTTCGTAAACTTCTTGTTGGACAATTACTTTTGCTCCCACTAAACTTCTTGTTCATCAGAATTTCTATGTTTCTCCATAAGTCAATCCTCTTATTAACTTTATGAGAAAACACGTTCCAATTCCTTCATGCAATGCTTCCTTTAATCCCATAACAGATTCCATGTGCTTGCTTTCAAATCTAGCATTATTTAGATTTTTAAAACCCTTAGACTATTCCATAGTCACTTCCAAAATCCTATTTTGGGTAGGCGGTTTTGGTATCTATTTTGCCATATTTCATATGTGCAATTTTGCTAGATCAATCACGAAAAGACTTAAGCATTCCGATTGGTGAATAGTTTTTTTTTATTAAAAACAACTCCTTGAAATTAATTATATCCTTTTCAACCAATCTAGCTATGTATGCATATACATTTCCACATTTGTTAGTTTCCTCCTGGAAAACTTATTTGCACTCAATGGATCTTTTATCCTTCATGCAAATTAATCAAGTTTCGAACAAGATTTTCAAACATGGAGTCTATTTCGGATTTTCATGGCCTCTAACCATCATTCGGAATTTGGATTTATCGTAGCTATCTTACAAGACATTATTCCTTTGCTTGTAAGTCTTAGGTTTATTTCTAACTTAATAGAAAATTTATAGGATTCAATCCAAGCCTTTGGTGAATTCTATACCTATACGGGGTAATTGCATCAAACACTGAGTTTTAAGGCGCTTTCAAAGCCCGTTTATTATGTTGATCTTATTCCAACATTTTTAATGTTTTGTGAGTAATGAATTCTCTTTTAAGGCACTTGTAAAGTCCTTTTGATTATTCTTGATCAAGCATTCTCATGAAGTCCTTTAAGGTCTTCCGAGATTCTCAATTCTAGTTTCTTGCTAAGCTCGATGGTCATCGAGTTCATTTTCCTCCCACTTCGTTTTGGAAACATGTTACTTTCCAGAAAGACACTACTTAGAGCAACAAACATTTTTGTTTTCAATTAGGATGTGGAGGTAATGCCCGTAGTCTCACTTGAATGCTTACAAAGAGACATGTATATTGTCTTTGGGTTAAAGTTCGTTGTGAAACAAATAGTTAGCTCCCACTTGAGCTATCTTAGTCTTTATTGAGTCATTCAGCTCCCACTGAGCCACCTAGATCCCACTGAGCCACTTAGCTCCCACTGAACTAGTGAACTCCCACTGAGACTAAGAGCCTTAGACATATACTTGAAAAGACTTTTAGAAGTTAATTCTATCCATAACTGAATATGGCGTCCTTTCTTAGCTTCGACATATTGTTTAGCGTAACATTAGTCATTTGTGCAAATCTTTAAGAACTTTATAAGAAGGGTTGTGAACCATCATCGTTCGAGTCATTTTCAAATGACACCGAGGTCTCCGTGAAGACACACTATGTTCTTTGTGGAGTTCTTTATGAAAATTTCCATTCATTACTTTGAGATGGTCACGCTTGGCTCAAGCAAACATTGCTTCATCTAATCTAGACGTTTTGATATCTTGCCAAGTCGATTCTGTACTTCACTGGACTCTTGAGCTACTCAGGTCAAGATTGTTCACATTTGATGAATATAGCCATATCCTTTCAAATTCTTTGTGAAACATTGAAGTAATTGAATCCTTAGCCTTCGGAGTCAATTGTCTAAACCAAGAACAATAGCTCTCTGCTTTGTCGGTTTCAACAAGTAAGCCTTGCTTGTCTTAGAATGATTCCAAATCGAGCAACTATCAAGAGCCTATCTAATAGAGCCTTGAGTACGTTCTTGTCGATATGACATTGCTAAATATGTTTGGAACGCAAATCAAGCCCACGACTTGAACTTAGTGAGTTTATCATGTTAGGGAAATGTTTGTTTGTAATCAATCATTCTTGACTCAATGCTTGGATAACCATGCCATTCAAATAAATCTCACAACTATTGCTCATTACTTTGTATGTGAGTCTTTCCGTGTGTGAACGGATCAATTGCTGATTATGGAACATAATAGCCTTTATTTGTTCCAGCCTTTGTCTTAAAAGTTCTTTAAACAAAACATACGACCTTACAACTGATGTGGTTCTTCTAGCTTCATTCTAATCTTGTAAGTCGATAACTTAGCTTAACTTCAATAGTTTGAGGTCACTATCATAGTGGAACACTCAAGCAGTATCTGATACTTGTGAAGATAACGAATTGCTAAGTTAACTACAATAACATGAACTCATGAGTTGAAATGAAATCTAATTCCTTTTCTTCGTTCCTTCTTTCCTATATTTCTTATCATACAATATCTCATAATCTTACTTTAAGAATCATTTCGTTAAATACCTTGACTCTTATACCTTGTTAGGCATAATCAAGCACCTAGTGCGCCGTAAAACAAAGTTCCATCCTTTCCATTAATTCTTATTCATATTACTACATCAATGAGTCCTACTCAATTATGTATGATGCGAAAAGATACGTTGGTTGTCAAACATTGACAATCTTAAGTTTACAACTCAATACCTCATGTTTAATCAAAACTACCTAGTATTTTGAATACATGATTTCCAACCGTCCTTTCGGACTTAATTATAAAAGTCATTTATGAGAATTGTATTTTAGAAATGCTTTTCCTTTCTTTGAGAACTATTCTCAAGGATTTCCTTTACCAATCATGGAAACAATATTATTTGATTTAGAGTACTATAAATATAAGTGCAAAGTATGACCATTTATCAAGAACATAATAAGTTTGAAATTTAAAAGCATTCATGCAAACTTCAATCTTATTAAACGTCTTATTTGCGCATAAAAATTGTCCCTATTTGGTGAAAATAAGGCGATTCCAAGATCCGAAAAAACAAAGAGTGGTTAACCATGCTTTGGCTTGTCTTAACACTCAATCTTCTAGGGTAAGCATTGCCTTGCTAATGGCTCTAAGTCACTCTTGGTTAGATAATCGTCGCATCTAATGCATCTTTGACGATGTATCTCTTTTGCCACGGTATGTGAGGACTCCTCAATCATACCGATAAGTTAAACCAAAACCAACGTGGACACCCGGTGTGCCTTATGAGCCTTGGAGAAGTGATGGCACCTCGCTTTGGCGTAGCCTACCATCACCCTCGTCCGGTTGGTAAGTGTTGTTTTAGAAAGGCAAGTTTGACTCAATATTATTAGGGACTTAGGATTTCTATGTTGGCTGATTTAAGTGAACTTAACTAATCGTCGCAACATAAAGAAAACCTAAACATGCATCTAACGAATAATTCACATGTATATATATAAGCATAAAATGTAAAGAGAAATTATAGATGCATATTGGCAACTAGCATGACCCCTTGAATTCTTCAAGTCTTCAAAAGGTCTTCATTTGCAATTCAAGGCTTTGTCTTCCAAGATACGCCGTTTTCCAGACTTAACCAAACTATGCAAATACTAGTGTCTACGACTAGGAATAATCTAAATATTAAGGTACAAAAATACTTAACGGTGAGTAAACCGTATTTAGATTTACAAAGATACATAACGGCACGTAGTCCGTATTTTCTATCCCAGTCGGGTCCCACTAGTTGCCATTACACTATTTGTGAATGGCCCATGCAATTTACAAAATCGAACAAGTAAAATGCATTTAAACAACGCGCGTACTAGTAACTAATCTTGGTGGTTAATCCAATTAACACGCCTATTTAAAACTAGTCAAAGTTGTTTAACCGATTATGTAATTGACGTCATTAATAGTTGAAGCCCCCACTAAATTCCGCATTTCCCTTGGTTAATCCAATTAATTAAGTCAGTAGCACCCAAACTTGTCAAAATAAAATTTTTCCAATGCCGCTCAAAACCGAGGCCTAGCCTCCCAAAATTTTAATTAAAATAAAAAAATAAATAAAACGGCAAAATAAGCAATATTAAGCCAACCGCATTTCAAGTGGCTTTTGCTTTAAGCATTTTGCCAAGGAAACTCGAATAATCGTGGCTCATGCAAACCAAGCATATTACGGCTAGTCACCTCACCGCACCAAGCATATGCACACACCAAAAACTTCGCACACACGGCCGCGGCAAGCAGCTATGGGCTGCTGCCACTGCCGCACGCACGCTGGCTGGTGCGTGGCTGCTGCGGCTGTGTGCTGCTACCGCGCGTGTGGCCGCACGCAAGGTGGGGCAGCCACCTTGGCAGCCACATGCGGGCTGCTATGCAGCACGGCTAGCTAAGGTGGTTCTTTGCCTCGTTTTGCGTGCCATGGCCTCAGGATTTGATCCCATTTCGCGAGACATAATTAATTAATTCTAAATTAATTTATGAACTAACTTAATAAGCAAAGAATAAAAATTTTAAACAAGTCCAACTTAATAAAATTTCAAAGTGCAAATAACCAAAATAATTCCAAGAACCATTCTTAATTAAATTGGTTTAGCTTGGTGCAATTGATATGAAATAACCAAGGAAAGACAAGTAAAAGGGAGGAGAAATCAAGTAACAACAAGTTCAAACTAACAAACCAAGATAACCTATCTCAAATTCACAAAGATAGATGAAATAGGGGTCTTAATCAAAGCCAACACCAAGTAAAGCTAAGATTAAGGTGTAACCATAAAGATTACAAGAGATGCAATCACAAAGAAAGCAAGATAATCACAAAGATTATGGTAGAGAGAGAAAGTCTCTTGATTACAAAGTTCAACAAAAATTCATATGCAAAAACGTCTTAAAACAACTTAAATAGTTCGCACAAACTGGCAGAAAAACTGGAAAAGGTTCGGCCGAACTCTGGGTAAGTTCGGTCGAACTTGTGGGTAGGTACGGTCGAAATTTTGGAGTTCGGCCACTCCTACAAAGATGCAAAAATCAGCTTTGAAAATGCCAGGAAGGTTCGGGCGAACCACAGTGTAGGTTCGGCCGAACTCCCCTGCTCCTGGACAGCTTAACTTCAAATGTTCATAACTTCTTTGTTTCTCGCTCAAATTTTGCATGTGACCAGTCGTTGGAAAGTTCTTGAACTTTACTTTCACCTCCAACTTTAATCACCTAAAAATTCCTTGTAACGAAGGAAATATGGCTGAATGAAGTAGTTGCATCATATATTGATAAGCTTCTTGTCTTCAAGTGTGATGATGGTTACCTCGAAAGGTGACCTCCAAGGAGCTTGGCCCTACTTCTTGTCATGACACGTGGCATGTCTTCCATTTCTTCCACTAAGTTCCATGCACCTGCGTCAAACCCCTCATCTTCAAAAGGAATTGCCCTCAATTCCGGATTATCATCACCAATATCATCTTCAAAGAGAAAAGAAGCAAGATCACCAACATTAAAGGTAGCATGAACACCAAAGTCTCCCGGTAGTTTGAGCTTATAAGCATTAGGCCCAACTCTTTCCACAACTTCAAAGGGGCCTTCGGATCTTGGCATGAGCTTGTTCTTTCTCTTCGCCGGGAATCTTTCCTTCCGAAGATGGAGCCACACAAGATCACCTACATTGAATTCCCTTGGCTTTTTGAATTTGTTTGCCCTTGCCTTGTAAATCTAATTTGTCTTCTCAATTCTCTTCTTGACATCTTCATGAAGCCTTTTCATCGTTTCAACTCTATCTTTTGCCTCAAAGCTCAACTCCTCTTGAGAGATACTAGGCAACAAGTCAAGTGGTAGGCGGGGATTAAAACCATACACTACTTCAAATGGTGTTTTCCCGGTAGCTATGCGATGAGAGCGGTTGTAAGCAAATTCAACTTGAGGTAGCTTAAGATCCCAATCTTTCATGTGTTTGCTAATGATAGATCGGAGAACGGTGGACATGGTACGATTAGTCACCTCGGTTTGGCCATCAGTTTGAGGGTGACTAGAGGTACAAAACAAGAGCTTTGTTCCCACTAACTTCCACAAAGTCTTCCAAAAGTAGCTCAACAACTTAGGATCACGGTCCGACACAATACTTTTTGGAATGCCATGAAGCTTCACCACTTCTCTAAAGAACAAGGTAGCCACATGAGAAGCGTCATTGGTCTTATAGCAAGGAATGAAGTGAGCCATCTTGCTAAAACGATCAACCACAACAAACACGGAATCATTTTGCCTTCGAGTGTGAGGAGAGCAACCACAAAATCCATGCTAAGATCATCCCAAGGGTGACTAGGGACCGGAAGAGGAGAGTAGAGTCCTTCACGGAATTGACTCTTAGCCTTGTGACAAGCCCCACAACGAGCTATCACATCTTGCACATCACCAAACATCTTGGGCCAATAAAAATGCTCTCGAAGAATGTCATATGTTTTAGCAACCCCAAAGTGTCCGGCTAGCCCTCCTTGATGAGCTTCTTTAACAACCAACCGTCGATGAGAGCATTTCGGAACACAAAGCTTGTTTCCCTTGAAAAGGAAACCCTCTTGCACAATGAAAGAACCATCAACCCCTTCCTCACATTTCTTCATCAACCCACCAAAATCCTCATCATCGTGATAAAACTCTTTAAGCAACTCAAACCCTAAAAACTTCGCATCAAGAATAGTGATCATACAATGCCTCCTAGAAAGAGCATCGTCAACAACATTGCTCTTCCCTTCCTTGTACTTTGAAGAGAAAGTGAATGATTGTAGGAATTCAACCCATTTGGCATGCCTTGCATTGAGTTTATAAGAACCATAGATGTACTTGAGAGATTCATGATCGGAGTGTAGTACAAATGGTCTAGGCCTCAAGTAATGTGACCAATGATCAAGAGCCCTCACAATAGCATAGAACTCCTTGTCATAGGTACTATATCTCATTCTTGCTCCACCAATATTCTCACTAAAATAGGCAAACAGCTTCCCTTCTTGCACAAGAACCGCTCCAACTACAACCCCACTAGCATCACATTCAACTTCAAAGGGTTGATCAAAATTCGGAAGAGCTAAGATTGGAGCCTCACACAACTTCTTCTTTAGATTCTCAAAAGCCCTTTGAGCCGATGGTGTCCACTCAAAAGTACCCTTCTTCATTCATTCGGTCACCGCGGCCAAAATAGTGCTAAAATTCTTCACAAACCTTCGATAGAAGGAAGCTAGACCATGGAAGCTCCTAACTTGAGTGATAGTAGTAGGAGTAGGCCAAGATTGAATGGCCTCCACTTTACTAGGGTCCATTGAGATCCCTACATTTGAAATCACATAACCAAGAAAAACAATACTATCCACCATAAAAGTACATTTTTCCAACTTGGCAAAAAGCCGCCTACTTCTCAATGTTTCAAATACTTGCCTCAAATGTTTAACATGATCAAGTTCAAATTTGCTATAAACAAGTATGTCATCAAAATAAACAACAACAAATTTACCAATGAAAGTGCGAAGTACCTCATTCATGAGCCTCATGAAAGTGCTAGGAGCATTAGAGAGCCCAAATGGCATAACTAGCCACTCATACAAGCCTTGATTTGTCTTGAAAGCGGTCTTCCACTCATCTCCTTCACGCATACGAATTTGATGGTACCCCATCCTCAAGTCAATCTTCGAAAACACTTTGGAACCATGTAACTCATCAAGCATATCATCAAGTTGGGGAATAGGGAAGCGATACTTGGTGGTGATGTTATTGATGGCCCTACTATCCACACACATCCTCCATGTACCATCCTTTTTCGGTACCAAAAGAGCCGGAACCGAACAAGGGCTAAGGGATTCCCTTACAAATCCTCTTTCAATCAACTCACCAACTTGTCTTTGAAGCTCTCTTGCATCATCGGGGGTACACCTATAAGCCGGTCTATTAGGGAGTTGTGATCCAGGAATAAGATCTATTTGATGTTAAATTCCCCTAATAGGTGGCAAACCGGGTTGGAGATCATCGGGGTAAACGTCATGGTACTCAACCAATACTTCCTTGACAAGGGGGTGGATTGGGTTCTCTTTCTCACTTTCTTGTGTTTCCCTAAGAAGACAATTAAAGACAATGTGTCCTTGATTTATCTCCTTTCCCATCTCATTTTCCCTAATGAGAAGGTTCTCTTTGATTTTGTTTCCCGTACCCAAGGGTTCTTTGTGTTTGATGGTGGGGGACAAGGGGTTGAGTATAATCTTTTTCTTATCCATCATGAATGAATAAGTGTTCTTTCTTCCATCATGCATCACATCTCTATTCAATTGCCAAGGTCTACCAAGCAATACATGACAAGCATCTATAGGCAATACATCACAAAGCACCTCATCCTTATATAACTTGCCAATTGAGAAAGAAAGAAGAGTTTGTTTTGTTACCTTCACCTCATTGTGATTGTTAAGCCATTGAAGCTTCTAGGGAGTAGGATGGTCGGTAGTTTCAAGATTTAGCTTGCTCACCAATGTTGTTGAAGCCACATTAGTGCAAGAGCCACTATCGATGATAAGATTACAAACCCGATCCTTGATGGTGCATCGAGTTTGGAAGATGTTTTCCCTTTGCTCTTCCGCTATAGGGGTGGAAATGGAGTGAAGTGCTCTCCTCACAATAAGGATTTGACCCTCATCGGCGTCAACTACAATTTCATCCTCCTCATCATATATAGGGTCACCAAAATCCCTCTTCTCATCTTCGTACTCATCATCATCCATTTCACGAATCATCATAGCTCTACTATTTGGACACTCATTAGCAAAATGTCCATAGCCTTGAAAGGAATGGTGTCCTTCGAACAAGTGTATTATTCTGATAGCGAGTTCAGAATTATTAGAAAGCTAATATTTTCAGTTGGGTCAAGTGATCGGAATGCCTGGGTGGAGGCCGCTTCCGATCAGTAACATTAATATAATTAATATTACAGCTTAATCTTGACTGAACCCTTCGGGTCACACCCAAGAAAAATATACGAACCAACTCGACGAATTAATTCGGAAGAAATTAATTCGTCGCCCGAGTGTTAAATATTTAGACGTCGGTAATTCAAGCTTGGAGCGTCGAAACCGATCGTCGGAAGTCGAGTCAAAATAATAAAAGACAAGACGCGAAAAAATGATAAAAAATCGACCATATTCCCAAAATACCCCTAGCATCGGAGTGCCCCGAGCATCCGAATGCTAGGGGCAAAAATGTCCTAGTAAAGGTGGCTAGCAAGCACCAAGCCAGGCCTAGCATGGCTGGCTAGGTGCGTGCTAGCGCACCATGCTAGCAGCCACGGCCAGCAGCAGCTAGCAGCCGCAGCACATGGTGCGTGCAGCAGCTAGCTGCCGCGGCTAGGCACGCTAGCACAGCAGCAGCTTGGTGCGAGGTTGGGTGCGGGATGGGCTCGTGGCTAGGCTCGGGCCACGGGGCCGTATATTAGGGGAAGCATGGAAATATGGGAGCAAGTGGGTGAGGAAATGTGGCACAAGGAGAGTATTGAGTGGGGAGCAAGTATGGTCCCCTACTCTCCATGTGGTCCTCACCAACCCATCTCACATGGTAATGCCACTTGTAGATTTATTATGAGTTTGCAATTTTAATTTAATTTAGCTTTAAATTAATTTGTGGAATTTCATGATCCCACATTGATGGGATAAAAATTCCCACTCATACTTTCCTCTATAAATACCAGTCTTGGGATTTGGAGTAGAGTGCTTGAGTGGGAGTTAGAAAGAGCATTCCATAATTTTGGGAAAACTCTTAAACTCATATAACACTCGAGTTTTGGTCGGACCTTGCTAACTCCAAGGTAGCGGACCTTAAAGTTGTGTTCGCCTTTTTGTGGGTGGATACCGTCGGAGGCACGACGCTTGACGTGCTCGTAGCTTTCAAGTAAGAGCCCCGGTTTTTGGGCGAAGCTCACTTCGAGGGTAAGATTCGTTATCTTTTCTTTGTGATTATTTATTTATGCATTATGATTTTATTAATTGCGAGTGGTTCATCGGGTCGGGGTTGTTTCCGCGGTGAGTCGGACTCACCAAACCCCAATAGCGGTATCGGAGCCCCGCTCGTTTATTTTTATAATCATGTTTTTCAAGGTTTATTTTGGCTTATTTCTCTGGTTTAAGTTACTAATTAGATTAGTAGCTCGGTTTTATTTTTTTTAATCCCGTTTTTAATGTCGAGTTTGGCCCAGAACCCAGATTTTTGCCGAAGACTAGTGAATTTTGGGTGGAAAACATGTTCTGGAAAGGTTTTTATTCCAACGGGAATGTGATTTTAGCCAAATTCTGACCAGAAATGCCTTTTTCGAGGGGTTTTTCGTTTTTGACGAAAAATTTTAAGTCTTTTCTAACCTTGAAATTAATGGCATAAATTGTTGATTATATGGTTGATTATTTGCATTATTTTCTGCATTTTTATGTCCCCTTAAAACACACTTACTTGGTAGTATTTGATGCTTAAAGATTGATTTATTTTCACATAATTGCAAACTAATTGCTTTTTAGTGTGAAAATTTTATTTTTGAGGCTTCCTAAGTGTTAAAGATTCAATCTTTATTTGTGATAAGTGATTGAAACTTTAAAAACCACTAAATTCCATGTTATTTTGTGTTAAACTTTGTTGTTTTAATCATTTTGAGTTGATTGGAAACATAAAGTTTCGATTTTTGTGATAGAAATTTGGTTATCTTCATGTTGGAAGATATAATTTTCAAGGATTCACAAAATTTAGATGTTGGAATTTTCATTTGAACATTAAAGCTCATATTTTTCCAACTTCCCTTACTTTGTCAAATTCTCAAGTTTAATTTAAATTGATTAAATTGAAAGTGAGAAATTGCCTCAATTTAATTTTGCACCAAGCTAAACCAATTTAATTAAGAATGGTTCTTGGAATTATTTTGGTTATTTGCCCTTTGAAAATTTTATTAAGTTAGACTTGTTTAAAATTTTATTTTGCTCACTAAATTAGTTCTAAAATTAATTTAGAATTAATTACTTTTGTCTCGCGAAAAGGGATCAAATCCCGAGGCCATGGCACGCAAAACGAGGCAACGAACCACCTTGGCGAGCCGGGCTGCACAGCAGCCCGCATGTGGCTACGCCGCCTTGCTTGCGGCCACACGCGGGGCAGCAGCACACGCACGATAGCAGCATACGCGCGACAGCAGCACGCGGGCCATGGGCCGTGTGTTCGTTTTTTGGCGTGTGTGTATGCTTGGTGCGGTGAGGTGACTAGCCGTAGTAGGCTTAATGTTATTTATTTTGCCGTTTTATTTATTTTAATTAATTTTGTTTATTTTAATTAAAATTTTGGGAGGCTAGGCCTCGGTTTTAAGCGGCATTGGCAAAATTTCATTTTGACAAGTTTGGGTGCTACTGACTTAATTAATTAAATTATATAAGGGAAATGCGGAATTTAGTGGGAGCTTACATTATTAATGACGTCAATTACATAATCGGTTAAACAACTTTGACTAGTTTTAATTAGGCGTGTTAATCGGATTAACCACCTAGATTAGTTACTAGTGCGCGCGTTGTTTAAATGCATTATTTTACTTGTTTGATTTTGTAAATTGCATGGGCTATTCACAAATAGTGAATGGATGAATGGAATGTATATTCTCTCTCATAGGTTTTATGAAATGGCAACTAGTGGGACCCGACTAGGATAGAAAACACTACAAGAAAAGACAAATAGCGACGGAATCGTTCCGACGGACATAAAATTCCGTCGCAAAAGTCGAAATTTACGACGGATTTTTATTCCGTCGGATATTTCCGACGAATTCTAAAAGTTCTTCGGAAATCCATCGGACATTTCCGACGGAAATAAAATCCGTCGGAAATTTCGACTTTTGCGACGGAATTTTCCGTTGTACAGTTCTATTTCCGACGGAATTAAAATCCGTCGGAAATTAATTTAAAAAAAAACCTTTAAAAAACCCCTTTAGAGAAAACCTAAAATAAGAGGGTTCCACTCTCTTTCCTCCTATCCTTTTCTCCTCCTTCTCTCTCCTTCCTCCTTCTCCCTCATGCGCCGTTCTCCTCTTCTTCTCTCTCCTTCCTCTTCTCTACTTCCTATCTCCTCTTATTCTCTCTCTGCTTCCTCTCCTTCTCGTTTTCCTTTCTCCTCTTCTTCTCTCTCCTTTCTGTTCTCTTTTTCTCCATTGTCGGCCTCTCCTCTTCTCTTACTTTCTTTTATTCTTGGTAGGTGGTGTTCATGATGCCGACGAGTTTGGTTTGGTGGTGTTCAACACGCCGGTGAGTTTGGTTGGTGGTGTTCAAGTCGATTTCTTGCCAATTTTTAGAAATAAATGGTTTTTCATGTCAAATTCGACCCTGAAAACTTTAGATCTAGAGTTTTTAGGTTCGAATTTGACCTTTAAAACCCAAATTCGAGCCAATTTTGGGGCTTTTTGGGTGAAATTCAAGGTATGTACCTTTTTTCTTACTTATTTTTGTTTTTTGAGATTTTTTTTTTTAATTTTATAGTGAATTTTGGTTGAATTGCAGTGGTGGTGGTGGACTTGTTGGTGGCGGTGGTGTAGATCTAGGTTAGGGTTCGGGTGTTTTAGGTGCTTGGATCTGGGTATGGGTTTGGGTTAGGGTTTGGCTGTTGAAGTTCGGGTTTAGGGTGTTGGGATTTTAATTTTTTTTCTTCTTTTTTTTGTTAATTTGTTTGGGTTTCGGCGGTAGTTTTAGGTGGGTTTCGGCGTTGGTTTAGGTGGGTTTCGACGGTGGTTTTAGGTGGGTGGTGGCGGTAGGTATGTTTTCATTTTTTGTTTATTATTTTTCTTTTTTTTTATTCTGTTTTCAAAGAATTTTTCGGGTTTTAAGTTTTCATTTTAATTTTTTTTGTTTGTTTTTTGTTAATTTTCGACGGAATTGAATCCGTCGGAATTTTCCGACAGATTGTTGCAGTACCTGAACAGTTCCGGCGGAAAATTCCGTCGGAATAGTGTTTGCGACGGAATTTTCGTCGGAAAAGTTCATTTTTCCTACAAATGCTTTTCCGACAACCGCTTCCGACGGAATTCCGTCGGAAACCCTATTTTCGACGGATTTCAGGGTGTTTCCGACGGAATTTTTCCGTCGGAATTTAGCCTATTTCTAGTAGTGAAATACGGACTACGTGCCGTTATGTATTTTTGTAAATCTAAATACGGTCTACGCACCGTTAAGTATTTTTGTACTTTAATATTTAGATTATTCCTAGTTGTAGACACTAGTTTTTGCATAGTCTGGTTAAGTCTTAAAGACGGCGTATCTTGGAAGACAAAGCCTTGAATTGCAAATGAAGACCTTGGGAAAGATATGAAGATTTCAAGGGGTCATGCTAGTTGCCAATATGCATCTATAATTTCGCTTTATATTTTATGCTTATATATATGTGAATTATTCGTTAGATGCATGTTTAGGTTTTCTTGATGTTGCGATGGTTATTTAAGTTCACTTAAATCAACCAACATAGAAATCCTAGGTCCCTAATAATATTGACTCAAACTTGCCTTTCCAAAACAACACTTACTAACCGGACGATGGTGATGGTAGGCTACGCCAAAGCGAGGTGCCATCACTTCTCCAAGGGGCGTAAGGCACACCGGGTGTGGACGTTGGTTTTGGTTTAACTCATCGGTATGAGTGAGGAGTCCTCATATACCGTGGCAAAAGAGATACATCGTCAAAGATGCATTAGATGCGACGATTGTCTAACCAAGAGTGGCTTAGAGCCATTAGCAAGGCAATGCTTACCCTAGAAGATTGAGTGTTTAAGACAAGCCAAAGTATGCTTAACCACTCTTTTTTTCTTCGGATCTTGGAATCGCCTTATTTTCGCCAAATAGGGACAATTTTTATGCGTAAATAAGACGTTTAATAAGATTGAAGTTTTCATGAATGCTATTAAATTTCAAACTTATTATGTTCTTGATAAATGGTTATACTTTGCACTTATATTAATAGTACTCTAAATCAAATAATATTGTTTCCATGATTGGTAAAGGTAATCCTTGAAAATAGTTCTCAAAGAAAGGAAAAGCATTTCTAAAATACAATCCTCATAAATGACTTTTATAACTAAGTCCGAAAGGACGGTTGGACATCATGTATTCAAAATACTAGGTAGTTTTGATAAAACATGAGGTATTGAGTTGCAAACTCAAGATTGTCAATGTTTGACAACCAACGTATCTTTTCGCATCACAATTGAGTAGGACTCATTGATGTAGTAATTCGAGTAAGAATTAATGGAAAAGATGGAACTTTGTTTAACGGCGCACTGGGTGCTTGATTATGCCTAACAAAGTATAAGAGCCAAGGTACTTAAAGAAATGATTCTTAAAGTAAGATTATGAGATATTGTATGATAAGAAATATAGGAAAGAAGGAACGAAGAAAAGGAATTAGATTTCATTTCAACTCATGAGTTCATGTTATTGTAGTTTACTTAGCAATTCGTTATCTTCACAAGTATCGGATACTGCTTGAGTGTTCCACTATGATAGTGACCTCAAACTATTGAAGTTAAGCTAAGTTATCGACTTACAAGCTTAGAATGAAGCAAAAAGAGCTACATCAGTTGTAAGGTCGTATGTTTTGTTTAAAGACCTTTTAAGCCAAAGGCTGGAACAAGTAATGGTTATTATGTTCCATAATCAGCAATTGATCCGTTTACACACGGAAAGACTCACATTAAAAGTAATGAGCAATAGTTGCGAGATTTATTTGAATGGGATGGTTATCCAAGCGTTGAGTTAAGAATGCTTGATTAAACAAATATTTCTCTAACATGATAAACTCACTAAGTTTAAGTCATGGGCTTGATTTGCGTTCTAAACATCTTTAGCAATGTCACATCGACAAGAACGTACTCAAGGCTCTATTAGATAGGCTCTTGATAGTTGCTCGAATTGGAATCGTTCTAAGACAAGAAAGTCTTACTTGTTGAAACCGACAAAGCAGAGAGCTATTGTTCTTGGTATAGACAATTGACTCTGAAGGCTAAAGAGGATTCAATTACTTCAACGTTTCACAAACAATTTGAAAGGATATGGCTATATTCATCAAATGTGAACAAACTTGACTTGAGTAGCTCAAGAGTTCAGTGAAGTACAGAATCGACTTGGCAAGATATCAAAACGTCTAGATTAGATCGAGCGATGTTTGCTTGAGCCAAGCGTGACTATCTCAAAGTTATGAATGGAAATTTTCATAAATAACTCCACAAAGAACATGGTGTGTCTTCACGGAGACCTCGGTGTCATTTGAAAATGACTCGAACGATGATGGTTCACAACCCTTCCTATAAAGTTATTAAAGATTTGCACAAATGACTAATGTTACACTAAACAAAATGTCGAAGCTAAGAAAGGACGCCATATTTAGTTATGGATAGAAATAACTTCTAAAAGTCTTTTCAAGTATATGTCTAAGGCTCTTAGTCTCAGTGGGAGTTCACTAGCTCAGTGGGAGCTAAGTGGCTCAGTTGGAGCTGAATGGCTCAATAAAGACTAAGATAGCTCAAGTAGGAGCTAACTGTTTGTTTCACAACAAACTTTTACCCAAAGACAATATACATGTCTCTTTGTAAGCATTCAAGTAAGACTACGGGCATTACCTCCACATCCTAATTGAGAACATAATGTTTGTTGCTCTAAGTGGTGTCTTTATGGAAAGTAACACGTTTCCAAAACGACAAGTGGGAGGAAAATGAACTCGATGACCATCGAGCTTAGCAACAAACTAGAACTGAGAATCTCGGAAGACCTTAAAGGACTTCGTGATAATGCTTGATCAAGAATGCTCAAAAGGACTTTACAAGTGCCTTAAAAGAGAATTCATTACTCACAAAACATTAAAGATGTTGGAGTAAGATCAACATAATAAAAGGGCTTTGAAAGCGCCTTAAAACTCAGTGTTTGATGCAATTGCCCCGTATAGGTATAGAATTCACCAAAGGCTTGGATTGAATCCTATAAATTTTCTATTAAGTTAGAAACAAACCTAAGACTTACAAGCATACTATTTACTATTAGATAGTAAAGGAATAATGTCTTGTAAGATAGCTACGACAAATCCAAATTCCGAATAATGGTTTAAAGCCATGAAAATCCGAAATAGACTCCATGTTTGATAATCATGTTTGAAACTTGATTAATTTGCATGAAAGGTGAAAGACCCATCGATTGCAAATAAGTTTTCAAGGAGAAAACTAACAAATGTGGAAATGTATATGCATACATAGCTAGATTGGTTGTAAAGGATATAATTAATTTCAAGGAGTTGATTTTAATAAAATCCCATTCACCAATCGGAATGCTCAAGTCTTTTCGTGATTGATCTAGCAAAATTGCGCATATGAAATATGGCAAAATAGATACCAAAACCGCCTTCCCAAAATAAAATTTTGGAAGTGACTATGGAATAGTCTAAGGGTTTTGAAAATCTAAATAATGCTAGATTTGAAAGCAAGCACATGGAATCCGTCATGGGATTAAAGGAAGCATTGCATGAAGGAATTGGAACGTGTTTTCTCATAAAGTTAATAAGAAGATTGACTTATGGAGAAACATAGAAATTCTGATGAACAAGAAGTTTAGTGCGAGCAAAAGTAATGGTCCAACAAGATGTTTACGAACTCTATTGTGAAACAACTATCAAATGTTAAATGCTTAGATTTAAAAGTATTGTCGACAATGGACCGAGCTAAAGACAATACTTAGTACATGTTGGGAATTAAGTTCTATGGTATAGACTTAATTAAAATGTTTGAATGAGTAAAGGAAATTACCATGTTAAACATGAAGGACTTTGAAAGGCTTTCGACCCATATGTATGAAGCTATGTAAATGTTTGAACTAAGTATAAGCTAGGCTAAGTACTAAATCAAACAAGAAAGACTCTAGTAAGATACTTTCAATCATATCATATAGCAAACAATTTGGCAAGACTCAGTGTAACTGTATGAGCTAAATGTCACATGGATGGAATAAAATTGAGAATCATTCTAGAATTAAATCCATCATGTAAGGCTATGATATGGAATCGTCAGATGACTTACATGCTTAGAGCATGTGAAGTACGTATATAATACCAATCGACATTAATCTAAGTATTAGATCATTAGATTATAGTCAAGAACATCCATAGAACTTAGATAAGTAGTAGGATGAAGTTCTTGACGCATGGAAACAAATATAATTTGAGTTTTGATGTTGCAAGTACAAACCTTAACAAGGATTAGATCCTTAGCAAGGAAGACATTTATAAGCACGAGGCAAGAAGCATTGTGGCTTAAGAATGGTAACATGGATGTGCATCCATATATGATGTGCGGGAATCTAAGGAAAATTTCCATGATCACAAGTGATTAGGCTATCCCAAATCGTATTGAGTCGCTTGGAGTAAAACCCAATCAAGGCATCATCGGGAATCTACTAAAATATATGTTGAGAATATTGTTGCCTTAAAGGCAATAATAAGATAGATGTTAAATGGAAAGGTTCGTTGTTGAACATTAATGATTGTAGGTTGTCAAGTAGAAGGTCTCAAATCATGAAAATGAGTGGGAGCCATTGCTTGGACAATAAATCCTTAATCACATGTAATCCATTAACACTTTCAAAATTTTATTATCTTATTATGGAAATGGTGGATAATGAAGATGCTAAGGTTTGCAAAGTAATTTTAACTAAACCTTTGCAATAAGTGAACGACAACATTCATAATTGCATGAAAGAAATCAAGCATATCAAATATGGGTGTGATTTCTATGAATGTTTTATGAAGAGTATTACTCTTTAAACATTTGGGAAAAACCATTTATCATAAGATGAAACATTGTGAAGTTTCATAGTGGAATAAAATATTTCTAAATATTCCACAAAACTATTTAATTGTGGTTTAGAATTAAATAATGAGTCCATTCGATTTTAATAAATATTCAAAATAGGGTATCAAGTCAATGGCTTGGATAAAGAAACACCTATTAAGTGAACATTGAATATTTTAATCGAAAATTATCCCTAATCAAGGTCATATTTTGTGGACGATTGATGACCATCAGAGATTAGTGTGTAGTATGATTTATAGCACCGTTTCTTGTGCTATGAGGATATAAATCATTTGCACAGGTATTGGTTTAGAACCATACTGGATCGACCTATGAGGATACTTTAAGAGATTTAAAAATCGTCACAAGTATTTTCTCATTATTACTATCGGAACTCTTTTCCTTTGACCATGAGTAGTGGGAGATCTCTTGTTTGAGTACTGGTCCGCTTTGGTATCCGCCAAACGTCTGCCGTAACTGGGGATTATAAAGACAGATATCAGGCGGGTGAGTCCTTTTAGTAAGAGAAGCTACATTACAAGACTGGAAATGTCTCCCTACTAACAATAGGGAACATGTCTTGTTGTTTACAAGGCCCCTCGAAGAGCGAGACTGTGAAAATGCATGGCCATGCTCAGATGGATTTTAGAAATCATCTGCTTATTGACAGTCAAACTCGGATTTCGAGAAACACTTCAAGACGTAACAGAGATGACGAGTAATCTTACTCTGTAATTCATGAAGAGACATGAAGAGATATAGGAAAAGGGCTATACACTAAATGCGCACTTGTCCGGAAGGACAAGTGGGAGATTGAAAGAAATGGTGTCCTTCGAACAAGTGTATTATTCTGATAGCGGGTTCAGAATTATTAGAAAGCTAATATTTTCAGTAAGGTCAAGTGATCGGAATGCCTGGGTGGAGGCCGCTTCCGATCAGTAACATTAATATAATTAATATTACAGCTTAATCTTGACTGAACCCTTCGAGTCACACCCAAGCAAAATATACAAACCAACTGGACGAATTAATTCGGAAGAAATTAATTCGTCGCCCGAGTGTTAAATATTTAGACGTCAGTAATTCGAGCTTGGAGCGTCAAAACCGATCGTCGGAAGTCGAGTCAAAATAATAAAAGACGAGACGCGCAAAAATAATAATAAATCGATTCCCAAAATACCCCTAGGATCGGAGTGCCCCGAGCATCCGAATGCTAGGGGCAAAAATGTCCTAGCAAAGGTGGCTAGCAAGCACCAAGCCGAGCCTAGCATGGCTGGCTAGGTGCGTGCTAGCGCACCATTCTAGCAGCCACGGCCAGCAGCAGCTAGCAGCCGCAGCACGTGGTGCGTGCAGCAGCTAGCTGCCGCGGCTAGGCACGCTATCACAGCAGCAGCTTGGTGTGAGGCTGGGTGCGGGCTGGGCTCGTGGCTAGGCTCGGGCCATAGGGCCGTGTATTAGGGGAAGCATAGGAATATGCGAGCAAGTGGGTGAGGACATGTGGCAGAAGGAGAGTATTGAGTGGGGAGCAAGTATGGTCCCCTACTCTCCATGTGGTCCTCACCAACCCATCTCACATGGTAAAGGATTATTATCATAATATAAAAAGATAAATGGTCATTCAATAGGGGCTCGAGGGGGGAAGGGACCAAACTACCGAATTTATAAACATACCAATCATGGTTGGACCTACTTCCTCCTATATTATTATAATTAAAGTTATATTAATAGTCGTATTCTCGAGTAAGCATGTGGCTTAGCTTAGACGAGAGTAAACCCGGACAAGTTTTGTCCAATTCCCGTTGGAGGGATTGGATATAGTCCGGTTGTATGACCCCTTTAAAAAAATCATGCCGCATAATGACCAAGATTTTTTTTAATTAGTTAGCCTGGAGATAGTAAGCGGGTCATCAATATCACCAGGGATACAAACCGATGTGCTAAAGAAAAAAGGAGATGAGTATACTGAGGATAGATCTATATCCGGAGGAACCGGAATCCCCTGAAGAATAACTGAAGGCATTTTTGATCCAGACGCTCCGTTAATCTTATTAATATCATATATGATGTTCTTTCTTATTGGAATGGAATTCAATCTTAAAAAGGGCGCTAAGATTGACTTGGTTGTAAGAGAAGAGAGAGGATGGGAATTGCTGATTCTATTCTAAGGCATTTCTTTCTGTGTGGGACGATGCCGCAAGCAGAGCCGGAAACGCGGTAAGACTTTCTAGAGATAGTCTTCCAGACTCAATCTTTTGACAGGATCTTCTTTAGCTGAACCTGAGTTCGATTAAAGCTGGCCTGCGCCTAAGAAAAAGCCGTTTTTTGACCTCTCCCGTTGTTCGAGCTACTTCGTAACCTCTCCTTCAAGGATATAAGCTAGAAGCGGATAGCAGCAGCCACTTGTAGATTTATTATTAGTTTGCAATTTTAATTTAATTTAGCTTTAAATTAATTTGTGGAATTTCATGATCCCACATTGATGGGATAGAAATTCCCACTCATACTTTCCTCTATAAATACCAACCTTGGGATTTGGAGTAAAGTGCTTGAGTGGGAGTTAGAAAGAGCATTCCATAATTTTGAGAAAACTCTTAAACTCATATAACACTCGGGTTTTGGTCGGACCTTGTTAACTCCAAGGTAGCAAACCTTAAAGTTGTGTTTGCCTTTTTATGGGTGGATACCTAGCAATCTTATGCTCCGGTGCTTCCTCAACTCCACTCATGATAGAAAGTTTTTCAAACTCCCTAGTATACTTCTCTACCGACATAGTTCCTTGCTTTAGAGAGTTCAATTTAAGTTAAGCATCTTGCAAATAATCTCTAGGCACAAAAGCCTTGATATGTTTCTTCAATTTCTCCCAAGAAGTGATTTTTGATTCTCCATCTTTCCTCCTACGATTCTTAAAGTTCTCATACCTCAAAGAAGCATGTTTTTTGAGTTTAAGGATGGCCAATTTGAAACGTTTTTCATCATTATAACCCTTATATTCAAACACATTCTCCATACTTCTAACCCAATCAAGAAATCCATTGGGATCAAGATTACCTTCAAAGTCCGGAAATTCCAACTTGATGTCTCGGTCGCGGTTGTACTCATGGTGTCGTTGGCGGTGTTCCCTTCTCCGGTGCGGAGAGTGAGAGTCATCTTCTTCACTAGGGCTCCTCCTCCTTCTAGGACTTCTTCTATTCTCCGACCTCAAGAAGTCTATCAAACTTCCTTTCTAGAGCATCTAATCTAGAGTTTTCATTGTGACTTTCATCATCTTCATAATAGTATCTATCACCCATGTTTCAAGATAGAAAGTTTGTATCTTTGAGAAAAAAATTTCAAATTTTGTGGGAAAAGATGAGATCTTTTGAGAGGGGGAAAGAGAAATAAAAAAGGTAGGATCTTTCTAAGCTAATAACCTAGGCTCTTGATATCAAATGATATGAAATAACCAAGGAAAGACAAATAAAAGGGAGGAGAAATCAAGTAACAACAAGTTCAAATTAAACCAACAAACCAAGATAACCTATCTCAAATTCACAAAGATAGATGAAATAGGGGTCTTAATCAAAGCCAACACCAAGTAAAGCTAAGATTAAGGTGTAACCACAAAGATTAAAAGAGATGCAATCACAAAGAAAACAAGATAATCACAAAGATTATGGTAGAGAGAGAAAGTCTCTTGATTACAAAGTTCAACAAAAATTCATATGCAAAAACGTCTTAAAACAACTTAAATAGTTCGCACAAACTGACAGAAAAACGGGAAAAGGTTCGGCCGAACTCTGGGTAAGTTCTGTCAAACTTGTGGGTATGTTCGGTCGAACTTTTGGAGTTCGGCCACTCCTACAAAGATGCAAAAATCAGCTCTGAAACTGCCAGGAAGGTTCGGGCGAACCACAGTGTAGGTTCGGCCGAACTCCCCTGCTCCTGGACAGCTTAACTTCAAATGTTCATAACTTCTTCGTTTCTCGCTAAAATTTGGCATGTGACCAGTCGTTGGAAAGTTCTTGAACTCTACTTTCACCTCCAACTTTAATCACCTAAAAATTCCTTGTAACGAAGGAGATATGGCTGAATGAAGTAGTTGCATCATATATTGATAAGCTTCTTGTCTTCAAGTGTGATGATGGTTAGCCCGAAAGGTGACCTCCAAGGAGCTTGGCCCTACTTCGTGTCATGACACGTGGCATATCTTCCACTTCTTCCACTAAGTTCCATGCACCTGCGTCAGCATTAACTAAGTTGAGGCAATTTCTCACTTTTAATTTAATCAATTTAAATTAAACTTGAGAATTTGACAAAGTAAGGGGAAGTTGGAAAAATATGAACTTTAATGTTCAAATGAAAAATTCCAACATCTAAATTTTGTGAATCCTTGAAAATAATATCTTCCAACATGAAGATAACCAAATTTCTATCACAAAAATTGAAACTTTATGTTTCCAATCAACTCAAAATGATTAAAACAACAAAGTTTAACACAAAATAACATGGAATTTAGTGCTTTTTAAAGTTTCAATCACTTATCACAAATAAAGATTGAATCTTTAACACTTAGGAAGCCTCAAAACAAAAATCTTCACACTAAAAAGCAATTAGTTTGCAATTATGTGAAAATAAATCAACCTTTAAGCATCAAATACTACCAAGTAAGTGTGCTTTAAGGGGACTTAAAAATGCAGAAAATAATGTAAATAATCAACCACATAATCAACAAGTTATGCCATTAATTTCAAGGTTAGAAAAGACTTAAAATTTTTCGTCAAAAACGAAAAATCCCTCGAAAAAGGCGTTTCTGGTCCGAATTTGGCTAAAATCACAGTCCCATAAGGATAAAAAACGTTTCAAGAACACCTTTTCCACCCAAAATTCACTAGTCTTGGGCGAAAATCTAGGTTCTGGGCCAAATTCGACATTAAAAACGGGATTAAAATAAATAAACCGAGCTACTAATCTAATTAGCAACTTAAACCAGAAAAATAAGCCAAAATAAACCTTGAAAAACATGGTTATAAAAATAAACGAGCGGGGCTCCGATACCGCTGTTGGGGTTTGGTGAGTCCGACTTACCGCGGAAACAACCCCGACCCAAGGAACCACTCATAATTAATAAAACCATAAAGCATAAATAAATAATCATAAGAAAAGGAAGAACGAATCATACCCTTGAAGCGAGCTTCGCCCTCACAAAACGGGCTCTTACTTGAAAGCCTTGAGCACCGCGAATGCCGTGCCTCCAACGGTATCCACCCACAAACGACGAACACGACTTTTTAGGTCCGCTACCTTGGAGTTAGCAAGGTCCGACCAAAACCCAAGTGTTAATGGAGTTTAAGAGTTTTCCCAAAAAAATGGAATGCTCTTTCTAACTCCCACTCAAGCACTTTACTCAGAATCCCAAGGTTGGTATTTATAGAGGAAAGTATGAGTGGGAATTTCTATCCCATCAATGTGGGATGATGAAACTCCACAAATTAATTTAAAGCTAAATTAAATTAAAATTGCAAACTAATAATAAATCTACAAGTGGCATTACCATGTGAAATGGGTTGGTGAGGACCACATGGAGAGTAGGGGACCATACTTGCTCCCCACTCAATACTCTCCTTATGCCACATGTCCTCACCTACTTGCTCCTATATTCCCCAAGCTTCCCATAGTGACCGGCCTTATGGCCCAAGCCACGAGCCCAGCCCGCACCCAGCCCCGCACCAAGTTGCGGGCTGCTGCTGTGCGCCCAAGCCATGCACTTGGTGCGGGCTTGCTGCTGCTGTGCTAGCATGCCTAGCTGCGGCAGCTAGCTGCTGCACGCACCATGTGCTGCGGCTGCTAGCTGCTGCTGTGCGTGGCTGCTAGCACGCACCTAGCCAGCCAGCTAGGCTCGGCTTGGTGCTTGCTAGCCACCTATGCTAGGATATTTTTGCCCCTAGCATTCAGATGCTCGGGGCACTCCGATGCTAGGGATATTTTGGGAATATGGTCGATTTATTATTATTTTACGCGTCTCGTCTTTTTATAATTTTTTGACTCGACTTCCGACGATCGGTTTCGACACTCCAAGCTCGAATTACCGACGTCTAAATATTTAACGCTCGGGTGACGAATTAATTTTTTTCCGAATTAATTCGTCGAGTCGGTTCGTATATTTTGCTTGGGTGTGACCCGAAGGGTTTAGTTAAGATTAAACTGTAACATTAATTATATTAATATTACTTATCGGAAGCGGCCTCCACCCAGGCATTCCGATCACTTGACCTTGCTGAATATATTAGCTTTCTTATAATTCTGAACCCGCTATCAGAATAATACACTTGTTCGAAGGACACCATTCCTTTCAGTAATCTTCCTTGCTATATTTTTTTTCATGACATACACACCTTCCATATTTAATTATACACAATCACCTTAATATCAAAACCTTCCATGATTCTTTTATTCACTTCTCCAAGTAATCCCACAAACCCTACTTGCCATAATTCTTCCCACATTCTCTTGTCATAATTCTTGCATGAGCTAGCTTATAAATACCCCTTCATACCTTTCACATTCTTGACACCAATTCTCTTCTTTTCTTCTCCTCAATTTTACACAAAACATCCCATTTATCTTTGAAGCCAATTTTCAGGCACTTCTTGTCAGTTTTTAGGGTATTGACGTTTCACAAAAGATTGTTCCTCTCAAAAAATCCTTGAGGTTAGACTCAAGAATCACCTAATTCAGAGTTATAACAAAGGAGTTATAGCCTCTGCAAGCTCTGCCTATTCTTTCCAACGCAAATCCAATTCCTCTTTCTTTCTTGTTTTCTTATCTTTTCTTCTTCTCTTCTCTTATTCAATTATTATTATTATTATGGGGGATTTATAAATGATTATTATGAGTATTTTTAATTATATAAAATCAGATTTTAATGATGTTTATGATAAATTAATTTAAAAGGTTCATGTACATATAGTTGGGAGGTTTTCAATTAGATTATTGTAATTATTTGTTAACCTTATATTGATTAAGGTTATATTTATTTGTAGGGTGTGTTCGATCAAGTTTCTTGAGGTTCTTTTTGTGTGTTTTGCTAAGCAAAGATCAAGGTACGTTTATGTGGCTAGATACCTTCGAAAGTGATTGGTTTGAATATCATGTTTTTACATGATTTGATTGGTGATTGAATTGATTGAATTGAATTAAGATTTATGAAATAAAGTATGTTTGGATGTATTGATTTTAATATTTTTTTTCATAAAAATATTTTTAAACGATTGATTTTTAAATCATGTTTTGAATGGTTTGATCGAATTACTTATCATGTATAAAGGAATTGATTTGAAAAGTTTATTTAATTAAATAGAAGGTTTTTCAAGGAAGAGTTATTAATTTTAAAAAGTTATTAAAATGAGATTTTATTCTCAAGTATTTATTTAAAATGTTTTGATTTTGAAAGTATGTGGAATTATTCAAAAGAAATTTGAATTATATTGGAATTACTAAAAGGATTTATTGAACCGTTGAATTATTATTATTAATGCTCATGTTGGTAATCCCACTATGCGGATTTGGTTTATTGATAAGACCTTGGACTTTGTATGACCGGGTCTTTACTCAAAAATAGCCTTGTAATATGAGGAGACTAGTGCACACTTGGGTGAGGAATTGGATTAAAAGAAATTGGTTCAAAAAGGAATTAGATTTTAAAGCAATTGGTTTATCAATTATTTTGAATGTTGAATCATTGGAATTGGTTTTGAATCATGAGTTTGGAATTATTGGATTATTTATTGGAATTGGTTTTAAAAGCATGTGTGCGAATAAATTGAATTTACATTATCTTGCACTTATCATACTTAGCATATTTTGCTAATCCGTATTTCTTATTTGTTTTGGTTTTCCCTGTTTACCGTAATAGTAAGCAGTGTTGACTATTTTCAGATGGAGTCATGAATGAGCATGTGGGAGTCCCGGGATTCGCTTCACCTAGTTTAGGAATGTTGGTCTTGTCTTTATTTTGAGTACTCATTACAATGTTACTATTTTTCATAAGTATTAATAAAAGAAAGTTGAGTTTTCGCTGCAAGTTTGGTTATCGAGTTAAGTATTTTGAGTATCCTTGCGTAATGACGCGGCGGTAATACGCCCAAGTCTATCTTTACGATACAATTATACGTATTATACTGGTATTTCCGTAGAGGGGGATTTGGGGGTGTTACAGTTTGAGCCAACCAGATCCTGCTACAATGACATCTTCATCATAGCCAGTAAGACAGTCACCAAGAACCAGGGCAAAGAAAGGAGTTTCAGCATTACAGCCTTGTTAGATTATGCATTTCAGAGTCTAATTATAATGCCTGGCCTATTTTTTGTGTGACAACTCTAAGAAATCAAACAATTTCTGCTTTGAATGGCACCAAATTCTGACTTATAACACTTGGTCTTTTGTTTGGTTGTTTTTCGAACAAGTATGAGGTGGTTCAAGTTTATGACAATATGAATCACTTGTTTTTGTTCAATTATTTGTGCACATATCAGGTGCTGCCAATTTTCAAATTTTTTTGGATAATTTAAGCAAAAGTATTGATATTACCTGAAATTTCAGACAATCTTATATAAAACATAGTGCTTTTATTCATTAAAATGCAGTATATAAGTTGAGATTTGTTCTCCTAGTACACCATAATTCCTAAAAACATACCCCCACCATCCTAACAACCTTAATCATCACTTAGCAACTACAAACAAAAGAACAAAATATAAAATCAGGGCCACCCTCACAATTAATTTGATAAAATTCAGCAACTCATCAAGCCTATCAATAACAACAACACTACCACCTTGCTCAACCTCCATTTCATCGCCTACCCTAATTATATCCCTTTCCTTCTACCACACAAAGAAATCTCAAGTTCTGCATTTGAAGAACAACCTTCGTGGGTTTTTAGTTGTCTCTAAAATCATCACATCAGCGATTGGGGGGGGGGGGGGAACAGTCGCGGCGAGTATGCTTCACCCACGCAATGTTGTCATCCATGGTGATAGCCTTACTCGTAGTAGAAGATCGAGAATTTCTCATTTAAATTGGGGGAAATTGGTGAGCACAGAGAGAGAAGTGAATTGATTTTAGTAGAACTAGGGTTCATATAAATAAGATAATTGGGGGAATGTTTAAGAGGGAAGTAGGGAATTCGTTTTGGAGAAAAAGCTAATTTTTTTAAAGTCATTAGTGATGTAGTTAATTAGGGTTAGCCAAAGAATTAGTAAAAATTATCATTAAGGTTACCAATGCATTAGTAAAGTTGATTAAGGTTTACCATTGATAATGATTTTTTAAAGAATTTACCACTTAGAAAATTAAAAAATTGGAGTTCACCAAAGAATATTTTCCTTTTTTTTTAATCTCCTTTATCTTCGTTCAATGTGTTATATGTGAAAAGGTTTAAATGTTTGGAGTAAGTTAACAATTCAAACCGACATGTTTTTTCGAATGAACAATGTATTAATGATGTTCGAATATTCTTAAATGGTATAAAAGAAGAGTGATTATCGTGCATTTTATAATTGTAAATATAATGATTTGATTTACTTTCTTTGAATAATTTTGAATGTAACCACATCCATTGAAAACCCTAGCCGCTAGGGTTTCGAGGAGGAAGAGGAGTTTTTGGGGTTTTTTAGGAGTGGGAAAGGGGTTTTGTGTGGTGGACTCGTGCTTGCGCAGAGGGTTTGGAGGGTATTTCGTGGAAGGGGGAAAACAACGTGAGAAATAGGCGGCCGACGTGGGAAGAATGGCTGTCGACAATCGGCGGCAGACTGGGCATTGGTAGTGGTCTGGTGGAGGTTAGGGTGGGACGGTGTGGGAAGGGAAGGTTAGTTGGGTATTTTGATTTTTTTTTTGTTTTTTTTTTAATTTTTTTTAATTTTTGGACCAATCAGGACTTGACACGTGTCAAGTGACCTAATATGATAGGTCATTGATTTTTGTTGACCGGTTAAGGATTGAAGAAAAGAAGACCCCCCCAAAGTTCGGATTATTCCAGTATAATTAAAAGTTGGGATTATTCTACCAAAATTGATGAAAGTTGGGATTATTATTTCTAATTTTTTTCTTTAATATATATGTTGTTCAAAGAAATATATAATTGTGTGATGTTTCATTAAATTTATTCAATTTGTCAATATAAATACTTAATTTTTTTAGACATTTATATTTCTAGAAATTAATATTTTTTTTATTGTTCCCTCCTATATCAAAGTAGCTTTACTAAAGTTTTGAACATTGCACAACTAACTAAAGAAAAAAAATAACTCTGATCTCTCTTTTGTTTATACTAGTTGTTGGTGCGCGCGCCCCCCAAACGCTATGCTACGACTACTGTTCGGGATGTTAGGATGTTGTTAATTGGATGGTTATTGCTTTGAGTATGCTAAGATAATGTGGATTAGCGATACAATTCAAGATATTAAGTGACCCAAGGCAGTGCTCAATTTGGACATATTAACGTGGTACGCCATTGTAGTTGTATGTGTGTAGTAATTTTTAAAGGAAAATGCTATGATATCGATCATATTTGAAGTGTGATTGATGCTTTATTTTTGTTCATGTATATGTAGTGTCGATGTATTATACCTTAATAGCATACAGGGGTATGATATATACTGGCAAGTCTTGAATGTCATGATATAACAAAGCCAATCTGTATATTGGGAAATTACAGAAAATAGATGAATTCCATTTTTAATAATAGCAAATGTATTTATTCAGGATTATTTAAAGGGAATAATAATGATGATGTAGGTTGAACTTTGGAAAAAAGGATCTTGTGGAATATAAAGAGGCATAGCCATTGAGATATGTGTGTTTAATTTGGCTGGACAGTTACTTATTTAATGCCAATTTATTCTGAAAATGTTAGGTTTCCTTTCGTATTCTTTTAATTTTTTTTTTTGTTGACAGGGAGTCTTTTAGGTTGCTTAAGGTTATATATATATAGGCTTCTCACTGTAGCTTCGTTGTTTTGGTTCATAATTAAATTTAATAGATATATCGCCCTCCAAGTGTCGTATTGTCTTTGGTGAGGGTTTCATTTACTATTTAATTGGCTGATCATTGACGATAGTGGCATGGGTGAATTTGCAATGACGTTTGTTGTCCGTTTAGAAAGAGATGATCGAGATAAACTGGTAAGACATTGTCTTTGAATTTTCCATTATGCTAAGGTTCATGCACTGGAAGCGTCCATTTTAGATTTGATTATGGCCGTTTGCTTTTTTCTCTGTGCTGGGATTTTTACAACATTTCCTGTGTTTTCATTAATGTATTTAATTATTTATGTATTACAGCGTGTCCTAGCTTGTTTTGAAGAGGTATTGGAAGATGGATTTCTAAACATTGAATTGTTGCTAGATGGTAGTGATGACTCGTGGTTTGTCACTCTATTGCATGAGGAAGCTGATGTTGGTTGGAAGAGATATCTTGATATAGGGTGGTCAGACTTTGTGTATGATAATCATTTAAATATTGGAGATGTTATAATGTTTAAGTGGGGAGGAAATAATTCCTTCATAGTTCGAATTATCTACTGCACTAGAGTTCCTCGAAGTGTGGAAACGGGACATGTCAATAAACTGCTGGATCTAGCAAGAAGCGTGGGCGTAAGGCAGCTCTTGAAAGTGGTTCAGCCAAAATGATTCAGGCAAATACTTGGCTTGATCAACTCGTAGAAGCCTGTGGTGAAGATTGCTTCAAGTTCTCTTTTACTAAGGAGTATTTCAAACAAAGGATAATTGTATGTTTGCTATTCAATTACTCTTTATGCTTTCTATACATTTTGCAGCGTAGTTCATTTGTGTATATATAATAATGTTTCTTGTTCTATTTTTTTGGTTGGTGATGTTTGTGATGTTTTGCTTTTCTCATTGGCAGAATATTCCATTGTCCTTTGCAAAGGCACATTTCATGGGATTCCCTCCAACAACCAAAGTTAAACTACAGAATTTTGATATGCACTTTGATGTCAAGCTTAAGGTCATGATAAAGAAGAACAAGATTATTCAGTGTTCTCTGAAAAATGGAGTTAAGATGTTCATTGACCATTATAATGTGCATGTGGATGATGCTGGGCTTTTCAAATATAGGAAAGGTTATCCTATAGTGTTCGATGTTGATTTAGTTCAAGTTTAATTACTTAATGGGGAGTTGCTTTAGACTATATGTAATCAGTTATATTAGTAACAAGGTTTTGAATAAACTGTGGAATGTTTAAAAGTTATATGGAATATATTTGTTATGGTACTTATTGTTTTTTACTTATATTCATTTTTTGTACTCTTGTTTTTTTCCTGTTTTTTTTCCTGGTGGCTTCCCCTGTGTTTTTTGTGTTGATCATAAATTCTAGGCACGTTACATTAGACTGATGCTATAACAATGTTGACTAATATTGCAATGGAAAAGTAAGTTTGTTTTTAATAGCTCCTTGTTAATTACCTTGCCTTTAAGAAATTTATGTGTGTTGTTCAAGCTAATTTAGAAAGTCTATACCATAACTTCTTGGCTTGTGCTTGTGAGTAGCTTGGTGTATTACCTGTATTAAACGGGAGGAAAATGGACCCCTTGAATTGCCTTCTTCTTTTTTGTAACCAAAAAAGGAAATCTAATCCATGTAAAATACCATTATTATTGTATGTAGAGGTACATGCCATTTTGCCCTGATCCTAAATCTATTAGAAGATATGATTCAGTGAATCTTGGTTCCTATGTCATACGCAATGTAATTCGAGAGCTCAGTAAGAACAGGTGCTTTGCAACAAAAGAATCTATTGTGCATGTTTTCAATAAAAAGGAATCGTACGTTATAATTACATGACAAGAGATACAGTTTCGAGCTACATTTGGTGCACAATATACATATGAAATATAATATAGTTTCCCATAAGAATGTGAAAGGTTTCATATGGGTGCAATGCATAACAATCAATGCTTAGACTTCTATAAAAGACAAGGTCTTTTGTGATCTTATTGTTCACAACTTCTGAATTGTAAAATACTTTTATATTGCTTCTTGTCTCGTTTCAGAGTATATTATCTAAAGGCCAGTTCAAGTTAGGAATGGCAAGTAAGAGTAATAGGGCATCGTCTTCATCTACAGCTCCTAAGAATGTCCCCTTTTCTGGTTATGCTGATTGGATTCAAATAGCTTTGTTATGCCGGCGATTAAAGAATCTACAGACTCGGAAGAATGAATTGGAGGAAGAAATGGCCGAATTACAGAAGTCTATGTTGCAGGTAGACGAAGATATCTTGCAGACAGGTAGAAGGATAGATGGAGGAACTGCAGGATGCTGTGGATATTGCTAGGAGGGCTGGGCAGCACCGTCGTGAAGAGGTTGTAGAAGCAGAGTCAGAACAAAGTGTAGCATCAGTTAATGATAAGAAGCAGCGGTTTTAGTGTAGGGACTATTAACGAAGAAGCACACTACGATATGCTTCATTTTATAATGCCCTGTCAATGGTGCAAGTGCTAATAATTTAGTTTGTCATTTTGCTGATTATTTATTCAGGATAGATATGATTGGGAAGCTTAAAAGTAATTTAGATATAGAATCTTAGCAGTATGAATCTGTATTTAGGTTCTTGTAATTGCTTCGTGGCAAATTTAAGAATTGTACAGTGTGTTTTTTAATTGGTCTAGATCAATCTCTCATGTTGATTGTCAGTTTTTATATCGAATGTCTTAGTTTTTAATTCTCGTGTGGCTGATTTATTTGTCTAAAGCTCATTTATATTGTTTAACATATTCACCACTGAAAATGTGTATGTGATAAATGAATTTTACATGACTGGTAAAGATCATTTGAAAAAAGTTGGAATAAATTACGTTCTACAAGGCTGTTATAGAGGCATTCCATATTTTTTTATATTGGTCATGTTAGATAGGTAATCAGACCTGTTAAGTTGAAAGTCCTTAAGTTGTTATTTACATCAGATGAGATTGAATAAACGAACTGAAGCTGTATTACTGATTCTAATATTGCAGTTGTGATAGTGAATATAAAAACACTAAGATAAGTTAGATAATTTGAACAGGGTAGATGCATATCCATGTATGATCAGAATATTATATTAAATTTAGCTGTATTTTTGAATCCAAGTTTGTTGATCTTGTAACATAAATGAAGCCATTAACATGAGTATGCTTAGTTTAATATGGTAACTTTGAAATAAAAATAAGAGAAGTACTAAAATCTACTAATATTATATATAAGTATCCTGTTTTAAGGATATCAGTACATAAAACAGTGCTGCATTATAAGGCAGCACATGTTCATATTACTTTGTACAATGCATACTTGCTAGTGCATTTCTAGTTTTTAATCCCAAAATGCTAACATTTTTTACTTAACCCTAGAATTATATTCTTAGATACCTAGCAGCATTACTACTTACATAACTGGTGTTTATTGGGAACAATTGAGTGGACATTTGTTCCTACAAAACCCCCAAAAGATTTATGCCTTTCTATAAATAGGCAGTACATAGCTTACACTTACATCATCATATCGACTCTTTTTTTTCACTAATAGTAGTAGAAAAAGTTTGAGATCAGACATTGTTTGACCTGAATAGAATTATGGCTTGTCAAGCTGGCTGGTAGGGGAAGCAAATTCATCTGTAGTCTGCTCCATATTGACTTCTTGAAAGAGTGCTGTCTTCACCTTCTTCCTAGGCTGAACTTCAGCATCAGCATTGGGTGTCTGTGTATCCAAGGCAGGAGATTCCTTGCTCTTTAGTGGGCTGCGTTTGCGTGAAAGTTGAGTCCAATTCGGAAGTACTTCTTTTGGAGGAGTGTTAATCTGTGGAAGCCCAATAGGCACTAAATTTGAATCAGACAAAAGATACACATCTACATCAAATTCTTGAGAGGCTAGTTTCATTTCTTGCAACTGAGCAAGTTCAGCCAATTTAGCATGCTTCTTAGTTGCTGCATCTTGAGACGCAGAAGTAACTGACTTCAAGTCAATCATTAGAGGTTTTTTACCATGTGCAATCTCCTCTAGCATCAGTTCTTTGTCCAGCTTTGCCTATTGCTCTGTTATAGCAGATTCATCTTGGTCTGTATCCATTGTAGCCAATGTTGATTCAGGAGTTGGTTGTGGTGCTTCATCTACTACTTCAACACATTTAAGAGTCCATATGAGCACATTGTTGATTGACAGCTCCTTTGTGGGTCCAACCTTAATAAAGAATGGTTTGGTGGAAAGAATATGTTGTATAGCTGCAAAAGCTTCTAAGTTCTCCTGAAACAAGTATGTAGTGTACATTTAATGGTAACACAAGGTTAATTTTAAAAGATAGTATGAAATCTACATGGCTAATAATAACTAATTAGCAGTGCATATAGAAGTTTGATCTTAATGAATTTGCATATTAATAGACTGAGGTGCACCAATAGTATCATACTATGCATATTAGTCTTACCTATAATTTAAACTAATTTCATATATGCAAGAATATGTGTATGGTTCACTAGTGAATGAATGTAAATGAGTATCAAAATCCATGATTGAGCTAAGGTTATAGCAGGAAATTTTCAACAGAGGAAGGTAAACTGAGCTGGAGATTGCTTACAGTGTTCTTCATGTTGCAGTTCTCATATGCTGATAAGAGTCTTTCCGTGTCGTCATTAAAAGTGGTAAATGACATAGCTCCGGTATTGTCCACTTCTTCAAACTTGAAGATCACTCTGTTGAATGTGAATGCAATGTAATTAGAAGCATTTTAAAGTATCAATTCTAGCCGTTGAAAGAGGATATGTGTAAATTACTTGTGAGAAAAACCAGTATCTCCTTTTTTGCAGACTGAGCAACGATAACGAGTTCCTACAGGAAGGCTTGTGCGTTTGGAGCATTCAAGACAGCCAGCATAAGCATGAATTCTATTCAATTCAGCATTTGGGATGGTGACTTCTATCCATGCAACTTCTTCTTGCATAGTATTAGATGGCTGCATTTACATCAGGATGTATACATTAGGTATAGATTAAAGGCTTAATAATATTAACAGCTAAATAGCATTTCAGAAATTCTTAATGATGGTATAACCTTTTTGTTCCTAAGTTCTGCAATTGTGTACATTCTTTTCTCTTCATTAGGGAATCTGACAGTAAGCACCCTAGCTTGTCTATCAAGCAGAACCTGTGGGTATACTCTTGCCCTGCAAAAAAAATAAAGTAATAATCAGTCATAGTGTACATAGTAACAGATATGTAAACATTTGGGAATGCAATTCATATACCATTCACGAAGCACGTTTGCTCTATCTCCTTGAGGCTCATGAATAATTCGAGTTGACATAGTAGTTCCTAGAATGAATCCTGCAATAGCTCATGTGTTTAATTATAACAGTATGCTATAATTCTGTTATTGTATAATAGAAGTATGAATAATGAAATATTTCACCTCTTGGAGTGTTCTGAGCCCTAAGAGCAGTGAGGCCTACTACATTAAACCTATCAGCCCAGTTGTTTAATGCATTACAATCATTGATAGCAAGATCATTCCATGCTGAGATGGTGACTGATTTTTCATGGCTATCACATACATGTGCAGATATGTATTGTAGTTGCAGTTAGTAATTGAGAGACCTAAATGCTTAATTCTTGAATTATTAAAGTAATGAATGTTTGGTTTGTTAAATTACCTTGTGTCAGTGACAACAATTTCACGAACTGGGCTCTCACGTCCACGTGCATTAACAATCATGCGTGGCTGCTCCTCAACGAAAAGGACTACGATAACAACATCTACAATAAAAGGAACTGTTAATAATATTAATCAGAAAGCAAGTAAATTTCCAAGGTATATAAAAATATGCAATGACCAAATTAAAATGTATACCAAATCTGTTCTCTGGTTCAGCTGTCCTTGGTATAGTTGACAAGGGCTGATAATTAAGAACAATAGGACTAGCCTCAGAGTTCAAACGCTGCACAACTGTCTGAGATCCAATAGTCATTTGGTATGGAAGTTCCTCATTGTTGAATTTGTACTGATCATCGATAACACTTATAGTAGCTCTGGATATTTCATATTTTCCAGTTGGCTTTAGGATATCTTCATAGGCTTGTATTTGTTCTCCAAAAAGAGAACACCGCATTTTGTTTTTCTGTGTGATACACACATTATAAGCAGCACATTTCAGAATAGCTGAATGATATATGAATCTATAAACCATATCAAACAGCATTCGTAAAAAACATATCAACCAACAAAGTACACAATCTCTTCCTACAATTCAATGCAGAGAAGCATGGAAAAAAGACAAATTTAGCTATTCCCATATTACTATATTAGTCCCTGATTTTCTTCAAGTTCACCCCTAGAAATTCAACAGAAATCTACAAAATCTAACCCCGAAAAAATTCAACAGAATCATAAAAATTAAACGAAAACCCATTAAGCAATTGAATCTAGCCAGTAGATAAAACAACAGGGTGACACATAATTTCTCTAGAAAAATTGTATGACAATCAGGTATTAAAAATAACAAGTGCATTATATTTGTCCATTATAGAATATGCATATATATCTATACTGTAATTTTCACATATTATTACTTGTAAGATGCTTAAACAAATTAAGGCATTTATGTTTTTTTAACTTATGTGCCTTTTTATTATACATAGAAAACATAAAGTAAGTTGGAAATAATTTTCTGATAAGATAGCTACACTAACACTTTATTGCTAGTCTACTAAACAAATCATCATTTACCAAAACTATTATTAAAAATGGAGGATTTGATAGATAATCATGTACAAGAGAATAGAAAGGAATAGGATATAAAGGAATTATGTACTGACCCTTTCATCTTCCATGATCAGAGTTTGGAACACCAGCCCTGGTTTCTTTGGGGATTCTCGAGGACGGCCTTTTTCAGCAATTGTGACCTTGACCTTGTAGTCTTTGCTTTGTGTATTGAGTTCATCCAAATAATTTGATTCGAGCTTCATTTTGTAGATCAATTCAAGTCTAAAAATAGCATGAAAGATTAACAAAAAAATCAGTTCAGTTATTCCACACATATAAGCTCAAACAAAGGGAGTATGTAAGTTGCATATCAATAGGCAAGATAACATCACGTTGCTTGTAATTCTAGATTATAAAACACAATTAATTTACAAATAGAATATGCAAGTGATGTAGATGTCATGTACACTTGTGAAGATATTCATTCCAAAGGATTAGAACATATACAAGTATTTCAAATAAACAGGTTATATAAATGTGAGAATGGAATTACATGTGTAGCCTGATTTCATTTCATACTTAAATTAGCCTAAGGACCTGTTCATATTCAAATTATAAAGTTGCACATTTCAAGCATTAACCTACAAATAAGCTCTTTTTTGCAACATGTTCACAGAAGTTTCAAGCCAAATCAGATGTAAAGGTTGTCTATTCTTAAGATACTCATGCATTGTGTAATTGTGTTACAGAAAGGTATGTATTGCATACAAATCTTTCTAAAATAGTTATTACTCTATGCAAGTCACAGCTAATCATTAATGCATAGAAGAAAATTAAACAGGAGTATTGAAATGTTGATATTTTTGTCAAAAGAATCTACCAGAAGGATTTATTGTGATCTAACAAATATTCCATTAATAACTTTTTCACAATGAATAATTTTTTCTACTTTTTAGCATGCAGTGACATAACATTAAAGCAATAAACACTTCGATATATGATATCACTTTGTCGAAAAAAACTACTGAAATAAATGCTAGTCTATTACCTATTGTAGCATGCAATGACAGCGAAATTTAGATTTTTTTGTATAGAATTCATCTAGTTCTCATAAATGCAAAAATAACTAAACATCTTATATGATAATGCAGCACAAGAATAAAAGTTAAAATGCTATGGAAAATAGGAGTACCTTCAGTGGAAAGCAGAGTTCACAGATTGAAAACGGTGACTTTCTAGCAAAATTAGGATTGCTATTTATAGGCAATCAAGGTAAGTAATGAGTAGCAATTAAGCAAACAATTGCATATGTTCTTCCCTTATACAGAATTCGCACAGTACATAGCCCATACTGAAGAATGGCTTCAACAGTAACATAGTACACCCTATTTTTGCTTGATTTCATTTTTCAGATTTCAGCTTTGGGTTTCCTTTTCTTTTTTTTTTTTCTTTAAAAAGGAAACAAATTTTAGGGGGGATAGGTGTTTCTTTTTTCTTCTTCTTACTTGATATTGGGTTTAGTTGCAGATTATGATGTCACAATGCTAGTCAAAATCGAAACAGTAATAGGTATGGGGTGGGAATGTTTGGTGAGATACATATCTAATATCAATTTTTACAAAACAATGTGGAAAGTTTATTTGTGTTTTGATATGTGATTATTGTGGATATCTAAAATCTAAAATTATATTTCCCTTTTTAAAATTGGTTCTCCTTTTTTCTTTTTTTGTGGTTGTTAATTGGCAAGTACAAATTCTAAGGTACTACAAAGGAGGTAAGTAAGTAAGTAATAGTATTTTTGACCATAAGTTATACTTCTATAGTAGGTAAAGACTTTAATATTGCTAACAATGCATATTGAATTCCATATTTCTATTTTTTTTTTGTGAGCTTCATACATGGATTGTAAATTGATGTAAGTTCCCAATTGTAGTATAATAAATCCCAACACACTAAGCTATGAGTATTAAATGTATACTATGGTCCAATCTTTAATTATATGCATTAGTGTAGCCATGTGCCTCTCCGATGATACACTACTAATTTACTTATTTGGAATAGGTTTATATGTGTACTAAAAGTATTGAAATTCTTTATAGCAAATTTAATCTTTTTCCTGTTAATTGTTATAATAAACACTGATGCAGAATCTAATAATTTTGAATAAGTACCTTTTCCTTTTTTTCGATTGACCGTTCAATGTTGCATGCCTTGTGTATAGTGCAAATAATAATGTCATAGTTTTGTACATTTCACGTGGCTACAGTCAATAGTAAGATTCTTTGTCAAACCTTTTATCAATTCACCTTATAAATGAAGCTTATCATACATTCTATATATAGAGAATAGACGGGCATTTGACAAAACATAGCATTCTAATTAAACACCTATCTTTCCTAAAGATGGTATGCGTAGGTTGCACTAATCTTAGTTTATCCGTTTAAAATAATCAATGTCAATAATATTTTCTAAAAATGTGTGTCAAATCTAAAACTTTCTTTTTGTGTTTGTAGGCTTATGATGATGCCATCATGAAGTGGATACTAAAAATCGAAGAAGATCATAAAGACATGGCAGTATGTATTAGCACCTATTCCTATTAATACTCATTCATATCTAGATGCTTCTATTTCTAACTTGTCAGTTGGCTGGTATGATTCAAGAGATTCGTGTTTTTTTATAATATACTATGGAATTAGTGTGGAGCAGGTAAAATCTTGCGAGGTTGTGATGGTCCATCATGGGATATTGTTATTAGAAGAACTAAATGTGGGAATATGATTACTAGAATGTATGTCGAAGGAGGCTGGAAAGAATTCATCTCTCATAATGATATTGAGGTTAGAGACACCTTGATAATGTATTATAAAGGTGAACGCACATTTCATACTCAAATTTTCTCTTGTCATGGTCATGATAAGACCCAATTAGGGATTCCAGTAACACAAACAATAGTTACTCGTAGAAGACTTACATTAAATGATGCAGAAATGGAAATTCATTTGAGGCTAATGCAACAACAACTCTCAGAGGCGTCATTTACTTATATCTTCAATGCTCACTGTATTCACCAAGGAGTTATAGTAAGTTTCTAATTTGACAGTTTACATGTATATTTATATGCACTGTGGTTAAATACAAGTAAGGTTATTGATAAATGGCTAATCAGCTAATCATGTGATGTTGTTCTTCCTGTAATAGATTGTTCCCATAGAGTTTGCTACAATGCATTTTTGGATAGTGGATCCATGTACGGTCGTTCTCTTGCGTCATAGAAGGGATCAATGGTGTGTTGAATTACATGTAGTTCGAGAAGGAGGCAGGATCATATCATGCACCTTATGCAATGGCGTGACCTCTTTCTATGAACATGCAAGTGTTGTGATCGGGTTAGGTGCTTTAGTGGTTTATTGACCAGGATATCCACTTCTATTTGAAGTGATGCTTGGGCCAGCATAGCTTTTCCCATAAGCTGCTTTGTTTTGCATGTTAACCTTCTGCAGCCCTAATAATATTTTGTTACCCTAAGTAGTTGAGCAACTGCTAATATAAGTATTTCGTATTTGTTGCAAGGTATATAACCTTGCATATTTAGTGTTTCGTGTTCTTGGTTAAGAAGCAACTGGCTAGTTTATTTATGTAAGAAACTTATGCTGCAGTTTTCATATTCTTGTATTAAATAATGGAAGGAAGTGGTAGTGTATTATATAAGGCGTTGCAGTTTTCTGGATCACCTATATAAATAGTTAAATGGGCTTATAACATGTATCCTTGTTACATGTAAATTAGGATCGCTAAGCTGGACAGATCTATATGAGCAGTTTCAAATGAGGGATGAATAGGCTCATATTTAAACTGAAATTATCGTGTAATTCAAATGCTAACCTATACATGTAGCCATTAAGTGCATGTGTTATGCATAACTCTAAATGGGAGAACCCTATACAGAGTACTTTATTTACATTTGGAACTTAGATTAGCAATGATGTACGGAATACATAGATGAGCATATATAATTTGAAACTCTGAATTTTAACAAATTCCCAAGGGAAGTTCAAATACTCTACGCTGACATATAAGGAGACAGTTTTTTCATAGACATTTCTAAATAATCAAGTTGCTTAGATGATCACAGTGCTTAATTCCACTAACCACTTGCATTTATAGTGCAGCAATATATAATTACATATGTAGGCAAGGCACCAGTCAGGTAGCTCCAACTGGTGTAAAGTACAATCATCATGGACATTTGATTGCTCATATCTGTCATATATATATTGGTAATAAGATGTTTGAAATGTGGTCAGCACTCATCAATGCAAACTCTACCTGGAATTACTGTCAGTGAGATTCCCACTGTAAATACTTTACCCACAGATGTATTATATAAGTAAGATTGTATATAGCTCTTCAACAAATAGTTGTGTAGCTAGTACTGTGAAAGAACCTAAAGTAAAGTGTTCTGTAAAGGTATTCTAATGTGTTTTAAATTGGCTTCAAAGAAATGTTTACATAATGTGCAGCTCTATGTTCATCCCATGTAATTGTTGCTTGGTATAGTTATATACATGTACTAAAATTGAGCAGCAATTGTCTGAGACTGAATCTGGTTGTAAGTGATTAGATATCAACATGTATAGTTCAGCTCAATAGTGCTAGCTCCTTTCCATCCGTGGTATAATACTCCAAAACGCTTTGTTGATATCTCATTGACAGATGTTTTGTTTAGACTATTCAATGGCACTTGGAAACTTAACTGTAACACAGAAGTAATGATACAACTTGCTGCCACCTAAATGATTCCATAATTCAGAATCTGTAAACAGAATCCTGCCAACATTCAGATTATAGTCATATCCAATGATCAATGCCATGCTTAGTTTCATTAACATGTGCACTATATATTAAGCTTTATATAGATTCCTTAGGCCTATCGATATGAAATGACATTCATATTTGACACTGTGAATAGTTTCACGCATGCATACCTACAGATTTAGAAATTAGAGGGATCCAACTAAAAAGAAATAGTATAGGCATCCATTATCATCACTTGTAAGATCTGTATATAAAAGGAATAGGCAGTAAATGAATTACTTCCACAACAACTCTGCTCTATTCATGATTTTGCAACCCCCAAAAAAAAAAAAAAAAAAACAAAAACAAAAAAACAAAAAAATTAACAAAAAATCAAAATTGAAGACATAAGATGTCAATCTTCTACTGCAAGAGGTGAGAAAATGACTACAAATGTCCCAAATTATATCACTGAATATCGAAACTACTACAGAAATGCTTTGGTATATTATCAAACCTTGTAAATAATCTAAATATATAAAGCCTAATTTCTGTATGTTGTGTCATTTACTTGTTTGTGTTCTTGCACACATGTTCTTTAATCTAAAGTGCAGGTATATATGATCATCTTTTAAGTATGCATTTGTGTATGATTATATCTATGTTTGCCACATGCTTATCTGCATGTATTTGTATTCGATAACAGAATGATTAATTCATGCATTTCTTTCTACTTATAGCCCCTGCCAGCCAGTTGGAAGCCTTTTCTGTCAAACTTCTCTGGTCTTGTATGTATTCAACGCTGTGACGGAGGTCCAATGTGGGAGGTGGAAATTTTAGGTGCTGATTTCCGCGAAAGACAAGCTGTGTTTATGTATACTGGATGGGAGAAGTTTGTATTTGACAATGAAGTGACGCAGGGTGATATTTTAAATGTACGCTATGATGGCCGTGGAATATTCCACATCCAAGTGTTAACTATTTCAAATGATGATATTGACATTTAAATGTGCACCTGATGAAGGTCATATAAGGCAGAATAAGCATGGCCATAGTCCACCTGAAGTGTGATTCTGTTTCGATTAAGAGAGTGCATTACAAGTACTTTTAATGTATGCTCTTTTTTTTTTTTTTTGCCTTCCCTGTGGCTCCGTTTATGTTGTCTTTCCTAAGCTGTACGTTTATGTTTCTGTTCAGGCAATAAACAAGTAGCATTTAAATATAAAGTTTTCAGCTAGGTACAATACTATCTTTACTTATGTGCTCTTTGCTTGGTTTTGTGGAAATTAGAAATGCTATTGCTTCAATGTAGCTGTTCAGTATAATCCCTAGTATACAAGCCTGAGCATCCACTACAACTGCTAAGAGGTTGATTATTTTTATGGATACAAGATGAAATTCTCATATACAAATAAGCTTTGCATAGTCCTTCTAACAAGCTGAACATAAATAATGAGTACACTTAGAACCACTATTTTCCAATCATAAACTTAACTGTTCATATAATTGAAGCCCAAAAAAAAAGAGACAACTGAAGCACAGTGTATATACTCACTTGTTTTTGTTAACAACAACAAAGGCTGCTTCTTAACTATTTCCTCTCAAGAGTCATTGCTTACCTAGATTTCTCTACATTGTCTCGAGTAATGCCTGCTTGCCTTAGAACTTCATAAGCTACTACATTCTTAACAGTGTTCGGTGGATATTGTTCCGGAGGCTTAGCATAAAAAACAGCAACACCTTTTGCTTTCTTAGCTCTGGACAAAGCAACATATAACTGCCCATGAGAAAAACATGGCCGTGGAAGATGAATGGACACTTGATTAAGGGTCTGACCCTAAGATTTGTTTATTGTCATTGCAAAGCTTAACTTGATAGGGAACTGCTTCCTTTCAAACTGGAAAGGGTAATTCATAGACCCAGATGGGCGGAGGTTAATTCTATGTATAAAGACATGATCTCCCTGATGTGTTCATTTCATATATATATTTATCCCCGTCCCTTGGTCGTAATTAGCAGTGTTTTTGGATCCTACGAGCCACTTTTATTACTAATTTGTGTTGTCCAGTGCTTTGGTAGTTTTGCTTGAGTTTTGTAGGAATTTGCGTACTTGGAGCATTTTCCCGGGTTTTTCGAGGAGCATCTACAAGTGTTGGAAGACCGCGACCACGTTCGATAGCCCAAGACCGATCGGAGTTACCAATCGGTGATTAAGGGCTCGGTTATGAAGATCCAAGGAGGGAACTCGGATTGGGCCAAGGATAAGAGGCCCAATCGAGGCTTGTATGGTGGCCCAAGCATTTTGCCCGGACCAAGAGCTCCGCCCGAAGGCGCGCCCGGCCGGGCGGGGCGAAGCATCAGAGCGCCCGGAGACGCGCCCGGAGACGCGCCCGGACGGGCACGAGAAGCCAACATAGGAGAAAAAAGGCGGGCCCGGTCGGGCGGCCCCATACCCGACCGGGCGCGTATGGCTTTTAGGGAATCTTAGTTCCGAATAATTTGTTTTAGCGAATAAAGCTTGCTTAGTATTAATGTAATTTTTTAGGCAAGTTTAGAATCTATTCATTATTCCTTACTCTAGTTTTTATTCTTCCTTCTCTCTACTTAACTTTCTCTCTCTAGACTTTTATTCCTTCTTGTTCCTCAACTCTATTGTAATTCCGCCGTCTTGGTACGATTTCTCTCTTAATTAATCTCAGTATTTTGTTCATTCTATTTTCTTCATGTCTTGTTTAATTATTATGTTTTGCTTAGTTTTAATTATGTCTGAGTTGTTTTCCTTCTAGGGTTTATGGGGATCTAATAAATAATATGAAGGGGTAATTTTATGATGGTTGATTATTAATGCTTAATTGATTTCCTATTGATTGTTTAAATGCTATGCAATTAGATTTGGCCAGGTTTAATTGTATGAGTTTAGCAATATTGATTCGAGATTCGAGAGATGAGAATTGATGTTTAGGCTTAGTTTCAATAGGCAGATTAATTTATAAATGGTTAGGTCGAGATTCAAGAGATGAGATTTAATACCGGTAAATAAATTCTGTGATTGTAATACGTAGCGAAAGCCCTTTATGATCTGATTAATTAATGCATTGATGATTGATTATTGTGTTTGCCCTGGAATATTGTTTATTAGTGAACCTATGCCCTAGGCTTTATTATTATTGATTTCTTCCTTAATTACTCTCTTTACTCATAATCTTCGTAGTATAGTTTATAATCACAACAAATATTGGTTACTCTAATAATTTAGACTATATTAATTATTTAGGAGTAGAAAGACTTGTTTCCCTGTGGATTCGACCCTACTTCCCTATCTGCATAAGCTAGTGGACTTAGGTAACTATTTTTGATTAGGTGATACGACTTTAGCCTGTCAAAATTTGGCGCCGTTGCCGGGGAGACGGTTTTATTTTTATTTCTAATTGTTTTTGTAGTTTAGATTATTTTCCTTTTTGCCTCAGAGGACATTAGTTCTTTGAGGTAGTTCTAATATTTGTCTTTTTAGTTCTTTGTTTATGCCCAGGTGTTCCAGATCAGGTTATATTCCATTCGATCCTGAGATCGAACGCTCGTTCAATAGACAGAAGAATTTTTATAGGCAGATCCTAGCAGGTTCTGGGAGTAATAATATTCCTAGAAATCCATTACCTACTTCTAGTGATTCGGAGCATTCTTCTGATTCAGAACTAGAGATGGGTACACCACCACCACCTCCACCTCGCAAGCTTAGCGATTATTCGCAACCATCCCTGACGGATTTTCCACATCTTTCTCCTACACCCGATCTCGAGGGAGTCCAGTTCGAGATCAAGCCCCAGTTCATAACGATGATAGAAAGAAAGCAATTTAGTGGAGCTAAGGGTGAAGATCCTAATCTTCACATTGCAGATTTCTGTCAATACTGCAATACTATTAGGCAGAATGGTGTAACGCAGGATCAAATCAGGGAGATTCTTTTTCCCTTTTCTTTATGTGGAAAAGCTAAATTATGGTTTAATGATTTGAATAGAGCTCCACTTGGTATTACTTACTGGGAGACTTTTGCTTTGAATTTTTATAATAAATATTACCCTGCAGAGAAAACAGCTTTATTGAGAAGCGCCATCCAGAATTTTGCCCAAGAGACAGATGAAGCATTATATTGACGTTGGGAAAACTAGGTCGTTGGGCTAATTCTCCCTAAGCCAAACAAAATTTATGAACACTCAACAAACCTAAATACAAGTATAGAGGTAAGTCAAGGGTCGAACCCAAAGGAACGGTAATGCCTAAGTACTTCAAATTATATGTCTAAGCTAGGTCGAAGACAAGAGATAAAAGGTGACTCTAACAACTACTAAAACGAAGAAACCAAACAAATATAAGAGCTAGGGATTAGGATTCACTTATAATAGCAATGAACAATGCAAATTGGAATGGAAAGTCGACTAAGGGCCTGTTCACATTTACTTAATTTCAGTTCAGTTCAGTTCAGTTCAGTTCCAATCAGTTCAGTTCAGTTCAGTTCAGTTCAGTTCCAATCAGTTCAGTTCAGTTCAGTTCAGTTCAGTTCTTAATTTCTCTCTCACATAAAATATTCATTTCAGCTCAATTCAGTTCAGTTCAGTTCAGTTTAGTTCCAATCAGTTCAGTTCAATTCAGTTCAGTTCCAACCAGTTCAGTTAAGTTCAGTTCAGCTCAATTCAGTAAATATGAACAGGCCCTAAGTCAAGCAATGTGAGGGAAAATCAATCATGCAACCAAAAGAGCATGTCAAGCTATTCTCCTAGAGGTCTAACTAGCGTCAACTACGATAAACTCTAGCTAGGAAACATCACAAGACACCTCAATCGTGTAAATGCAAGCCACAAATCAATGGTCCGTATCAATGTGAACTTACAATGCAATCTAGTGCAATAATCAAAGTTAGCTACTCTCTAATTAATCACACACATGCACATGATCAATCAACCAAGTTTAATCACATCATCAACTCCATCAATTATCCCCAATTTACATCAATTCATTACATCAAAGCTTCACCAAATCCCTAACCAAACAACTACTCAAACATGATCATCAATACTAACAATACAAACATGAATATCCAAAATCAATCATCAAATCATAAAATTCCAATCAAATCAATCAATCAAAACAATGAATATTAAACAAAGCAATAAATGAGATAGAGTTTAGAAATGCTCTTTGATAATAGAGTAGATCTCCAATACAATTGTCACATTTGGATCTTCAATCTCTCAATCACCATTGAAATTCCTCACTTTCTCTCTCTAAAATCTACTCCTAAAATTAACCCTAAACTAGAGAGAGAAGCTCTCAACTAAGCTAGGAAAATGATCTAATTGTAATTCTAATCTAATTCTACTTGTTTCTCTCTCTACCCAAAAATGGGTATTTATAAAATACAAGGATAAAAGAAAATAAAATAGGAATTAAAATAGAAAATAAAAATAAAGAGAAAAGGAAAAGGAAAGAAATAATAAAATAAAAATAACAAAAGGAAAAGAAAGTAAAAAGGAAAATAGAAAATTAATTGGAAAATAAAATAAAACCAAAATCCCCAAATAAGGAATCAGGGGAGGCTTCGAATTGCTGCTCTAATATTGGGAATTATCCCATGCTTCGCACAGCCATTCCCTTAATCACGAACAATCAGAGCCGCTCATCATCATCAAACTTCATCAATCAACGGCTCAAACAATACCCAGCTGGGTGCGGCCGCATTCGTAGAATGTGCGCCCGCACCTGCTGAGGTATGAATGAAGGAGGAGCAGCGGCGGTTGCGGAGGAAAGGGAGGCGCAATTGGTGGTGACTGGTGTTGCTGCAATTGTTGTTGTGAGGTGGTTTGCGGGAATTGTTGTTGTGTGTTGCGTGGTGGCTGAGGTGTTTGCTTGAGTGGCTGCGATTGCTGATTAGTTGCTGGTGGAAATGGTGGCTTACTTGACGGCGTGTTGGTGGCTGGCTAGAAGAGGTGGTTAACTGCGTGGTGAGGGAGTTGCGGGAACAGGGGAAAGGCAGCAGCTTGGGGTAGAGTAATTGTTGTTGATGTGAGGAGCGGGAACAGGGGAAATGGAGGAGAATTTCCTGCCTCCTTTCATCACCGTCACTATCATTACCATGATGATGATGAAGACCAAACTAAGCAGTAGCTAATACCAACTCGGACTTGGAACAAATACCTACAAAACACATATAAAACCGAGAAATAAAACAAAGTGAAATAAAACTAAAACCGACAAATAAAAGTAAAAGAAATAAAATAAAAATGAAAATAATAAAGGAAGGAAAAATAATAAAATGAAAATAAAGTAAAGTAAAGGAAATGAAATGAAAGTAAAATAAAATAAACTAAAATAAAATAAAACTAAACCTATGAAATCTAAAGTAAAGAGAAAACAACTAAAATAACGAAAATAAAAGAAATAAAAGAGAAAATACTAGAAAACCATAGGAAGGTAGAAAAGAGAGAGAAAGCATAAAATCGAACATTTATTGAGCAAGAAAGCTATGAAAAGAGGACAAAAAGGACCTAAATGCTCATCAAATGTGTGCCATTTATGACACACATCAAATACCCCCAAGCTTACCTTTTGCTCGTCCTCGAGCAAAACAAAACCAAGGGAGTGAAAATGACGAGCTTATTAAAACAAACTAAACAAGAGACGAGATGAGAATATACACTAACTCACTGTCGTAGGAATCACGGTTGTTTTTAGCTACAACAAGCCCTTTGAACCCCAAAGTCGCCTATGAGGACGAGTGAGGTCTCGTAAGGGTATCCTAAGAGTTTAACCTATAACTCTCATAATAATACAATCAAGGCAAAGCATGAAAAAGAAAACAAAATACAAGAAAAGCAAACAAATGTTCATGAAAGGACTTTTGCAAATGTACAAGCACAAGTGGATGCAAATCTTTCTAAACAAGTAAGGGAGTGCACATTCCAAGATACCCAAGGTTGATTGAAACATAAATATGCTAAGCATAGGAACTAGCTTTCACAATCCACTTTCATCCCAAACGATCTTACCGCGTTCTTCTTAATAGCTTCAAATCGACCTCTAATGAGCATCCCATGATTCCACGAAGGAACCGGAAAAAGAGAATTTTTAGGCTACTCGACATCTTGACTTTTGCATCCCCTCTCCCTATTCCTAAAACTCACATCCCTCTCCACCGATGAATGACTCAACCATTTAGGTCAAAAGGTCTTTCCCCAAGGTTGTAACGTTAAGGCAAAAGGGTGAGGGTAGGCTAAAAAATTAAAATTTGGTGGTTTTCCTAATAGTGAAGCAAAGATTGCGCATTTCTTTACATCAAAACCAAGTAATCACCAAACAAAAACAACAACACCCCCAAGCTTATTCAAAGCTATAAACCACAAACATATACACAAAAAGCGTGAGAACGCTTCCCCCCAAGCTTAAATGGAGCATTGTCCTCAATGCTCAAAAAGGGAGAAAACTCACAACAAAATATTTTTGAATTTTTTTCATTTTTCACTTTTTTTTATTTTTTTCATTTTAATAGTGCATTGTCCTCGCCTCTTTTAACATTGGACGGCTTTTTCGACTTTTGCACTTATTTGTCCATGCCTTTTATAATGTAGGACGGCTTTTACTCATACTCATTTGCCATTATTCACAAAGAAATCATAACACAATCTTGCTTTCATAAGAACCAAAACCAAACCTACACACCACAACTCCAAAAGATGACCATTTGCTTCACAAAAACAAAAAATGGAACAAAAAGAAACAAAAGGCTCAAGAATCTAAGCACGTGGCTAGAAAAGAAAGGTATAGGCTCAAATGGTTGCAAGAAGGCAAATGTAAACCCAAAAATAAAGAAAATGAATAAAACTATCCTAAAAATGAAAAATACCACCCCGAAAATATGCCTTTGTCCTCCCTAAATGGTTCGGTCTCGGATTCAAGATCTATGAGTCAAGTTTAAGGATTAGGTTTGCAAGAAGTCAAGGATCCATGTCGCTCATGCAAATATAGGTAGAAGGCTTGAAAAACATAGAACTCACATGGTTGTAGCAAAAACTCACTATTGGTGTCAAATCAACTATAGGAAGCAACTACCAAACATGCCACAAACAAGTAGAATCCGGCTTCATGTTACCACTAGTTCTAACCAACTACCTTAGCATGCTTTATCCTAGAATCAACCAAGCGTACTCTCAAACCGTGCACACCGTTACCATTTAAGAAGAAAAGCATTCAATTATACAAGTCCAAATGTTATTATGTCCAAAGCAAGAACAAAACAAAACACATTGTAAAATTTGCCTTGATAGAAACAAAAATCTTTTTGGAGTTTTTCAAAATATAAGAAACATGGAAAAACATATACAAAGGTGCATAACTGTAGACACCCATTTGTGTCTCCCCAAAACCAAACCCAGTGATGAATGCCTTGCACGTTGTGTTATTATCGAATTAGGTGAAAGTGATTCGAAAGTCGGGTGTTGCGGTTTAGTTTTAATTAAATTCTTTCCTTCTGTTTTTGAAAACGACCTTATTTATTTGAAAACGTCCATTTCAGTTTATTTTGGTCCATGATAAGGGTCCAATAATGGTGTAGTTGGATGGGGATTTAAAAGACTTTTCCAAAGATATATGATAAGCCCAATTCCGATGAATAATGAGGAAGTTATGGCCAAAATACTAAACTGGGCCCAAACTGGATTTTACCTACGACCCAATGATCATGAGGAGGGTCCAAAGGTTTAATCCTATTCCTAAACTAATTAGGATTGATTAGAATCTTTTATAAGTTTCTAAAATATCTTAATTATCCTTTTTTGAAAAGAAAAGATCATAGAATTTGATTTGAATATAAACTTTCCTTTTTAAGACTTTCCTAATTCTATTCGGATTTAAACATGTTCAAAGATAGTAAGATATTATTTTCGTGCCTTATAATTTTTATCCAAATTTTATATGGTTGGATAGATCTTGAAATTATCTTTCCAATGATATATTATAATATCAAATCCGAGCTATAACGAAAAAGATATGAAAAGAATACGAAACTCTATTCAAAACTGACACCGTCCCACTATTTCGGTCATATCTTTTTGTCTACAAAAAATTTTAATCTGATTCAAATTTCATTAGAAAGTAGACTTCAAGAGCTTTCCAACGACATATTATATGACTTTTTTGGACTTCTAGATCAAAAGATATGATAAAAACAAAATCCGCAAAAAACTGTCTTGTCGCGAAACGACAGGCTTGTCGCCTCGCGACAGACTCTGTCGCCTGGCGACAAGATAAATCTTTGGCGACAAGGTCGGTTTGATTAACGACAGAGTGGAGTTTTATTCCTTATCAAATTCTATGATTTTCCGGACTGTTTTCTTATAAATAGGGTCCGAACCTCTGTTTTTATTCATCAACTCTCATCATCTACAATCAATTCTCATCAACTCTTCCTTAATTCTCTCTTTTCTCTCTTAAGCAATATAGCTTAATCCTTATTTTCTCTCTCTCTTTCTAAACCAACTAGCTTTTTACAATACAATATTCCGCATTCACAAGATCTTTAATCTCTTAGCCAAGTTCTAAGTTGCCTTCGCCCTAGACGTGCAAGGTTCGATATTTCTGAGGGTTTGGTCCAAAACTAGTCAAAACTTTATTGAATTTGATTTCAATTTAATTCTTTAATTGTTCTTTATTGATTTTCATTGAAGTTTACTAACTTGTGTATTTTGTTATTAGAAAGAGGTACGAGGCTTCAAAGTAAGTAGATTAGCTTACTCTCTATTTCTTTCACAATGTAGATTGCATGCTTATTATTGTTAATTCCTAGTATCATGTTAGGAATCTTTTAATGCTTTCTAGTATCATGTTAGGATGTTATTTATGCTTTCTAGAATCATGTTTAGGGTGCCTTTATCCTTTCTAATATCATGTTAGTACCATGTTAGGTTTAAAGCTTTGATCTTTATTGTTTAGTGACATACTAGGATTTGTTATTAATCTTGTTAGTATCATGCCTAGGATCTTGCTATTATTATCAAGCTTTATGATGTGTGTCATAAATGGCACACATTTGACGAGCATTTAGGTCATTTCTATTCTCTTTTCATAGCTTTCATGCTTAATAAGTGCTTAGTTTTATGCTTTGTTGCTTAGTTTTACCTTTCTTCTCTTATTTTGTAGCTTTTGTGCTTTTCGTTGGTTTTCTAGTCTTTTCTTCTTTATTTGCTCTATTTTCGTGGTTGTAGGTATTGGAAGAGGTTCGGGTCGTGATTTTGGTGATCCATTATGGTGGAAGAAGCTTTAGGATCAAGTTCATGGAGTTTGGGAAGCTCAAGATGCAAAGAAGTGGAAGTTCCAAGTCTTGGCTCTTCTCTTGTGCTCCCTTCAAAGGAAGTGTGTGCCCTCAATATTAAGCCTTAGCTACTGCCTACCTTGTCCTCCATCACCATCATAAATCATGTGTGCACCCCTTGAGCTTGAAGAGTTGAAGATTCGAAGAAACCCAGCTGCGTGCGGCCGCACGCGCAGAATGTGCGGGCGCACACGAAGGATGTGCGGCCGCACACCATGGTTGTGCGGGCGCACATCCCCTGTTGTGTGGCCGCACCAACGTGGGTCTTTTCCGATTGGATTTTGACGATTTTCTCTCTCTTCTTATACCTATTTGAACCCAATTTTTGTAGGAAGTTTTAATAATAGAATTAGATCATATTCTTAGCTTAGTTGAGAGCTTCTCTCTCTAGATTAGGGGTTAGTTTTAGGAGTAGATTTTAGAGAGAGAAAGTGAAGAATTTCAATGGTGATTGAGAGATTGAAGATCCAATGGTGACAATTGTATTGGAGATCTACTCTATTATCAATAAGCATTTCTAAACTCTATCTCATTTATTGTTTTGTTTAGTATTCATGTTTAGATTGTTTGATTTTGATTGGATTTGATGATTTGATGATTGATGTTTGATTAGAGTAATTGTTCTTCTTTGATTGTTGATTACTTTAGTTGTTTGTTGAATTGATGATGTTTCTAGAGTAGTTGTTTGGTTAGGGATTTGGTGAAGCTTGTATTATGTAATGGATTGATGTAGATTGGGGATTTTGATGGAGTTGATGATGTGATTAAATTGGTTGATTGATTATGTGCATGTGTGTGTTTGATTTAGGCTTGATCACCCTAGTTATTCACACTAGATTGCATTGTAAGTTCACATTGATACGGACCATTGATTTGTGGCTTGCATTTACACGATTGAGGTGTCTTGTGATGTTTCCTAGCTAGAGTTTATCGTAGTTGACGCTAGTTAGACCTCTAGGAGAATAACTTGATATGCTCTTTTGGTTGCATATTTAATTTTCCCTCACATTGCTTGACTTAGTCAACTTCCTAAACCAATTTGCTTTGTTCATTGCTAATATAAGTGAATCCTAATCCCTAGCATTTTATTTGTTTGATTTCTTTGTCTTAGTAGTTGTTAGTGTCCTCTTTTACCCTTTGTCTTCGACCTAGCTTAGGCACATAATTGGAAGCACTTAGACATTACCGTTCCTTTGGGTTCGACCCTTGACTTACCTCTATACTTGTATTTAGGTTTGTTGAGTGTTTATAAATTTTGTTTGGCTTAGGGAAAATTAGCCCAACGACCTAGTTTTCCCCACGTCACTTTATTATGCCTTATCATGCTATCATAATTATTGTTTATTATTATGTTGCTTGATATATTCTATTGTTATTGCTTGATCACACTTTTTATGATTGTTAAAGGGAATTTGTACTTGAAATCACGCTTAATAAGATAATTATTAATTTGGTTTAGGCTAATGTGATTTTAACTCAAGTGATCGCCAATAATAGTATTATTTGTGCATTAATATTTCAACCAACATAGATAAACAGGGTAGGTTTAATATAATGTTTGTATGTTATTCGAAAAACGCACATGAATACGAGCAGAACAAAGTAGAGGCCTATTTTAATAGGGCGGGTCCTTTCTTTTGTAGATTGGATTCGTACCCTCATCCCCGGACCCTATTTGGTTCAAGACCTTATGGAGTAGTTGACGGTCCTTTGGATTGTCTTTTGGGTTTACAAGTTCCTAAAACTTGTTGGCGACTCTTTTTGCTCTTTGTCTTTCCCTTTGGAACGCCACCATACTTTAGTGTATGATTAAAGTGGGGTTCAAGTTTGGGGTTATCATGATGCTTGAAATATTCCCTACAGTTTTTTGAAGCCCCCACTTTGACTGAGTTTGGAGAAACTTAGGTTTCGAAAACGATAGTCAAAGTATCGATAGGGACGGAGAATGATTCAAAACGTTCTGCGATTCCAAATCATTCTTATAACGCCGATACCTGTAAAACAATCATTAGTTAAACAGATAAAAGAGTTAAGAAACGCGTATCTTGCACTGTCAAGCACACGTCTCTGAAAGTAACCATTTTTGTTGCTTCATTTGTTGTTTGTGACAACCTCCACTGTGCCTCGTGAACGCCATCGTTGAAGATAACCGTATGTCGTCGCCTTCAATATCCTTGGTGACAATCCTCCACAGTATTTCGGGAACATCGTCGAAAATCACTGTATGTCGTTATCTCCTGGGTGTGGCCGTACGTCGCCACAGCAGTATGTCGCCGCTATAAACAATCTCTTCTTTACCTTGAGGGACCGCCGAAGGTGGCCTTGCTTCGCCATCCCCACCATTTGTGACACTACCTCGTCACGACCGTACTTCGCCACTAAACAATTTCCCTTTATGTTGAGACATTGCCAAAGAATCACTTTACCTATTGACCCTTAATATGTTGTTATCATTGTTTTTTATATTCGTGCCGGTACTTTGGTGCTTTTGCCTTCGTAAACCATTACTTTGGTGCATCTATTGAACCAATATTTCGGTGCCTTATTTGTTGAACCAATATTTCGGTGCTTTATTATGAGCCAATACTTCGGTGCTTTATTATGAGCCAATACTTAGGCGCTTTAAGCTAAAGTGAGACGATCTTTCATCAAGTCGATCACTCAGTGCATTTTGATCAAGCTGACTAAATCATGTCAATTTGCTTAAAGGGGCTAACTGGCGTACCAAGGAACCCAAACTACTAAAATAGCCCACAAAGTCATAAAGAGGGGCCCAGCATTTTGTCGCCGCTCCAGCGTTGGCCGGAGACACCTGTCGCGAGCATTTTCATCTGTTGCCACGCGACAGAGTCTGTCGCCTCGCGACAATTCTGTCGTTTGGCGACAGAATCGGGGTTTTAAAACCCGTCTTCTTCTTCTTTCTCATTTCTACCGCTGCTGCTGATGTTCATTGCTCGGTTTCGTTCCGAACTTTCAATTTGGTCGTTTCCTTACGACCAAATCTGCTCAAATCTTTTGGAAATTTTGCTCAAACTTCTCTCATCTTGGAAGAATCTCATATATCTATATTCGCGGTTTTTTCGAAAAAATCCGGGAATATTCTTGCTCACTGGAATGTACCTGCATCTATATTTCAGACTATAGGACTTTGCTCATCTTTTATTATCTTAGGGTTGACCTAAGGCTTAGTGTTGCTTGACTCATTGATTTGACATGACTTAACTCAAATCGTTTGACACATGTGTTAGCTAAACTCCACTCGATGTGATATGACACAACATGACTCAATGTACATGACTCGTGTATATGACTCACATGACTCAAAAAACAAAAAAATTCTGTCATCTTTTTGGAGGGTACCGACTTTTCCCGAAAAAGAAAGACGCGAAAAAGAATCGAAGTGTTTGATGGTGCATGTTGAATGAGCTTGATCAAGTATATGCATTTGATATTATCCCTCAAGGTGCAAGGATTAATTCATCCTAAACTATCTTAGTTGACTCGATTATGAAAGTATTTAAGTAACTTAGGCGCGGAGGCTAAGCACTTCATACTTTGATACAATGATGATTATAAGTGATGAGTGATGTTGATATGACAAAGCATGCTTCAACGTTATGTTAAGAATTCATGACAAAGGGTTCCTAATTGGAAGTCTATTTGGTCATGTATCTATGATGTGTGTGAAAGTGACACTAAAGTTAAGCTGCAAAGGCTAAGTGTATGGAAAAGTATTATTTGATAAGAGTCAAATAATGATGACTCTTAGGCTAGGTAGGCTAATGATGTAAGGATCAAGCCCCCAAGTCTAGCTCTAAGTGAATAGGGATGAGCATTGGAGATCCCTTGACATGATCATGGTGTAAGTGTGTGAATGTGAAAATGAATGCATTTTTATTATGGTCGCACCTCATTGTGAGGTTGCCTACGTATCCTTTAGGAATCAGGCCAAACGTAGCTCTAGCCGAACCTCGCACAAGTGTATGTATACCTCAAAAAGATCTTTTAAGGGTTGTAACGTGGTTAGGCTAAAGGTTGAAGAAGAATGGGATAAAGGCTCAAGACCCTAAATAAGCCCCCAAGGTGTGCAACCTTGCTTTTGAATCTTTTTTTTATTTTTATGCTTGAGGTTTCTCATTTTTGAGCTTTCTTTCTCTTTTTTTTTTTTTTTTGTTTATTTTTTTTTTTTGACAATGCAATGATCATATGCAAGGAATAAAATGCTCATTTTATTAAAAGGGAAAAAGGAAAAACCTATGTAATAAATCTAAGGTAGACAAATGGTGCCTATGCTAGACTTATTGGGGAAAGGTTTGAAAAAAGAAGAAGAAAGCATGAAATCTTAGTGAGAAGCTTGCCTTGTATTTTGTCTCATCATTACTCCTTTTTTTATTATTATTATTGTCAATCACATAACTCGAACTCGATTCAACATGCATAGATGGGAAGAGATCATGAAAGAATGAAGGGAGTGATATATGTGGAGAAAGTATGTGGAGAGTGGGAAGATGATGTAGATGAAGAAATATGGAAGAAAGTATGTGGAGAATAGGAAGAAGATGTAGATGAAGAAATATTGAAGAAATAGGAATAGAATGGACCCCCACTCAAATGACGGAAAAACGACTCATGCATGAACCTAAGACATGGTCATAGTGTGACAAACATGTTATGTGTGTGCTAAGAGTAATGAGTGTAGGTGACATGTTAAGACTTGTGTCATGACCATGTGGCTAGACTATGTGACTAGACTTAAGCACAGACTAAATTAAGACTTCACGTATGTGCTTTAAACTGGACAGGCTGTAGTATTTTAGTCATAACTTTTAATCTGTGACTCTGATTGGGACGAAACCAACGCCTAATTAAAGATAAAACTCGGGGCTACAGATCCATAGGTTGTACGACTCGTGGTTCTTCCTAGAGCTCCGGCTATGACCAAAACAAGTTGACGCATGTGCAGTATACGGGAATAAAAATCCGGGTTGACTTAAAGGAACTATGACTCGATTTTAGGCTTATTTATTAGTTCAAATTAATTAATTAATTAAACAAAGTCTTTGACTCTTAGTGTATGACCATTGGACTTTAAGTGCCTAAACTCAATTAAAGACTTAAACATGGTTTGAACCATTAATAAATTGATTAACCGATTAGTAGACTGTTAATTAGACTCGTCGTGATGACTCGAGCAAGAAAACTGGACTGTCGCTAAAACAACAGGACTGTCGCCACTGTTTAGAGCTTGTCGCCAGACGACAAAATTGTCGCCAGGCGACAGACACTAAACTGCAGCGCCACAGTCCAAATTCCTGTGCCATTGCTGGAACATTAATCTGGACTGTTTCCAGTAATTTTACTCTAAATGGACATGCCTAAAGTCGTACTAAGGCGAATTGATTAATTTATTAGCCTTTAATTAATTCAAAATTAATTAATTAGACAAAGTCCTTTTAGTCATTAGTCAATTTATTTAGTTTTTAACACAAGTCAAACAAACGGTTAACACATATATAATATATACAAGCAAGGGTGCACAAGTAGTTCACATAGTCACAAGATGAGTTTGCAACCTAACCATGGCTCTAGTTCACTAAAGTTCGAGGATATGGGTTAAGTCAAAAAGGTCCATGGTTAAGAATCCATATGCATTGCACACAAGCCTACCGGGAGGGTTGGAGCGAATGGACAGGATTCCGCGAGTGCGAGATGAAATCGGACTCGACTCCATGGTTTGGTGGATTCACAAACATTACACGTACCCAAATCTGAACTTTGCACATGATAGTGGGATATTCCATTGGGCAGGTGAAGCAGGAACCCCCAGAGGGTTATTTCCATATGTAGAACACATATGGGTTCAGAAAAGTGAGAAAATAACTCAATCAATAAGCAAAATCGAGCCAACAACACTAGAAATGGTCAAAGCAAGAAGGCAGACCCCTGGCTCGGTATTGGAAGAACTTGGCGCCAGACTACAGGGACAGTCGCCGCAAAAAAGCTCCTGTCACCAAGCGACAGAACTGTCGCCAGGCGACAGAAACTTTTTACGGGCGACAAGCCCTGTTTTCTAGACGCTAGTTCCTACATGCCTTGGCAAGTTTCTGTGTTCTTCGAATTTTCCAGATTTCGCATCATCTTTTCGATTCTAGTCATGAAAGATATTTCTCAAATTTCCTACGTGTAAAATTCCTATGGATTGACTCATGGGGTGCTCCCATGAGGACCTTTTAATGCATATGACAATAATGTTAATCAAATCACGCACATGAAATACTTAGAATTTTTCGAGTCTCATCCGCTCATTCTAAATAATTGCCAAAATTAAATAAATTTCAGGAATATAAATAGAAATCCTCCCCAGTGGAGTCGCCAAAAACTGTAGGAAATATTTCAAGCATCATGATAACCCCAAACTTGAACCCCACTGTAATCATACACTAAAGTATGGTGGCGTTCCAAAGGGAAAGACAAAGAGCAAAAAGAGTCGCCAACAAGTTTTAGGAACTTGTAAACCCAAAAGACAATCCAAAGGACCGTCAACTACTCCATAAGGTCTTGAACCAAATAGGGTCCGGGGATGAGGGTACGAATCCAATCTACAAAAGAAAGGACCCGCCCTATTAAAATAGGCCTCTACTTTGTTCTGCTCGTATTCATGTGCGTTTTTCGAATAACATACAAACATTATATTAAACCTACCCTGTTTATCTATGTTGGTTGAAATATTAATGCACAAATAATACTATTATTGGCGATCACTTGAGTTAAAATCACATTAGCCTAAACCAAATTAATAATTATCTTATTAAGCGTGATTTCAAGTACAAATTCCCTTTAACAATCATAAAAGGTGTGATCAAGCAATAACAATAGAATATATCAAGCAACATAATAATAAACAATAATTATGATAGCATGATAAGGCATAATAAAGCTTGATAATAATAGCAAGATCCTAGGCATGATACTAACAAGATTAATAACAAATCCTAGTATGTCACTAAACAATAAAGATCAAAGCTTTAAACCTAACAAGGTACTAACATGATATTAGAAAGGATAAAGGCACCCTAAACATGATTCTAGAAAGCATAAATAACATCCTAACATGATACTAGAAAGCATTAAAAGCATCCTAACATGATACTAGGAATTAACAATAATAAGCATGCAATCTACATTGTGAAAGAAATAGAGAGTAAGCTAATCTACTTACTTTGAAGCCTCGTACCTCTTTCTAATAATAAAATACACAAGTTAGTAAACTTCAATGAAAATCAATAAAGAACAATTAAAGAATTAAATTGAAATCAAATTCAATAAAGTTTTGACTAGTTTTGGACCAAACCCTCAGAAATATCGAACCTTGCACGTCTAGGGCGAAGGCAACTTAGAACTTGGCTAAGAGATTCAAGATCTTGTGAATGCGGAATATTGTATTGTAAAAAGCTAGTTGGTTTAGAAAGAGAGAGAGAAAATAAGAATTAAGCTATATTGCTTAAGAGAGAAAAGAGAGAATTAAGGAAGAGTTGATGAGAATTGATTGTAGATGATGAGAGTTGATGAATAAAAACAGAGGTTCGGACCCTATTTATAAGAAAACAGTCCGGAAAATTATAGAATTTGATAAGGAATAAAACTCCACTCTGTCGCTAATCAAACCGACCTTGTCGCCAGGCGACAGAGTCTGTCGCGAGGCGACAAGCCTGTCGTTTCGCGACAAGACAGTTTTTTGCGGATTTTGTTTTTATCATATCTTTTGATCTAGAAGTCCAAATAAGTCATATAATATGTCGTTGGAAAGCTCTTGAAGTCTACTTTCTAATAAAATTTGAATCAGATTAAAATCTTTTGTAGAAAAAAAGATATGACCGAAATAGTGGGACGGTGTCAGTTTTGGATAGAGTTTCGTATTCTTTTCATATCTTTTTCGTTATAGCTCGGATTTGATATTATAATATATCATTGGAAAGATAATTTCAAGATCTATCCAAACATATAAAATTTGGATAAAAATTATAAGGCACAAAAATAATATCTGACTATCTTTGAACATGTTTAAATCCGAATAGAATTAGGAAAGTTTTAAAAAGGAAAGTTTATATTCAAATCAAATTCTATGATCATATCTTTTCAAAAAAGGATAATTAAGATATTTTAGAAACTTATAAAAGATTCTAATCAATCCTAATTAGTTTAGGAAAAGGATTAAACCTTTGGACCCTCCTCATGATCATTGGGTCGTAGGTAAAATCCGGTTTGGGCCCAGTTTAGTATTTTGGCCATAACTTCCTCATTATTCATCGGAATTGGGCTTATAATATATCGTTGGAAAGGTTTTTTAAATCCCCATCCAACTACACCATTATTCGACCCTTATCATGGACCAAAATAAACTGAAATGGACGTTTTCAAATAAATAAGGTCGTTTTCAAAAACAGAAGGAAAGAATTTAATTAAAACTAAACCGCAACACCCGACTTTCGAATCACTTTCACCTAATTCGATAATAACACAACGTGCAAGGCATTCATCACTGGGTTTGGTTTTGGGGAGACACAAATGGGTGTCTACAATAACATATAAGGATCAATATCCCACCAAACATGATAGAATACCCTCCCCCAAGCTTGAATGAGACAATAAACTCAAACACAAATCATATAATCCATGGGAGGGGAAAACAAGGGGATTAATCCAACAAACCAACATATGTCCAACATGGCATCATCCACTAGAGAAAGAGCAAGGAAAGATATTACCGGATTTGAGGTGGGTGTAAATACCCGCAAATGACCAAATTAAACCTTTCAAAGCTAATTTCTCAAGAGTTGAACCTTGTCTCCATATGCTTAGCAAAATAGGAGCTAACCTTCCTTGATTCTTGATCCAAACGAAGCACCAAAGTATATCAAGTTATGTACCTAGCAAAAGGCACACAAAAATTTCCATGAGAGAAAATCTATTCTAAAAAGAAAAGGAAAATCTAATCTAAAACACGGGTTACTTCCCGAGAAAGGCTTGCTTAAGGTCCAAGCGCGACCGCTCTAGTAAAATAATAATTCAACGCACGCAAGAGCTTGTCAAATGCACTACTACACAATTCATAAGATAGAATGTAGGCAAATGACAGAAGAAAAACGTGCAACAAGATCATTGCACGCAAGTGAGAAGGGAGGTGCCAAAAGAAAGAAGAAGAAGGGTCAAAAGGAAAAACAAGAAAATAAGAAGAAGAAGGGGGAAAAGAAAAAGAAAAAGGCAAATCCTCCTCACTAGGATATTTTTGGGTGGCAACATCACCCTCTTCCTCAATTAAACACAAATTAGCCGCAAGCAAATCCTCATAGACAAAAGGGTCCCCAATGGGCTTACCAACAAAGGAAGGGAGAAAAATAGGGCAATAGGGGATGTGGTCAAACTTTTGAGAGAAAGGGGTATGAGAAATAGGTAAAGGGTTCGCGACTCCCTCGACACAAGGTCTCACATCGCCAATGAGGGCATGAAAATCAATCATAGAATCCTCAAAAGAAGAACACTCGTGATCACCATCTCCCTCAAACATCCAACTCCCAAGAGGAACCACATAATCTCCTCCACTACCTTCATGAACAAAAGCTCCCTCAACTTCCTTAAAGCCTAGAGTCTCAAAACCATGCATGAATGGAGGCAAATTCACTTCAAAATCATCTCTCTCCCATGAAGCTTTCTCAATCAACTTGCTTAAAAGGCTATGGCTATTCCTTATGCACTCAATAAACACATTTGACATAACCTCAAACGAGTCCAAATACTCATGGATAGAAGAGTCACATTCACACACTTGAGACTCATCACATGGGGTGGGTGGGTTGGGATTTTCAAATTCAACACTCTCTTCTCTCTCAACTCCTTCACCATCACTCATATGCTCACCAATAGTATCCTCACACACTCTTGGTTGCTCAAAATCACCATCATCATCCTCAACACACACATTGGATTTGTTATTTTCACACACAAACATCAAAGATGACAATTGGCTTTCTAGCTCTTCATTTCTCCTTCTTCCCTCCTCAAGACGCTCCTCACTCTTTTTCATCATCTCTAATTGACTTCTCAAACAATTAAGAGTAGACTCCATTTTCGGCCAAAGATCATTACTAAGCTCAACATGCCTAATTCGAATTTCCAAGGTAGCAATAAGAGATTCAAAGAATGTAGGAGATTGAGGATCAACAAAAGAAGAAAAAGTACAACCAAGATTGGAAGAATCAACATTGAAATCATGAGCATGTACATCACATTGGGGGGCGGGGGCAAAATCAAGAACATGAGATTCATTATCAAGGGAACGAAGCACATCACAAGAAGGCATGGTAAATAATGAAGAATATTGAAACACACCATTAGCATCAACTTGAGCATGTACTCCATCATCATGAACAAAAGGGGAAATAGAGTTGAAATCATGTGTTCTAGGTTCACTAATGGGATCATGTGACAAATCATGGGAAATCATCCTAACATTAGAAGAATCAAGACATTGCACATCAATATTAGGAACATGATTATCCCTATTATAGGCATCCCTAGCAAACCAAACATAAAAATCCCAAGCATCATCAATTGACAATGCTCTAAATTCACCATTGTGCATGCATTCAACTTCATCCCTAGTTTGCTCATTCAAACCAAAATAACAAATCTCACAAGCCTCCCAAAGGCTACTACAATTACAATCAAGAAATCCCTCTAGTCTATTAAAATATTCACAAAAAGGCTCATTATCATATTGAGGCAATGAGAGACATGCCATTTTATATAAAGCAAACAAAAGAAATCAAATAAAAGAAAACTATAAACAAAGACCTAGACTCAAGCAATCAAAAACACTCAAACATAGACACCGTTCCCCGGCAACGGCGCCATTTTGACGTTGGGAAAACTAGGTCGTTGGGCTAATTCTCCCTAAGCCAAACAAAATTTATAAACACTCAACAAACCTAAATACAAGTATAGAGGTAAGTCAAGGGTCGAACCCAAAGGAACGGTAATGCCTAAGTGCTTCCAATTATATGCCTAAGCTAGGTCGAAGACAAGAGATAAAAGGTGACTCTAACAACTACTAAAACGAAGAAACCAAACAAATATAAGAGCTAGGGATTAGGATTCACTTATAATAGCAATGAACAATGCAAATTGGAATGGAAAGTCGACTAAGTCAAGCAATGTGAGGGAAAATCAATCATGCAACCAAAAGAGCATGTCAAGCTATTCTCCTAGAGGTCTAACTAGCGTCAACTACGATAAACTCTAGCTAGGAAACATCACAAGACACCTCAATCGTGTAAATGCAAGCCACAAATCAATGGTCCGTATCAATGTGAACTTACAATGCAATCTAGTGCAATAATCAAAGTTAGCTACTCTCTAATTAATCACACACATGCACATGATCAATCAACCAAGTTTAATCACATCATCAACTCCATCAGTTATCCCCAATTTACATCAATTCATTACATCAAAGCTTCACCAAATCCCTAACCAAACAACTACTCAAACATGATCATCAATACTACCAATACTAACAAGAATATCCAAAATCAATCATTAAATCATAAAATTCCAATCAAATCAATCAATCAAAACAATGAATATTAAACAAAGCAATAAATGAGATAGAGTTTAGAAATGCTCTTTGATAATAGAGTAGATCTCCAATACAATTGTCACATTTGGATCTTCAATCTCTAATCACCATTGAAATTCCTCACTTTCTCTCTCAAAAATCTACTCCTAAAATTAACCCTAAACTAGAGAGAGAAGCTCTCAACTAAGCTAGGAAAATGATCTAATTGTAATTCTAATCTAATTCTACTTGTTTCTCTCTCTACCCAAAAATGGGTATTTATAAAATACAAAGATAAAAGAAAATAAAATAGGAATTAAAATAGAAAATAAAAATAAAGAGAAAAGGAAAAGGAAAGAAATAATAAAATAAAAATAACAAAAGGAAAAGAAAGTAAAAAGGAAAATAGAAAATTAATTGGAAAATAAAATAAAACCAAAATCCCCAAATAAGGAATCAGCGGAGGCTTCGAATTGCTGCTCTAATATTGGGAATTATCCCATGCTTCGCACAGCCATTCCCTTAATCACGAACAATCAGAGCCGCTCATCATCATCAAACTTCATCAATCAACGGCTCAAACAATACCCAGCTGGGTGCGGCCGCATTCGTAGAATGTGCGCCCGCACCTGCTGAGGTATGAATGAAGGAGGAGCAGCGGCGGTTGCGGAGGAAAGGGAGGCGCAATTGGTGGTGACTGGTGTTGCTGCAATTGTTGTTGTGAGGTGGTTTGCGGGAATTGTTGTTGTGTGTTGCGTGGTAGCTGAGGTGTTTGCTTGAGTGGCTGCGATTGCTGATTAGTTGTTGGTGGAAATGGTGGCTGACTTGACGGCGTGTTGGTGGCTGGCTGGAAGAGGTGGTTAATTGCGTGGTGAGGGAGTTGCGGGAACAGGGGAAAGGCAGCAGCTTGGGGTAGAGTAATTGTTGTTGATGTGAGGAGCGGGAACAGGGGAAATTGAGGAGAATTTCCTGCCTCCTTTCATCACCGTCACTATCATTACCATGATGATGATGAAGACCAAACTAAGCAGTAGCTAATACCAACTCGGACTTGGAACAAATACCTACAAAACACATATAAAACCGAGAAATAAAACAAAGTGAAATAAAACTAAAACCGACAAATAAAAGTAAAAGGAATAAAATAAAAATGAAAATAATAAAGGAAGGAAAAATAATAAAATGAAAATAAAATAAAGTAAAGGAAATGAAATGAAAGTAAAATCAAATAAACTAAAATAAAATAAAACTAAACCTATGAAATCTAAAGTAAAGAGAAAACAACTAAAATAACGAAAATAAAAGAAATAAAAGAGAAAATACTAGAAAACCATAGGAAGGTAGAAAAGAGAGAGAAAGCATAAAATCGAACATTTATTGAGCAAGAAAGCTATGAAAAGAGGACAAAAAGGACCTAAATGCTCATCAAATGTGTGCCATTTATGACACACATCAAATACCCCCAAGCTTACCTTTTGCTCGTCCTCGAGCAAAACAAAACCAAGGGAGTGAAAATGACGAGCTTATTAAAACAAACTAAACAAGAGACGAGATGAGAATATACACTAACTCACTGTCGTAGGAATCACGGTTGTTTTTAGCTACAACAAGCCCTTTAAACCCCAAAGTCGCCTATGAGGACGAGTGAGGTCTCGTAAGGGTATCCTAAGAGTTTGACCCATAACTCTCATAATAATACAATCAAGGCAAAGCATGAAAAAAAAACAAAATACAAGAAAAGCAAACAAATGTTCATGAAAGGACTTTTGCAAATGTACAAGCACAAGTGGAAGCAAATCTTTCTAAACAAGTAAGGGAGTGCACGTTCCAAGATACCCAAGGTTGATTGAAACATAAATATGCTAATCATAGGAACTAGCTTTCACAATCCACTTTCATCCCAAACGATCTTACCGCGTTCTTCCTAATAGCTTCAAATCGACCTCTAATGAGCATCCCATGATTCCACGAAGGAACCGGAAAAAGAGAATTTTTAGGCTACTCGACATCTTGACTTTTGCATCCCCTCTCCCTATTCCTAAAACTCACATCCCTCACCACCGATGAATGACTCAACCATTTAGGTCAAAAGGTCTTTCCCCAAGGTTGTAACGTTAAGGCAAAAGGGTGAGGGTAGGCTAAAAAATTAAAATTTGGTGGTTTTCCTAATAGTGAAGCAAAGATTGCGCATTTCTTTACATCAAAACCAAGTAATCACCAAACAAAAACAACTACACCCCCAAGCTTATTCAAAGCTATAAACCACAAACATATACACAAAAAGCGTGAGAACGCTTCCCCCCAAGCTTAAATGGAGCATTGTCCTCAATGCTCAAAAAGGGAGAAAACTCACAACAAAATATTTTTGAATTTTTTTCATTTTTCACTTTTTTTTATTTTTTTCATTTTAATAGTGCATTGTCCTCGCCTCTTTTAACTTTGGACGGCTTTTTCGACTTTTGCAATTATTTGTCCATGCCTTTTATAATGTAGGACGGCTTTTACTCATACTCATTTGCCATTATTCACAAAGAAATCATAACACAATCTTGCTTTCATAAGAACCAAAACCAAACCTACACACCACAACTCCAAAAGATGACCATTTGCTTCACAAAAACCAAAAATGGAACAAAAAGAAACAAAAGGCTCAAGAATCTAAGTACGTGGCTAGAAAAGAAAGGTATAGGCTCAAATGGTTGCAAGAAGGCAAATGTAAACCCAAAAATAAAGAAAATGAATAAAACTATCCTAAAAATGAAAAATACCACCCCGAAAATATGCCTTTGTCCTCCCTAAATGGTTCGGTCTCGGATTCAAGATCTATGAGTCAAGTTTCAAGATTAGGTTTGCAAGAAGTCAAGGATCCATGCCGCTCATGCAAATATAGGTAGAAGGCTTGAAAAACATAGAACTCACATGGTTGTAGCAAAAACTCACTATTGGTGTCAAATCAACTATAGGAAGCAACTACCAAACATGCCACAAACAAGTAGAATCCGGCTTCATGTTACCACTAGTTCTAACCAACTACCTTAGCATGCTTTATCCTAGAATCAACCAAGCGTACTCTCAAACCGTGCACACCGTTACCATTTAAGAAGAAAAGCATTCAATTATACAAGTCCAAATGTTATTATGTCCAAAGCAAGAACAAAACAAAACACATTGCAAAATTTGCCTTGATAGAAACAAAAATCTTTTTGGAGTTTTTCAAAATATAAGAAACATGGAAAAACATATACAAAGGTGCATAACATATAAGGATCAATATCCCACCAAACATGATAGAATACCCTCCCCCAAGCTTGAATGAGACAATACACTCAAACATAAATCATATAATCCATGGGAGGGGAAAACAAGGGGATTAATCCAACAAACCAACATATGTCCAACATGGCATCATCCACTAGAGAAAGAGCAAGGAAAGATATTACCGGATTTGAGGTGGGTGTAAATACCCGCAAATGACCAAATTAAACCTTTCAAAGCTAATTTCTCAAGAGTTGAACCTTGTCTCCATATACTTAGCAAAATAGGAGCTAACCTTCCTTGATTCTTGATCCAAACGAAGCACCAAAGTATATCAAGTTATGTACCTAGCAAAAGGCACACAAAAATTTCCATGAGAGAAAATCTATTCTAAAAAGAAAAGGAAAATCTAATCTAAAACACGGGTTACTTCCCGAGAAAGGCTTGCTTAAGGTCCAAGCGTGACCGCTCTAGTAAAATAATAATTCAACGCACGCAAGAGCTTGTCAAATGCACTACTACACAATTCATAAGATAGAATGTAGGCAAATGACGGAAGAAAAACGTGCAACAAGATCATTGCACGCAAGTGAGAAGGGAGGTGCCAAAAGAAAGAAGAAGAAGGGTCAAAAGGAAAAACAAGAAAATAAGAAGAAGAAGGGGGAAAAGAAAAAGAAAAAGGCAAATCCTCCTCACTAGGATATTTTTGGGTGGCAACATCACCCTCTTCCTCAATTAAAGACAAATTAGCCGCAAGCAAATCCTCATAGAGAAAAGGGTCCCCAATGGGCTTACCAACAAAGGAAGGGAGAAAAATAGGGCAATAGGGGATGTGGTCAAACTTTTGAGAGAAAGGGGTATGAGAAATAGGTAAAGGGTTCGCGACTCCCTCGACACAAGGTCTCACATCGCCAATGAGGGCATGAAAATCAATCATAGAATCCTCAAAAGAAGAACACTCGTGATCACCATCTCCCTCAAACATCCAACTCCCAAGAGGAACCACATAATCTCCTCCGCTACCTTCATGAACAAAAGCTCCCTCAACTTCCTTAAAGCCTAGAGTCTCAAAACCATGCATGAATGGAGGCAAATTCACTTCAAAATCATCTCTCTCCCATGAAGCTTTCTCAATCAACTTGCTTAAAAGGCTATGGCTATTCCTTATGCACTCAATAAACACATTTGACATAACCTCAAACGAGTCCAAATACTCATGGATAGAAGAGTCACATTCACACACTTGAGACTCATCACAATGGGTGGGTGGGTTGGGATTTTCAAATTCAACACTCTCTTCTCTCTCAACTCCTTCACCATCACTCATATGCTCACCAATAGTATCCTCACACACTCTTGGTTGCTCAAAATCACCATCATCATCCTCAACACACACATTGGATTTGTTATTTTCACACACAAGCATCAAAGATGACAATTGGCTTTCTAGCTCTTCATTTGTCCTTCTTCCATCCTCAAGACGCTCCTCACTCTTTTTCATCATCTCTAATTGACTTCTCAAACAATTAAGAGTAGACTCCACTTTAGGCCCAAGATCATTACTAAGCTCAACATGCCTAATTCGAGTTTCCAAGGTAGCAATAAGAGATTCAAAGGATGTAGGAGATTGAGGCTCAACAAAAGAAGAAAAAGTACAACCAAGATTGGAAGAATCAACATTGAAATCATGAGCATGTACATCACATTGGGGGGCGGGGGCAAAATCAAGAACATGAGATTCATTATCAAGGGAACGAAGCACATCACAAGAAGGCATGGTAAATAATGAAGAATATTGAAACACACCATTAGCATCAACTTGAGCATGTACTCCATCATCATGAACAAAAGGTGAAATAGAGTTGAAATCATGTGTTCTAGGTTCACTAATGGGATCATGTGACAAATCATGGGAAATCATGCTAACATTAGAAGAATCAAGACATTGCACATCAATATTAGGAACATGATTATCCCTATTATAGGCATCCCTAGCAAACCAAACATAAAAATCCCAAGCATCATCAATTGACAATGCTCTAAATTCACCATTGTGAATGCATTCAACTTCATCCCAAGTTTGCTCATTCAAACCAAAATAACAAATCTCACAAGCCTCCCAAAGGCTACTACAATTACAATCAAGAAATCCCTCTAGTCTATTAAAATATTCACAAAAAGGCTCATTATCATATTGAGGCAATGAGAGACATGCCATTTTATATAAAGCAAACAAAAGAAATCAAATAAAAGAAAACTATAAACAAAGACCTAGACTCAAGCAATCAAAAACACTCAAACATAGACACCGTTCCCCGGCAACGGCGCCATTTTGACGTTGGGAAAACTAGGTCGTTGGGCTAATTCTCCCTAAGCCAAACAAAATTTATAAACACTCAACAAACCTAAATACAAGTATAGAGGTAAGTCAAGGGTCGAACCCAAAGGAACGGTAATGCCTAAGTGCTTCCAATTATATGCCTAAGCTAGGTCGAAGACAAGAGATAAAAGGTGACTCTAACAACTACTAAAACGAAGAAACCAAACAAATATAAGAGCTAGGGATTAGGATTCACTTATAATAGCAATGAACAATGCAAATTGGAATGGAAAGTCGACTAAGTCAAGCAATGTGAGGGAAAATCAATCATGCAACCAAAAGAGCATGTCAAGCTATTCTCCTAGAGGTCTAACTAGCGTCAACTACGATAAACTCTAGCTAGGAAACATCACAAGACACCTCAATCGTGTAAATGCAAGCCACAAATCAATGGTCCGTATCAATGTGAACTTACAATGCAATCTAGTGCAATAATCAAAGTTAGCTACTCTCTAATTAATCACACACATGCACATGATCAATCAACCAAGTTTAATCACATCATCAACTCCATCAGTTATCCCCAATTTACATCAATTCATTACATCAAAGCTTCACCAAATCCCTAACCAAACAACTACTCAAACATGATCATCAATACTACCAATACTAACAAGAATATCCAAAATCAATCATTAAATCATAAAATTCCAATCAAATCAATCAATCAAAACAATGAATATTAAACAAAGCAATAAATGAGATAGAGTTTAGAAATGCTCTTTGATAATAGAGTAGATCTCCAATACAATTGTCACATTTGGATCTTCAATCTCTAATCACCATTGAAATTCCTCACTTTCTCTCTCAAAAATCTACTCCTAAAATTAACCCTAAACTAGAGAGAGAAGCTCTCAACTAAGCTAGGAAAATGATCTAATTGTAATTCTAATCTAATTCTACTTGTTTCTCTCTCTACCCAAAAATGGGTATTTGTAAAATACAAGGATAAAAGAAAATAAAATAGGAATTAAAATAGAAAATAAAAATAAAGAGAAAAGGAAAAGGAAAGAAATAATAAAATAAAAATAACAAAAGGAAAAGAAAGTAAAAAGGAAAATAGAAAATTAATTGGAAAATAAAATAAAACCAAAATCCCCAAATAAGGAATCAGGGAAGGCTTCGAATTGCTGCTCTAATATTGGGAATTATCCCATGCTTCGCACAGCCATTCCCTTAATCACGAACAATCATCACCAACTCGGACTTGGAACAAATACCTACAAAACACATATAAAACCGAGAAATAAAACAAAGTGAAATAAAACTAAAACCGACAAATAAAAGTAAAAGAAATAAAATAAAAATGAAAATAATAAAGGAAGGAAAAATAATAAAATGAAAATAAAATAAAGTAAAGGAAATGAAATGAAAGTAAAATCAAATAAACTAAAATAAAATAAAACTAAACCTATGAAATCTAAAGTAAAGAGAAAACAACTAAAATAACGAAAATAAAAGAAATAAAAGAGAAAATACTAGAAAACCATAGGAAGGTAGAAAAGAGAGAGAAAGCATAAAATCGAACATTTATTGAGCAAGAAAGCTATGAAAAGAGGACAAAAAGGACCTAAATGCTCATCAAATGTGTGTCATTTATGACACACATCAAATACCCCCAAGCTTACCTTTTGCTCGTCCTCGAGCAAAACAAAACCAAGGGAGTGAAAATGACGAGCTTATTAAAATAAACTAAACAGGAGACGAGATGAGAATATACACTAACTCACTGTCGTAGGAATCACGGTTGTTTTTAGCTACAACAAGCCCTTTAAACCCCAAAGTCGCCTATGAGGACGAGTGAGGTCTCGTAAGGGTATCCTAAGAGTTTGACCCATAACTCTCATAATAATACAATCAAGGCAAAGCATGAAAAAGAAAACAAAATACAAGAAAAGCAAACAAATGTTCATGAAAGGACTTTTGCAAATGTACAAGCACAAGTGGAAGCAAATCTTTCTAAACAAGTAAGGGAGTGCACGTTCCAAGATACCCAAGGTTGATTGAAACATAAATATGCTAAGCATAGGAACTAGCTTTCACAATCCACTTTCATCCCAAACGATCTTACCGCGTTCTTCCTAATAGCTTCAAATCGACCTCTAATGAGCATCCCATGATTCCACGAAGGAACCGGAAAAAGAGAATTTTTAGGCTACTCGACATCTTGACTTTTGCATCCCCTCTCCCTATTCCTAAAACTCACATCCCTCTCCACCGATGAATGACTCAACAATTTAGGTCAAAAGGTCTCTCCCCAAGGTTGTAACGTTAAGGCAAAAGGGTGAGGGTAGGCTAAAAAATTAAAATTTGGTGGTTTTCCTAATAGTGAAGCAAAGATTGCGCATTTCTTTACATCAAAACCAAGTAATCACCAAACAAAAACAACAACACCCCCAAGCTTATTCAAAGCTATAAACCACAAACATATACACAAAAAGCGTGAGAACGCTTCCCCCCAAGCTTAAATGGAGCATTGTCCTCAATGCTCAAAAAGGGAGAAAACTCACAACAAAATATTTTTAAATTTTTTTCATTTTTCACTTTTTTTTATTTTTTTCATTTTAATAGTGCATTGTCCTCGCCTCTTTTAACTTTGGACGGCTTTTTCGACTTTTGCATTTATTTGTCCATGCCTTTTATAATGTAGGACGGCTTTTACTCATACTCATTTGCCATTATTCACAAAGAAATCATAACACAATCTTGCTTTCATAAGAACCAAAACCAAACCTACACACCACAACTCCAAAAGATGACCATTTGCTTCACAAAAACCAAAAATGGAACAAAAAGAAACAAAAGGCTCAAGAATCTAAGTACGTGGCTAGAAAAGAAAGATATAGGCTCAAATGGTTGCAAGAAGGCAAATGTAAACCCAAAAATAAAGAAAATGAATAAAACTATCCTAAAAATGAAAAATACCACCCCGAAAATATGCCTTTGTCCTCCCTAAATGGTTCGGTCTCGGATTCAAGATCTATGAGTCAAATTTCAAGATTAGGTTTGCAAGAAGTCAAGGATCCATGCCGCTCATGCAAATATAGGTAGAAGGCTTGAAAAACATAGAACTCACATGGTTGTAGCAAAAACTCACTATTGGTGTCAAATCAAATATAGGAAGCAACTACCAAACATGCCACAAACAAGTAGAATCCGGCTTCATGTTCCCACTAGTTCTAACCAACTACCTTAGCATGCTTTATCCTAGAATCAACCAAGCGTACTCTCAAACCGTGCACACCGTTACCATTTAAGAAGAAAAGCATTCAATTATACAAGTCCAAATGTTATTATGTCCAAAGCAAGAACAAAACAAAACACATTGCAAAATTAGCCTTGATAGAAACAAAAATCTTTTTGGAGTTTTTCAAAATATAAGAAACATGGAAAAACATATACAAAGGTGCTTAACATATAAGGATCAATATCCTACCAAACATGATAGAATACCCTCCCCCAAGCTTGAATGAGACAATACACTCAAACATAAATCATATAATCCATGGGAGGGGAAAACAAGGGGATTAATCCAACAAACCAACATATGTCCAACATGGCATCATCCATTAGAGAAAGGGCAAGGAAAGATATTACTGGATTTGAGGTGGGTGTAAATACCCGCAAATGACCAAATTAAACCTTTCAAAGCTAATTTCTCAAGAGTTGAACCTTGTCTCCATATGCTTAGCAAAATAGGAGCTAACCTTCCTTGATTCTTGATCCAAACGAAGCACCAAAGTATATCAAGTTATGTACCTAGCAAAAGGCACACAAAAATTTCCATGAGAGAAAATCTATTCTAAAAAGAAAAGGAAAATCTAATCTAAAACACGGGTTACTTCCCGAGAAAGGCTTGCTTAAGGTCCAAGCGTGACCGCTCTAGTAAAATAATAATTCAACGCACGCAAGAGCTTTTCAAATGCACTACTACACAATTCATAAGATAGAATGTAGGCAAATGACGGAAGAAAAACGTGCAACAAGATCATTGCACGCAAGTGAGAAGGGAGGTGCCAAAAGAAAGAAGAAGAAGGGTCAAAAGGAAAAACAAGAAAATAAGAAGAAGGGGGAAAAGAAAAAGAAAAAGGCAAATCCTCCTCACTAGGATATTTTTGGGTGGCAACATCACCCTTTTCCTCAATTAAAGACAAATTAGCCGCAAGCAAATCCTCATAGACCAAAGGGTCCCCAATGGGCTTACCAACAAAGGAAGGGAGAAAAATAGGGCAATAGGGGATGTGGTCAAACTTTTGAGAGAAAGGGGTATGAGAAATAGGTAAAGGGTTCGCGACTCCCTCGACACAAGGTCTCACATCGCCAATGAGGGCATGAAAATCAATCATAGAATCCTCAAAAGAAGAACACTCGTGATCACCATCTCCCTCAAACATCCAACTCCCAAGAGGAACCACATAATCTCTTCCACTACCTTCATGAACAAAAGCTCCCTCAACTTCCTTAAAGCCTAGAGTCTCAAAACCATGCATGAATGGAGGCAAATTCACTTCAAAATCATCTCTCTCCCATGAAGCTTTCTCAATCAACTTGCTTAAAAGGCTATGGCTATTCCTTATGCACTCAATAAACACATTTGACATAACCTCAAACGAGTCCAAATACTCATGGATAGAAGAGTCACATTCACACACTTGAGACTCATCACAATGGGTGAGTGGGTTGGGATTTTCAAATTCAACACTCTCTTCTCTCTCAACTCCTTCACCATCACTCATATGCTCACCAATAGTATCCTCACACACTCTTGGTTGCTCAAAATCACCATCATCATCCTCAACACACACATTGGATTTGTTATTTTCACACACAAGCATCAAAGATGACAATTGGCTTTCTAGCTCTTCATTTGTCCTTCTTCCCTCCTCAAGACGCTCCTCACTCTTTTTCATCATCTCTAATTGACTTCTCAAACAATTAAGAGTAGACTCCATTTTAGGCCCAAGATCATTACTAAGCTCAACATGCCTAATTCGAGTTTCCAAGGTAGCAATAAGAGATTCAAAGGATGTAGGAGATTGAGGCTCAACAAAAGAAGAAAAAGTACAACCAAGATTGGAAGAATCAACATTGAAATCATGAGCATGTACATCACATTGGGGGGCAGGGGCAAAATCAAGAACATGAGATTCATTATCAAGGGAACGAAGCACATCACAAGAAGGCATGGTAAATAATGAAGAATATTGAAACACACCATTAGCATCAACTTGAGCATGTACTCCATCATCATGAACAAAAGGGGAAATAGAGTTGAAATCATGTGTTCTAGGTTCACTAATGGGATCATGTGACAAATCATGGGAAATCATGCTAACATTAGAAGAATCAAGACATTGCACATCAATATCAGGAACATGATTATCCCTATTATAGGCATCCCTAGCAAACCAAACATAAAAATCCCAAGCATCATCAATTGACAAAGCTCTAAATTCACCATTGTGCATGCATTCAACTTCATCCCTAGTTTGCTCATTCAAACCAAAATAACAAATCTCACAAGCCTCCCAAAGGCTACTACAATTACAATCAAGAAATCCCTCTAGTCTATTAAAATATTCACAAAAAGGCTCATTATCATATTGAGGAAATGAGAGACATGCCATTTTATATAAAGCAAACAAAAGAAATCAAATAAAAGAAAACTATAAACAAAGACCTAGACTCAAGCAATCAAAAACACTCAAACATAGACACCGTTCCCCGGCAACGGCGCCATTTTGACGTTGGGAAAACTAGGTCGTTGGGCTAATTCTCCCTAAGCCAAACAAAATTTATAAACACTCAACAAACCTAAATAAAAGTATAGAGGTAAGTCAAGGGTCGAACCCAAAGGAACGGTAATGCCTAAGTGCTTCCAATTATATGCCTAAGCCAGGTCGAAGACAAGAGATAAAAGGTGACTCTAACAACTACTAAAACGAAGAAACCAAACAAATATAAGAGCTAGGGATTAGGATTCACTTATAATAGCAATGAACAATGCAAATTGGAATGGAAAGTCGACTAAGTCAAGCAATGTGAGGGAAAATCAATCATGCAACAAAAAGAGCATGTCAAGCTATTCTCCTAGAGGTCTAACTAGCGTCAACTACGATAAACTCTAGCTAGGAAACATCACAAGACACCTCAATCGTGTAAATGCAAGCCACAAATCAATGGTCCGTATCAATGTGAACTTACAATGCAATCTAGTGCAATAATCAAAGTTAGCTACTCTCTAATTAATCACACACATGCACATGATCAATCAACCAAGTTTAATCACATCATCAACTCCATCAATTATCCCCAATTTACATCAATTCATTACATCAAAGCTTCACCAAATCCCTAACCAAACAACTACTCAAACATGATCATCAATACTACCAATACAAACATGAATATCCAAAATCAATCATCAAATCATAAAATTCCAATCTAATCAATCAATCAAAACAATGAATATTAAACAAAGCAATAAATGAGATAGAGTTTAGAAATGCTCTTTGATAATAGAGTAGATCTCCAATACAATTGTCACATTTGGATCTTCAATCTCTCAATCACTATTGAAATTCCTCACTTTCTCTCTCTAAAATCTACTCCTAAAATTAACCCTAAACTAGAGAGAGAAGCTCTCAACTAAGCTAGGAAAATGATCTAATTGTAATTCTAATATAATTCTACTTGTTTCTCTCTCTACCCAAAAATGGGTATTTATAAAATACAAGGATAAAAGAAAATAAAATAGGAATTAAAATAGAAAATAAAAATAAAGAGAAAAGGAAAAGGAAAGAAATAATAAAATAAAAATAACAAAAGGAAAAGAAAGTAAAAAGGAAAATAGAAAATTAATTGGAAAATAAAATAAAACCAAAATCCCCAAATAAGGAATCAGGGGAGGCTTCGAATTGCTGCTCTAATATTGGGAATTATCCCATGCTTCGCACAGCCATTCCCTTAATCACGAACAATCAGAGCCGCTCATCATCATCAAACTTCATCAATCAACGGCTCAAACAATACCCAGCTGGGTGCGGCCGCATTCGTAGAATGTGCGCCCGCACCTGCTGAGGTATGAATGAAGGAGGAGCAGCGGCGGTTGCGGAGGAAAGGGAGGCGCAATTGGTGGTGACTGGTGTTGCTGCAATTGTTGTTGTGAGGTGGTTTGCGGGAATTGTTGTTGTGTGTTGCGTGGTGGCTGAGGTGTTTGCTTGAGTGGCTGCGATTGCTGATTAGTTGCTGCTGGAAATGGTGGCTGACTTGACGGCGTGTTGGTGGCTGGCTGGAAGAGGTGGTTAATTGCGTGGTGAGGGAGTTGCGGGAACAGGGGAAAGGCAGCAGCTTGGGGTAGAGTAATTGTTGTTGATGTGAGGAGCGGGAACAGGGGAAATGGAGGAGAATTTCCTGCCTCCTTTCATCACCGTCACTATCATTACCATGATGATGATGAAGACCAAACTAAGCAGTAGCTAATACCAACTCGGACTTGGAACAAATACCTACAAAACACATATAAAACCGAGAAATAAAACAAAGTGAAATAAAACTAAAACCGACAAATAAAAGTAAAAGAAATAAAATAAAAATGAAAATAATAAAGGAAGGAAAAATAATAAAATGAAAATAAAATAAAGTAAAGGAAATGAAATGAAAGTAAAATCAAATAAACTAAAATAAAATAAAACTAAACCTATGAAATCTAAAGTAAAGAGAAAACAACTATAATAACGAAAATAAAAGAAATAAAAGAGAAAATACTAGAAAACCATAGGAAGGTAGAAAAGAGAGAGAAAGCATAAAATCGAACATTTATTGAGCAAGAAAGCTATGAAAAGAGGACAAAAAGGACCTAAATGCTCATCAAATGTGTGCCATTTATGACACACATCATATATGAAGCTTGGGAAAGATTTAAGGATCTGCAGAGGGAGTGTCCCCACCACAATTTGGCAAAGTGGCAGTTGATTTAAGCTTTTTACAATGGCTTAGGAAATGCATCTAGGACAATTTTAGATTCCGCAGCTAGCGGTAGATTTATGAATTTAAATGTTGATGATGCAGGTCAGGTTATTGAAGATATGGCAATCCATAATTCCCAATATGGGAATGCTAGAGGTTATGCTAACAAGGGCAAGCATCATGTTCATTCAGTAACTTTATTGCAAGCCCAGCTTACTTCTATTTGCCAGAAACTAGATAACCTTACTACTAACAATCCTAATTCTGTTGCTAATGTTTCTGCTGTTTCTAATAATGCTAATGATGCTTTCTGTGAAAATTGTGGAAGTGTAGGTCATTATGAACAAGATTGCAGGAGTTCAATGGAGCAAGTTAATGCTTTCAAACCTACAAGCAAAATAACCCATACTCCAATTCTTACAATCCTGGCTACAAGAACCATCCCTACCTATCTTACCGTAGCACCAATGTTCAAAATCCTCCACCTCCACAACAACCACAACAAGCACCCCCTCCATAGCAGAAATATTATCACCCTCGTGCTAACCAAAAACCCCCATCACAAGCCCCTACTACATCTTCTGACCCTGCTTTATCAGAAATTAGGGCAATGCTGACCAGTATGCAAAAACATATGGAGAGTAGAGACCAACAGATTGACTCTATTATAGCCCATAATAAAGTCATGGACACCCAAATAGCTCAATTGTCCTCTACCCTTCAATCTCGTCAGCAGGGAGCTTTACCAGCGCAGGGAATTCAACCTACGGATCATGCTAATGAAATCACCCTAAGGAGTGGTTCACACTACGATGGGCCCCAAATGCCCAAAGAGGATGAACCTGAATTAACTAATATTGCTAATCCTGATTCCGTTGTACCGATTCCCCCTGCAGGGCTGCAGGGTAAAATTCTAGACACTAATATTTCTGATGATTCATTGCAGGGTACAACCTCAGGGAAGGATGCACCCCAGGGGAAGAGTAGGGAAGCACCACCAGTTATCAAATTACCATTCCCTAATCGCCAACTAAAGACTAAGTTGGATAAGCAGTTTGGTAAGTTTCTGGAGGTTGTTAAAAATTTGCAGGTAACGGTTCCTTTTACTGAACTTATCACACAGGTTCCTGCATATGCTAAATTTATGAAAGATATTTTGACTAGGAAGAGGGCCTTTAATGAGGTAGAAACTGTAGCTTTTACTGAGGAGTGTAGTGCATTGTTACAAAATAAATCTCCCCCAAAATTAAAGGATCCTGGTAGTTTTTCTATCCCTTGTCATATTGGTAATGTCTTCATAGATAAAGCATTATGTGATTTGGGTGCTTCTGTTAGTTTAATGCCATCGTCTATCTGTTCTAAATTGAATATGGGAGAATTAAAAATTACTAACATTACTTTGCAAATGGCAGACCGTTCTATTAAATATCCCCTAGGTATTTTAGAGGACGTCCCTGTTAGAGTTGGTAAATTTTTCATCCCTGTTGATTTTGTTGTTTTAGACATGGCTGAGGATACACAAATACCCATTATATTAGGTAGGCCTTTTCTCCATACTGCAGGAGCCATTATAGATGTTAAAAATGGTAAACTAACCCTATCTGTTGGTGATGATAATATTACTTTTAATTTAGGGAAGGTTTTAAAAGGTCCTATGCTTGAGGAAAACTGTTGTTTGATTGATGTTATCGATATAATGGACGATATTTGTGAAGATAGCTTGACACAGATTCTTGCAAGGGATCCCTTGGAAGAAATACTTTGTGGTAATTTGTCTGCAGGTGATGCGAGTGTCTGGAGCAAGGAGGTGGATGTTATTGAGAAAGCTCTTGCCATAGAAGAACTTGATGACAAAGAGAATAAGAAGGTAGTAAAATTAGTTCAGGAATCGAAACCTGCAGAGGTAAAGAAACCTGAACTAAAACCTCTCCCTTCTCATTTAAAATATGTTTTTCTTGATGAGCAGGAAATGCACCCTGTGATCATTAGTACTGCACTTGATGACCCACAAACTTCCCAACTTCTAGAGGTTCTCCGAACCCATAAAAGGGCAATAGGGTACAGTATTGATGATCTCAAGGGTATAAGCCCAGATTTTTGTATGCATAGGATACACTTAGAGGACAACTACAAGCCCTGCATTCAACCCCAGAGGAGGTTGAATCCCAATATGCAAGAGGTAGTCAAGAAAGAGGTTATGAAATTACTTGATGCAGGTATTATCTATCCTATTTCTGACTCTAAATGGGTAAGTCCTGTACAGGTGGTTCCTAAGAAGGGTGGGATGACTGTGATTAAAAATGTTAAAAATGAATTAATTCCCACTAGAACTGTTATAGGGTGGCGTATGTGCATTGATTATCGTAGATTAAATGTCGCCACTAAAAAGGACCATTTCCCTCTCCCCTTTATTGATCAAATGCTTGAGAGGTTAGCTAACCATAAGTTCTTTTGCTATTTGGATGGGTATTCGGGATTTTTCCAAATTCCGATCCACCCTGAAGATCAGGAAAAGACTACATTTACATGCCCTTATGGCACTTTTGCATATCGTAGAATGCCTTTTGGTTTATGTAATGCACCTGCTACTTTTCAACGTTGCATGATGAGCATTTTTTCTGATTTCATAGAGTCTATCATGGAAGTCTTTATGGATGATTTTAGTGTCTATGGTTCTTCATTTGATTCATGCCTAATTAATTTAGCTAAAATCCTGAAAAGATGTGAAGAATGCAACTTGGTTTTAAATTGGGAGAAATGTCACTTTATGGTGACAGAGGGAGTAGTCCTGGGTCACATTGTATCTGATAAGGGCATACAGGTAGACAAAGCTAAGATTTCAGTGATTGAGCAATTACCTCCCCCAGTTAATGTTAAGGGAGTTAGGAGTTTCTTGGGTCATGCGGGGTTTTATCGCCGTTTTATCAAAGATTTTTCTAAAATTGCTAAACCACTTACTCAACTTTTGCTTAAGGATGCACCTTTTGTTTTAATGACGAGTGTCTTGAGTCTTTCAACAGGATTAAGCAGGCTTTGATATCGGCACCCATCATATGTGCTCCCGATTGGAATCTTCCTTTCGAGATCATGTGTGATGCAAGCGACTTTGCTCTAGGAGCCGTGCTTGGACAGAGGAAGGACAAAGTTTTACATGCTATCTACTATGCTAGTAAAACTTTGGATGAGGCTCAAGTCAATTATGCCACCACGGAGAAGGAGTTTTTAGCTGTCATTTATGCTTTAGAAAAATTTAGATCATATCTAGTTGGTTCTAAAGTTATTGTTTTTACTGACCATGCAGCTCTAAAGTACTTGATAGCCAAAGCTGAATCAAAACCTAGGCTACTCCGGTGGGTTCTCTTGCTCCAGGATTTCAACATTGAAATAAGGGACAAAAAGGGTGTAGAGAACGTAGTGGCAGATCACTTGTCACGAATCAGGTATGATGAGGGTAAGGATTCTCTCCCTATAGATGATTCATTCCCTGATGACAACCTGTATGCAGTTGTAGAGCAACACCCCTGGTACGCCGATTTTGCAAATTATTTAGTGGGTGGTACTCTACCTCTTGACTTGTCCTACCAACAAAAAAAGAAATTCCTTTATGATGTTAAACATTATTTTTGGGATGATCCTTTTTTGTTTCGTGAGTGTGCAGATGGATTATTTCGCAGGTGTGTCCCCGAATGGGAGGTGCATGGTATTCTCACTAGCTGCCACACTTCACCTTATGGAGGACATCATGGTCCCTCTAAAACAGTGGCCAAGATAAATGAGTCAGGATTCTATTGGCCCACCATGTTCAAGGATGCTAACATTTTTGTGTAGGCTTGTGACTCTTGCCAGAGGACTGGCAACATCTCGCGGCGGCATGAGATGCCTCAAACTGGGATTTTGGAAGTTGAAATTTTTGATGTTTGGGGTGTTGATTACATGGGACCGTTCCCTTCTTCTAGAGGGAACCGTTATATACTAGTCGCCGTAGATTATGTATCCAAGTGGGTAGAAGCCATTGCCACTCCTACCAATGATGCCAAGGTAGTCCATAGGCTTTTCAAGAAGACTATTTTTCCTAGATTTGGAGTGCCTAGAGCCATAATCAGTGACGGAGGATCCCACTTTCATGAGCGGAAGTTAGATACCCTCCTAAAGAAGTATGGTGTTTACCATAGGACAGGGTTAGCTTACCATCCCCAAACTAGTGGCCAAGTCGAAGTGTCTAATCGTGAGATTAAGGTCATCTTAGAGAAGGTGGTAGCAAAATCTAGGAAAGATTGGAGCGATAAGTTGGATGACACCCTTTGGGCATATAGAACCGCATTTAAGACCCCTATAGGTACCACTCCCTATAGACTTGTGTATGGTAAAGCATGTCATCTTCCGGTGGAATTAGAGTACAAGGCATATTGGGCTATTAAGGAGCTCAATTTGGACGCTAAGCTAGCGGGAGAAAATAGGCTTCTACAACTTAACCAGCTTGATGAGTTTAGGTTGATGGCCTATGATAGTGCGGGAGTCTACAAGGAGAAGACTAAGAGATGGCACGACAAGATGATCCTTCCGAGAGAATTCAAAGAGGGTGATAAGGTGTTGTTGTTCAACTCTAGGCTTAAACTGTTCCCAGGAAAGTTGAAGTCAAGGTGGTCGGGTCCTTTCACTGTAAAAAGGGCCAACAAGTTCGGTTCTGTAGAGTTGTTTGATGAGCATGGTAATGAGTTCAAGGTAAATGGTCAGCGGCTTAAGATTTATCATGACGGGGCTACGACTGGTGCAGTTGAACTACTACACCTGACTAGTTCCAGCTCACCTTGAGAAAACTATGGTAAGAAGGTCGTGCGGGACCTAGATAAACCAGCGCTTTGCGGGAGGCAACCCGTATTTTACTTGTTTTTATTTTTCTTCTTTTTCTTATGAGAGGAGAGAGGAGGGAATTTAATGAATTTCATGAGTTTTTGGTGCAGATTAGAGGAAAAGAGTTAGCCAAATTTGAAGAAAGTTGAGTCGTCCAACCTTACTCTCGGGCCCGGTCGGGCGGAGCCACGCCCGACCGGGCGCGAGAGTTGACGTATACGGACTTTAAATTGGCCCGACCGGGCTGGATGGCGCCCGATCGGGCGCGAGAAGAAACAAGTTTTGGAAAGAAAATCGCCCGATCGGGCGAAGGCACGCCCGATCGGGCACGAGAAGAAGGCTGGAAAATTGGTAAAGATCGCCCGATCGGGCGGAATGAGCGCCCGACCGGGCGCGAGCTCAATTCTGGAAGGCTACCAGATCGCCCGACCGGGCCACATGCCGCCCGGCCGGGCGCGACGCTTTTTTTCCGCGTCTCCTCCTTCTTTTTCTTCTTCTTCCTCCTTTCTTCTTTCTTTCTTTTTTCCTTCTCCTTCTCCGCCATTACTTTCTCTCTCTAAGTTCATATTTTCCTCTAACTTCTCTCTAAGATTTCTCCTCCATTTCTCACCCAAATCCAAATTTTTTTACATATTCTTACTCCTCTCTTCATCCTCTACATTCCTATATCAAAATTTTTCAGTTTCCACTAAAAAATTAATTTCCGACCACCACTAATGGCGGCTAAAAGAGCGAGAAACTTTCTCGGGGGTAGCTCAAGCGGGTCATCCCAACAATATGACCCGGCTCTTCAACTCCCTCAATGGCCGACGATCAAGATCGCGACGGCGGAACAACGGGAGAAGTTGGAGGTGCTCTTCGGACGAGAGGTAATTCCCTCATGGTGGTTACACCGTCCCACTTTAGAAGCTTTAGGTATTTATGGTTTTGTTAGGAGATTTCTGAATGATATTGGTATGCGTAAATTTGTAGATATGCATTATTCGACATACCGTGAATTAACTTGTGAATTTTTGTCTTCTCTTGTTATTCAAAATCATAAAAGTGGTCCAAAATTAATTTTTAGGCTTAATAATAAAAACATCACTCTTTCTTTTGTGGAATTCTGTAAATTATTTGAACTGGAACATGAATTAGATAGGCAATGGAATGCTGAGTTTAAAATGGAGGATGTTTATTTTGCTTTGACTGGTATTTCTCATGTTTCTGCACAACATGCTAGTGCTAGGCCTATCCACCACCCCTTCAGATGATTTTAGATACATTTGTTCCCTTCTTGCTACCCATGTTGTTGCCTTGACTTTTTATTGTTTTTAGCCACATTACAAGTCATGTTTGCCCCATTGATTACTAGTCCCAAGCTTGGCTTGGGGGAGCTATTAGTGAGTGAGGTGAGGGAGTTTGTAGTGTGCACATTATTTGCACAATTTGGGTGGGTTCGAGAAGTTATTTGTTCTTGATCATATTTTTGTTTTGATGAGTTTTATAGTGTATATATTTGAGAAAAAAAAAGTAAAAGTGTGATGAAAAAAAGAAGTTCAAAAAAAAAAGTGAGAAAATAAAAAAAAAGAAAGTGAACTTCTAAAAAAAAAAAAAAGAGAAAAAAAAAGAGCAAAAGAAAAAAAAAAGTGTTTGATGTTCAAATGTTCTAAGTGAAGGTTTATCAAAAGAAAAGAAAGAAAAAAATTGAGTTTCATTGTAAATATTTGAGTTTGAGTTTGTTTATTCACTCTAGTTTATATTATCATATTTTTATGAGTGAATTTTGTAAGTATTGGGATTGTTTATATTGATTGGAGTATATTTGGTGGATTTGTGTTGGAGTTAGTTTTGTTGGAGATGATTATGATCATTATCTTTGGTCATGGGTTTGTTAGGATATGGCTCCCTTTTAGCAAGGCTTTTCTCTCACATATTCCTAAATTTATCCTACCCTTTCACCCTAGCCTTATGTTACAAGCTTTAAAAGACCTTTTGATCTTGTGCATAGAGTTGTGTAAATATGAAAGTGTTGTTTATCAATGCAAGTTATGACTTGACATATTCCGAGTCGACTATTAGGTTGAGTGTATGTCTTTTTAAACACACGAGTGTTGTGAGTTTGGGAGGGCATTGTTCACATTAAAGGGGTTGGGGTGGAGAGCGATCGAGTACATCTTTTACTCGCCACATAAATGAGAGTTGAGTGTGTGAGCACTAGTCTTGAATTCTATATGCTCTTCTGGTTTGCTCTACTTGACAATTGTTGGGGAGGAAGGGTGATTAGATGGATAGGATTGGTTGATTTTGAAGCATGTTCATTTGATTTGCCTTGAAGGGTTTGTGCTTGAATTTTTATATTGGGGTGAGGCATGTTTTATTGTTCATTGAGGAGCTCTTTGCTTAGGGACAAACAAAGGTTTGGCTTGGGGGAGTTTGATGTGTTCATTTCATATATATATTTATCCCCGTCCCTTGGTCGTAATTAGCAGTGTTTTTGGCTCCTACGAGCCACTTTTATTACTAATTTGTGTTTTCCAGTGCTTTGGTAGTTTTGCTTGAGTTTTGTAGGAATTTGCGTACTTGGAGCATTTTCCCGGGTTTTTCGAGGAGCATCTACAAGTGTTGGAAGACCGCGACCACGTTCGATAGCCCAAGACCGATCGGAGTTACCAATCGGTGATTAAGGGCTCGGTTATGAAGATCCAAGGAGGGAACTCGGATTGGGCCAAGGATAAGAGGCCCAATCGAGGTTTGTTTGGTGGCCCAAGCATTTTGCCCGGACCAAGAGCTCCGCCCGAAGGCGCGCCCGGCCGGGCGGGGCGAAGCATCAGAGCGCCCGGAGACGCGCCCAGAGACGCGCCCAGAGACGCGCCCGGACGGGCGCGAGAAGCCAGCAGAGGAGAAAAAAGGCGGGCCCGGTCGGGCGGCCCCTTGCCCGACCGGGCGCGCGTGGCTTTTAGGGAATCTTAGTTCCGATTAATTTGTTTTAGCGAATAAAGCTTGCTTAGTATTAATGTAATTTTTTAGGCAAGTTTAGAATCTATTCATTATTCCTTACTCTAGTTTTTATTCTTCCTTCTCTCTACTTAACTTTCTCTCTCTAGACTTTTATTCCTTCTTGTTCCTCAACTCTATTGTAATTCCGCCGTCTTGGTACGATTTCTCTCTTAATTAATCTCAGTATTTTGTTCATTCTATTTTCTTCATGTCTTGTTTAATTATTATGTTTTGCTTAGTTTTAATTATGTCTGAGTAGTTTTCCTTCTAGGGTTTATGGGGATCCAATAAATAATATGAAGGGGTAATTTTATGATGGTTGATTATTAATGCTTAATTGATTTCCTATTGATTGTTTAAATGCTATGCAATTAGATTTGGCCAGGTTTAATTGTATGAGTTTAGCAATATTGATTTGAGATTCGAGAGATGAGAATTGATGTTTAGGCTTAGTTTCAATAGGCAGATTAATTTATAAATGGTTAGGTCGAGATTCGAGAGATGAGATTTAATACCGGTAAATTAATTTTGTGATTGTAATACGTAGCGAAAGCCCTTTATGATCTGATTAATTAATGCATTGATGATTGATTATTGTGTTTGCCCTGGAATATTGTTTATTAGTGAACCTATGCCCTAGGCTTTATTATTATTGATTTCTTCCTTAATTACTCTCTTTACTCATAATCTTCGTAGTATAGTTTATAATCACAACAAATATTTGTTACTCTAATAATTTAGACTATATTAATTATTTAGGAGTAGAAAGACTTGTTTCCCTGTGGATTCGACCCTACTTCCCTATCTGCATAAGCTAGTGGACTTAGGTAACTATTTTTTATTAGGTTATACGAATTTAGCCTGTCACTCCCTTGTACTGCCCAGTAGCAATTTCACACTGAATGACATTTGGAAAGAATCGTTTACAAGTAAGACATGTACCATTGCACAAACCTAATGACGGAAGCAGGTTGCTTAGCAAGATAACTGGACAGTTTTCCTTGAGCACAAGCTCATGAGGGCTCATTCCACCTGGACATAAGCTGTTCATGAACTTTGTAGGATATATATTGCATGAATCATTCCACATGATGTCAAAACTCTTGTATGTAACAGATCTCCCCTGAAATTGTTCTATCATAAAGGCATTAATGGAATCCACTTCATCATTTAACGGCGTCAAGATTGCCCGATTGATAAAACTGTCTGTAGAGAGATTACCCTGCATCATTTCAGGGAACGTTGTTCTTAGCAGTTCAGAAGCTAAATCCTCTTCATTGTCACAAAACTGTGCAACCTGAGCTAGTAAATGTATATAAGCAGATTCTGAATCTTGCAGCTCACCATTACCCAAGGCTAGTAAGAATTTAGAGTAAGATAAATCCTCTCGAGCTCTAATATTTTCTACCAATCTGTATTTGATGAATTTAGGCCATAAATACGAAGTCACAATACTGGTTTCTACTGCTTCTTTCATTAACCTGTGAGGTACAACTGGCAACACTTGCCTAAAATCACCTCCAAACACAACAACTTTACCTCCAAACATAGTTTTATTATCACATATATCTTGCAGTAGTAAATCCAAGGATTCAATATTATGTTTTTTAGCCATCAAAGCTTCATCCCAGATTATCAATGTAGTTTCCTTCAATAATGCTGCCAAACTTCCTTGTTTAGGAACATCACAAGCCAATGAAGCATCACTATCAAGTGGGATCTTAAACCTTGAATGGGTTGTGCGCCCTGAAGGTATATTTGCTGCAGCAATACTCGATGTTGCTGTTGGCAAAACGATCTTGTTCATGAGTCTAACCTCTGCATATAAAGCATTGTATAAAAACGTTTTACCAATCCCTCCCGGACCATCAATAAAAAAGCTTCTGGTTTCCCTTCCATGACATATTGCAAAATACATGAAAATGCAGCATTTTGTTCAGAATTTTAGCCTAGACCGGCATGAAAGGCATTCTTCTGGGATAGGAGCATCAAGAGCTCAATAATATCCTTTGTTCTCCTAAACTCAACATCAGCCTGAGCATTTAGATACTCTAAACCAAATGTTGACAATGATTTGCCCATAGCTTCAAGGTATCCCTCAATAGACCGCACAGTTAACTGATGAATCTTTAACACATTGTTAGCATATTTATGACTGAAATCCTCAGACAAAAAGGGGTAGAACTTAAGCCATAAAGCAGATCGATCAGCTGTCTGACAAAACATCAGCACTGTTGCAAATAATCTGCGTAAAGCATTAGGCATTTGCACCTCTGAAGCCTCGGACAATATTAAGTCTGCAACATCATCATTTTCTATTAAACCTAACTTCAAGGCTGCATCATGAAAAGTCGGGTATACATGGCCATTCACAGTTCGAAGATCCTTAAATGAAGTTGGACTTCTGACATTGAGTAGCAGTAGGCGTAAGAAAAAACGTTCCCCTTCTGCAGGATATACAAATGCCAACCGACCAACAGAAAATCTATCTAAAACTCGTTCCTTCCATTGTTTACTACTTGCTTCCCATTTGTAATGTTCACAAAATTCACCATACAGGTGCCCTGTACCTCCTTCAATGGCTGCATTGACTGCAAAAAATTCAGCCAGCTGAGTACGTGACCGTTTAGAATTAGCAACAATAGCTTGTAATCTCTCATGTGAATGCAAATGCACAGTTTGTGCATTTGGCAAATGTATTTGCAATGGTAGAACTGGAGGATGCATTTCAAATAAATCAAAACTAAATATTCTCCAGGCAGCTTCACAAGGTGATACCCATCTTCCGATTGGAACTGCTTGATTTCATCAACAGAAGTATCCTCTCTAGGCACTATATTGAATGACACTCTATCATGGCCCTTATATACATACTTATATAGATACTTCACTGCTTTAATCGTAGAGCAGACCTCAACACTTAAATAGCAATCAAACAGTGTTGAAAGGTAAAGATTATATGGAATAACCCACAGATTATCAAGATATGTGCCACGTATCTTTACCATTTCTACCGTATCACGCCTCCTGTAAATAGGATAACCATCTTTATTATTAGTAGTTTCATCCGAAAACTGTTTTGGAAATTTATTTTTACAGACCAATGTACCAGCCTTGTTACGCATACATGGGCACTCTGGATTTAATACACCACAAGGATCATGCATCATATGTGCCAGAACAGTTTTACGTAGACTATTATTACTGACAGATGGTATCTCAGCGCACACAAACTTATCATAATCAGCAGGACATTTCATTTTCCACTGTGATTTCAATATGATTAAGACATGAGCATGTGGTAACCCTCTTTTTTGGAACTCAACTACATACACCATTGCAGAAACTTCACCAATGATTTGTTTATCCATTATTTCCTTCTTTAAAAGTAATAATTTGGCTCTAAAAATCCTGGCTACTAAATCAGGACGATCCTGTGCTGTTTCACCAGGGGCTAACTCGGCTTTTATTTCAGGCCAGTTAGCATTACAAGTAATAGTTACAAAGAAATCAAGTTTTCCATATCGTTGAACCAAAGCCATGGCATTGAGGTACCGTTTCTTCATATCTCGAGGTCCTCCAATAAATGTCGGGGGTAAGATTACCGTACGCCCTACATTACGAGCAACAGTCTCTCCATAGTCTAATGAATCTAAAATACCCTGATATAATTCAGCCCGTATACTCTGTTGATTATTTCGAAAATAATCCAGATGAGTGTTTTCAATCTTGACATACATGTCAACTATATATTGCTGGAAACATCTACCAGCTCTCAGCAACAGGTTTTTAGGGCGAATTTGCAACTTGTAGGCGTAGTACTCTCTTGCTCTGCTCTAGTGTTCTTCTTAGATGCTCCTGCATAATAAAAACATTCACAGTTATTCATCATCCATTAACTAAACAGGACACAATTACGTAAAATATGTAGTACATTTAGGCTTCTATAGAACAAACTTACTCTTATCCTCTTCATTCAGCAAATCCTCAGCATTGTGCACGGCACAGGACATTATAGGATCTGGCAATGAAACAGTTTGTCTTGCAGTTCCATGAGACTGCTTCTTTAATCCTTGAGTCCAATCGCATTCTCCACGAGGGAATAATAAAGGATATTGTAGTGGATCATAACAGCCATAGTTATGATATATCCTATGAGACTCTTCACCTTTTCCATAGACTAAGATATGAGGACCTAAGCTCTGACTGGATGATGCATCTTCTTGCCATATTACCGCAACATCATCCACAGCAGGAGCGTTGTAGACACGCTGATCTAGCACTGTACTCTGATTCAGGATAATTTTTGTGTCTACAGTGAGTTGCCTTTCCTTAAGAGACCGAAAGAACACTACATATGGATTCTGCTAAGACACACGCATGAGAATATCAATCGCTTCTTGCCTCACTTCTGTAAAACATTTAAGTCTATTTTTAGCCTCATCCTGTCCATCATAAAAGTACAGCTGCAAATATTTAGGGGCACCATTATCAGGTAATAAATTTGGAACAAAATGATACATCTGCCCGTGCATCTTAAATACATATATGCCTTTATATGTTCCTGCATCAAACTTCCCTCCTAAAGAACTAAATGCAAATAAGTTATTGTAAAGCCTAACATAAGTTCGGAAGTGAACTGCATCTTCATCTTTTGAGGTAAACAATCGCTTAAGTTCTGGAGGGTATTCATTTGTTGCAATTTTGATATCTCCATCACCACAATAGAATTTCAGAGTTTCAAAAGCAAACTTCTTTGCGCCACATTTCACAAACCGTGCAGGAGACGGTAATTTCAGAGGTGCAATTGAAAGTGGTTGACCAGACACAGCAACAGGAATGACTGCATGAATACAAATTCTATACATATGAATAAACAAACCATCCTCAAATAACACAGCAATGACAAATACATATTTCTATGAAAAGTAGCTACTCAGCAACCTACACTGTGGCTTGGGTTTTGGCTGAGATTTCCTTTTCTTGTGCACTGAGCTACTACATAGAAAGAAAACAGCATTACAACCGGTATCATTCAAAAAACCTACAACACCGATTAACAGACCATGTACCTCTTTGGTTGTATCTGCGCCATTTCATCAAGACTACATTTTTTTTAGTTACACGTGATCGTGATAGCTTCTTAGGTCCGTGCTGCTTACTGAATTCAGTGAAAGTATGGCAACAGAAACCAAATGAATCAGTCATGTGGTTTCAAAACACAAGCAACTTATATATTCTCCGGAAATACTGATAAGTACCTTAAGGATGCCTGGGCTGTTTCATTGCTAGACGTAATAGGCACACAATCTGACAGTATTCTGCACACAAGCCTATGCACATTTAAAAATCTCACAAATTCAGAAAATTAATCCCCTTCAATATATAAGAATACCTATCAGACTGCACTTCCATGGATCCATTCAGTAACCGATTTCGTTTCGAAATGCGTGAAACAGAAGGTTGTCTGGCTTGTTGTTCACTTGTAATTGACCATGAAACAAATTCAGTTTAATATTGAACTCACACCTTACTCCAAAAAAGGCCTTATATACAATTGGCAACAATGTGTAAAAATATACCTATATTTAGCTAACTGAGATGCCTGTTGGGAAGCCTTTTTCATTCTGTCATAACTTTTACGTGATAAACACGGAATACCATACTGACAATCTATGAAGTTCAAAATACGTTTATTTACTAAAAAAGTAAAAAGCGCTACATGTACATATTAATAAGTGCACTAATGAAACCTAATTGCATTCCACAATACAATTCATATCACTATGTAAATAGGAAGGCAGTAATACCCATAAATAAAGACACCACCAATTTCTGCTAACTTCCAGATGCAATAATAGGAACACCGATATTTTGCATCATAATATATATGCTTGGAATCTGCATCCCAAAAACAATAATATGCATTTAATTTCATTTGTAGATCACAAGTTATGCAACAAGTATTAAACATGAGCAACATAACACTGTTAATCAACATACATGATCCAACATGTTAATCACAACTAACACTAATAATATAATTAAAGATATAACAATTCATTACATATGGAGAACTACTACATAGACACTTAAAGCCATAGTTTCATTACAACAAAAGGAGCAGCAATCCTATATATGCTGCTCTAATTACCTTACAATACAAACACAGGAGCAGCACTCTGCCTCCATACTAACATTATCAGGAACAAAACCAACAGTCCCCATACCCTAACAACACTTTCTATACAAAATATGATACAAATCAAAGGGAATTATCAGCTGGCTTTAAATATACACAGCAAAAGGACACAAAAATCATCATCCCCTACAGCTAAACATAACTAACTAAGTCGACTCAGAACCACAAAACAACTGTCCTAATTCCAGCAAACCAGATACTGCCTGTCCCGAGGTGCCTGCCTCTAATTCTTGTTCATGAGCCACTTGTAGTAGTTTCTTACACTTAGCTGGAGTAACTGGCAGAGTGCTCCCAACGGGGACATGGGCAGCTTCATCAACTGGGGCTACATTTTCCTCATGAACTACGGACGATTTAGCAGGAGCTTGTGGAGGAGCATGTTCCAATCGGTGAAGATGTGCCTTTAAAATTAAGTACTTCTCTCTTAACAAGTAGCACTCTCTACTCATCTTCGCTGTAGCTCCATAGTTAGCATCAACTATCTCAAGGTTATACTTACAAGCTAAGTAAAACACAGTCTTCTTCGAAACCCTTTGCTTAGCAACGCTTGCTGAAGCACAGAACTCACTAAAAATGCATTCCATTCCACTATTACTTCGGGGATAGCTAATCATAACCCATGAGACAAAGCCATGACCCTCTACCCAAGTTGTTTCAATTGTTGTTACAGATGCAGCAGTTTTCCGCACAACAATCACCAACACTTGTGCATAATCAATGGATACATGTACACTGTCCACACCCAAGCCATGTCTAGAGCTCTCCTTTGCAACTGGCTAAGGAGATTTCCCTTTATTTTGCAATAATTCAGCACATTTGTTCCTAAACAGCTTCAAACACAATTCATGGAGCCTAATCTGATCATATGTAAAGTCAGATACCTTAACACCAAAAAGAAATATCAGTTTTTTCACAGCCTTATGGGCTGCCCTTTCACGGGATTCCTAGACTGTAGTTGCATCACCACCAAAGAACGTTAAATGTGATCGACTATTTGGCCGAACATCTTGCACCCAGGCATTATTCCTAGCACTATCTATGAAACCATAAACTGGTGCTGGGAACTGCAGCTAAGAAGTTATCTTTTGCAAAAGAGGCTCAAAAGGAATGTAAACCTTGCTGGGTCTTGCAGGCATAACCTGTAATGGCAACACCCATATTTAGACATACAGTCATTGCATCATCGCAGCAGCGGACATTTCCCTAAGGACATGAAAACAAATACAAACACCATGCTGGACACTACATCCAAGGCACATGGACCAAAAAACAACTCAACATCCTTTTTTTAAAGACTATAACAAACAGGATAAGCTATGTACCATTTTTTTACTTGAACCAACCTGAAAACATGACATAGAACAACTATAAACCATTTTTGGCTCGATTTACTTTTCTCATCCAATTTCTATATATACTCAAGAAAGAAAGGCCTATGTACTCAAGAAAGAAAGTCCTACTCTCATCTAAGAAGTAAGCTTGAATACCCAAACAACACATAACCCATCAAAAAAGAATAAAAGCCAATTGTAATACCTTCCAACCAACAAACATAAAGTATTAAAGCCAGAATACCAACAGTGTAACAAACAACACAAATAAAGACATACATATTTCAATTCAAAAGCAAGTAAGCATAATAGAAATGTAAGAGCATATGCATTAAGGAGCACACCACCTGGAAAACGACAAGTACCCAACACTAACAAGAAGATCCACAGTGCTTCCAACGTGCCTGAAAGACCCACCAAGAAACACAAACAACCCCCACCCCCACCCCAAAAAAATAAAAAAAAAACCCAAAAAAGAAGAGAAAAAGTTAAAAAAAAACAAAAGCTAAAAGGCAACATACAAATAAGCATTAATTATTAACCACACAAACACAGGTGAATATCATCACAAACAAACTATGCAAGCATATCTCTAATTTTAAAAATTTACAAGAAACAAACTAACTAACTGATAAAATACATCTACTACCCAAGAGTAACCAAAAACATTCATGCACAACTAACGATATACGCCCAAAATTAACATTTATAATCTGTAAGAAGCAGGAAGCACAGAAATAACAAAGTAAAACACCTCTAAACAGAACCAGAATCTATAATTATTAATCCAAAACATTAATGCATGCCTAACAATGTACACCATCATATACATACAATACAATAAGGCAATTCTTTCAGCCAAATTTTAATGCTAAATTCTAATATAACAGATTCAAAAAAGGTGACATTTTTTTTAAAAAAAAAAAACAGAATGTAAATTACCAATCTGTAACACGAAGGAGGAAAAAAAAGGAAATTCAAAAGGAAACAAAATAAACAGTACAAATCGCACTTACAGAGATGAAATGAATGACTACTGCTACTCTAGAATCCTCCACACAAACCACAAATGAGAAATGAACTAAGCTAATAATCCCAATATCACCGACTTAAGCAATGGAGACAGTGAAACAGTAGTAGAAAGTACAATAGCTCAAGAGTAAGTTACCTATTCCCACTCACTATACATGCAATACACCCTAAGCCTAATTACGGTAACACAATCTGATTAATTGAAACGAATATCATAATATAATTAATCATGCATTATTGAGAGCGAAAATCAAATACACAAATAGCAATCCATCAAGCCTAAACTGTGCTTACAACAACATAAGGAAACATTCAACTCCTAATGGGCAATTAATAGGAAATTTCTTAAAAAAAATAAATAAATAAATTAACCTTAGCCTTACCTGTCAGTCAGACACGACAAGACACCTAAACCCACCCATGCAAGTAAAAGAAAAACCACCTATGCAAGAAAAAACGGTCAACACAATCTTGGGCGAAATTGGAAAGGTTTTACAATCGAGGGCAAGAGTGTAATAGCTCAAGTTTTTACTATTCATAAGAAAGCACTGTTACTAAGCTACAGTGATTTCACACTTGAACTTTTATATGGTTTATAGATATATAAAGAAGAAAAAATAAGCCTGATCTCTCTTTTGTGCAAATTATTGTTTGACTACTAAAGGTTGCAATTTATTACTACGTTTAAAATTTTGTTACAACTTTGTGTTCGAGATCTAAGCTAGTTATTTAAAATTTTGAAAATTCACATTATTATGTATAACTAGTGAGTAGCCCGGGCGTTGCCTCTGCTTTTGTTATTGTACAATGGGAGAATTTTATTTTATGGATTTTGTATTTTGAAATTGTCTTTGTCAAGGCTTTTTTTTTTTTTTTTTTTTTTTTTTTTTTTTTTTTTTTGTAATACCCCCTATTTGTTTTTTAGTGCTTGCAATATTATATTACTGTTGTGTAAACAAAGATTGTTTAGTTTTGATTTTTTGTAATCCTTTAATTGGTGTTTTTTTTTTCCTAAGAATTTTGAATTTTGACATCGACATTGTCAAACCAAACCTCTTTTTTTTAATTTATTATTATTATTATTATTATTATTTTAATATCCCGTGAAGTCCCATCAACTTATATCCCAAATCCAAAGCCATCAACAAAACACCAATTTTCTTAATCATGGTTACTCCACTCATGTAATTAATCAATTTTATAAAGTATAAGATAGTTCTGGCACTTCAATTTTACATTAATGAAAAAAATAAAGGTCTTCTTTTTTAACAAATAAAAATAAAAAATAATTGGGAATAAAGAGTCAAGTTGTCAAGGTAATTCAATACCCGCCTTAAATCATTAATACGGATAATGCCTATCTGTCGTTTTATTTATTTTTTGCTTTGAATGAATGTGTGTTTTATTTTTTAATAATTTAACTATGTGGTTTATAGTTATGTATATTTCATTTTTCAAATTTGTAACATATTTGATAATTGGCTTTAAATGGTTGAGTAGTCAATTTTATTATAAGTAGTTCGAGGTTCGAATCTCCTAGTCTTGCAACTAGTGCCATTTTGGCTTGGCAGATGCACAGTTTCATACAGGTAATTTTTTTAAAAAAAATTTTAATAAATTTATCTAATGTGTATCCTTAAAATTCTTGTATATAACATAAATATATTTTCATGTTAAAGTAATGGATTTTTTGACTTAAGTATATACCCCAGTCCACCACAGCACCAGGGCACCAGCATTGAATTGGTGTTTTTAAAAATTCAAAGAACTCACCGCTTCTCCGTCCGTACAACCCTCACACAAGTCACACTTCATATTTGTTCATCCCTTCCAATTCCAGTTCCAATTCCAATTTTGATACTCTAATACAACTAAAAACAACACGCAGAGCGTGAAATTGTAATCATCAAATTTGGCGCCTTTCAGTTCATTTCAAATAGTCGATAGCAAAAACCCAAATTTGCAATTCCAAAAACACACAGAACCCTAGCATATCATACTAAGGAATTGAATTTTGACCAAAAATGATATTGAGAACTCCACCTCCAAGGAAACGGAGGGCCGAATCTATTCCTCCGGAAGATGATTCTCCCGCCGGCCGCCTTGTCATCTACGAGGATCCTCCTTCGCCGCAACCCGAATCTTCTCCTCTTCCTTCCGATCATTTGCTTTGTACCTATCAATGCCGCCAAATGGTATGGTTTCTTATTATATAACTTTGCTTTGTCAAATTAAATGGTGGTTTTATTTGCTTGATTTTATAATTGAAGCAATTGTTGGTACTATATACCAACAATTGCATAAAGAAATCAAATGCAGTGTTGATTTTTATGGTTAATGCCAATTCATATTTTTTCTAGTGATTAGCCTAAATTTATTTGCTTGATTTTATAATTGAAGCAATTGTTGTTATATATTACTCCTGTATGCCAACAATTGCATGCAATGTTGATTTTCATGGTTATTGCCAATTCATAATTTCATGGTGAGTAGTGTGTTTACCAACTTTGAGGTAATGGCAGGACACGAAATGTTCATCATTGCCTTAGCTTATTTGAATAATAAATGCTCCTCGGTCCGGATTTAAAGTCACATGCGGAGTATACTGTTTTAGTATGTTGAGATAAATTTTTACATTTTGTAGAATATGAATAGATTTTGGTACATAACCCTTACCTAAGTAGGTGAGAGATGGAATATGACACTTTGTGTGACGTATATTAGCGAGGTTGTGATGAAAGCAGAAGGTTGCAATGTGACTGATTGACTATAAGTTCCAGAAGGTGGAGGCTGGAGCCATGGAAGTAGTAATAGAAGTTTCTTTTTGGTTGCATACTTGTTTGTCTTGGTCTTTTATAGTTTGTAAATGTAGCCGTTGATGGTTTTACAAATTGATCGTGTACTTATAATAGTCTTGTATTGTCTTGCAGGTTAAAGCTGAGCTTTTGGATAATTATGCTAGCATGGAAAAAACAATTGCTGAAAATCAGTCCAAATTAGCGACATTGAGCGACAAACCTCTTGACAGCAGGTAGTTTATGAGAAATTTTATTTGAGCAACATATTCTATGTATTGAACACTTTTATATTCTGAATAAAAGTTGAGCTTCACATTAACTTCTTTTTGGCCTTAGAGTCAAATAATTAAGTCAAGGAGTACCTGTTTCTTTCATTTTTTCTATACTTCATCTATTTATTATGCTTTCGGGTTCCTTCGTATGGCATTATTGCTAGCAATAGAGATGGAATTGGTTAAATGTCTGCTCATAATATCATTTCAGAAGAAGAAGGGAAGAAATATCGAGATCAATTTCTGTATGCTGAGCAGGAGCTTGCTGCTGCTAGAGGCCGTGAGCAGTCACTGCAGGATAAGCTCTTGAAGGAGATCAAGGAATCTCAGGAGCGACTGACGAAACAAATACAACAATGCAATGAACTTGAGGCGAGTACTAACTTAAGATTTAGGGGTTGTGATATACTATGTTAGTGTTTTTGTATTGTAGTTTTTACTTGCTTGAGATGATTTAATTAGTAATAGAAAGAATAAAGGAGACAAATTTTACTACAACGAGATATAAAACTTACCTCAATGTTATTAACCTTTGAGCTCTTTTTTGGAATTGCATTTCAGGTTAAGCTCCAAAAGGAAGAAAGCATGCACAGAAGTTCAGAATCTTCAGCAGCTGCTGCTGAAGAAAAAGCTAAAAGTTTAGAGCGGAAGCTAAACCAGCTTTCAGACAGCACAGAAAGAGAAAAGAAGCATCTACAAGACGAACTCAAGAATTTAAAAGGAGATTCAAAGCTTTCTATGTCTAGGTTAAGGGCTGAAGTGAGTAGAAATGATGGATTTTAATTACATTGTTCCTTTCAAAAATCTATAATATATATTTATCATGTTTCTTCCTAATTTCTTTTGATCATTTTTTTAAGCTTGAAAGAGCGCAATTCCAATCTAATAATGCTTTAAAGGAGTCAGAGCAGTTAAAGGAGAAGCTGGAAGATGTTAGCAAACAGCTCAATAAGGTTGGAAAAATTCTATATATTTTTGCTTACTTTATGTCATCCCATAGGTGTCATTCAACCTCAAAGGGGCTTACTACAAACTATTTTTTTTTTTAATTTTTTTTTTCCTGCATTGCCATTTTTGGCTCATATTGCAGTACCTGATTCAAAGAATCAGAGAGGAATTAATGGATTTTTTGTGATTTAGAATCTTCTTAGGCTTCTTTATGGGATCAGGTGGAGTTTTTAGCCTCTCTTTAGGGTTTAGACACATCTAATGGGAATATCTATGTCATATCCTTTTTGATGCATTGTGAGTCTGGAATTTTTTTCCTTTTTCTATATTTGCCTCCATGCTTGAGTATGATAGACTTCCAGTCCTTATCCCCTTTTGTAATTTCAGTCTCATTTTAAAAGAATTGTATATCTTAACTTGTGTTTGTGTGTATGTTTTGTGTATGCGTGCGTATTTCCCCTTTTTCTATATATATATCTTTTGAAATTGCAATATGTAACCATTATCCTCTTCCTTGAATTAGTCGAGGTTTATAAAAGATTAAATTTTTGAATGAAATTGCTATTGAAATGCTTCGTAATTGATTTTTAGACTATTTAATGAAGATCAAGAATAAAGGACTAAACAGCCCCAATAAGGAAGTGCAGAGTTTTACTTGTATATATTTAAAGAGTTTATTATGTATTTAATAACTTGCTTTAGCGGAGTCCAACTCGTGATTTTCAGGAGTGTGGTGGCATGGTCTAGTGTTTCTATTCTTTGAAAGTTTATTTTTAATTTGTATGTGTTACAAATATATATTTTGAGAAGACTCCTTTTCTCTTCTATACTTTTTATTTATAGTATGTTGTGAAATTTGCAGTGTTTGCAAGAAAAGAATGAGCTGGAAACAAAAATATCAAGCTTTACATGCCCAGAGGAGGGTTCTGGTTCTTCTCAGAATGATGTCTTAGTGAAGCATTTGCAGGAGGAGCTAAGAAATTATGTATGTGTATTGTATTTTAAAGTCATTTTCTTGTGCCTTTTTCTTTCAATGCATGTATAGGATTTCAAAAGTCAAGGCTTTTGTCTCACCAAAAGAATTATTGGTAGGAAGGGAGAGGGGCTGTGGCTGCAGGGTAGCTTGGAAAATCTGCAGCTTTAGTTTTACCTGCAAGATGTGGCTCAGGCTTGTTCTCTTAGATACATTAAAAGTTGTAGGGATTAAATTTTTTTAGAGTTTTTAGGCCTTCTGTCAAAAATGCTCTAGTTAAATGGTGAATCCTTTATCTTAACTGGTAAAGCTTGGGCAGAGATGAAATCGTAAGATGTTTTAGTTATTGCTTCTTTCGTTGCAAACTGATTTAAGGATTGATGGGTGTCACATCAGTGATAATTAAGGACATATTGGGAAACGAGAAAGATGGATTAAGAATTGTTAATTGGTATTTCTGATGGTTTATATTTTAGTGATTCTCTTAATAATTAATCGAGTGGAGTTCTCTGTTGACATGAGCAATTGGGTAGAATATGGTTCCTTGGAATTGTGAATGTTTTATGAGGGCTTTGACTTTTTTTTTTTTAATTTATTTTTTATTTTTATTTTTTATAATTCTAAATATAAAAGGGAAATAATTTGTCGAAGGAGATTAAGGCTAGTATTAGTCAGTTGTATAGTTGTTGCCTCAGTTCCTAATTTTCTCCTCTTTTTCTGTTCCTATAGCAACCTAGATAGCAGAGACAAGGTGTCTGCTGGTGGATCCAATCTTTTGTTTTCCCTTTTACTGCCTTAATTTTTTGTAAGAGCAGAGGAGAATTCCATATTTTGTAACTCTACTTCATGTGCTGTACTATTGTTACGAGTGTTGGTAGAATTGAGCAGCATAATTTACTGGTGGCACCTTATGCACTACGTTGCTCAAACCCAGCTGTTGCTCAAACCCAGCTGTTATGGACTCAGTTGGAGGTACGGCCATCCCATAAAAGTGTACAACAGGAGGCCCAAACCAGGAGAGAACACCGGTCATCAAAGGGAGCAAGTAATGGTCATCTAGAAGGGTTAATGATGGAGACAGCAAGTTGAGTCAAGACAACAAGTTGAGTTAATCTCAACAAAGAAGAAGGGACAAAACTAATTAAGAGAACATTAGGGGAAGCAAGCAGCTAGTTTCATTTATGTCTTATTTTGGTTTTGCTATTTTAGTGTTTATCAGTCACATGTATTTTCTTAGTATTAGTAAAACTTAGTATAAGTAAGGATGGAGTGTAGTAAGTCAAGTATTGAGTGAAGAAACCCTAAGAGAGGTAGTAGCCTAAAGCTACCATGAGATTGATGACCTCTTGACAATCCTTTGTAATCGTTTAGTTTCGTTTAATCAATCAAGTAATCAAGCTTTCCCCTTAATTCGTGTCATTAATTAGCTTAACCTCGCCTTGAGAAACCGGTCTTTGACAATGTCCAAGTGTCCGACTAAACAATTTTATGAATTTTTTTCAGGATTTTGGTCATAGAATCAGAATACGACATATACTTTAATTAAAATATAGATTCTGAATAACATAGCTTATGAGGGTAATTAATTGAAGAAAACAACAACAAAGCCTTAGTCCCAAAATGATTTGGGGTAACATGATTTGTTACAAGTTACCGTCAATTGACCGAAGAAAAATGATTAAAAAAAAAATCAGTAGGGGTCTTGCAGTAACCCTTTTTGCGAGTGTTTATTTATTTATTTATATTTTTTTATACTCTATGGACAGTTGGGCGCTTGATCACTGGTCTTTCCTGAAATTTGTTTACTCAATTGAGGCGAGGCTGGTATAGTGTTTCATTGTATTCTTGGTCCCTAGAGGATTGACGGTACACTGTCTCAGTATTTCATTTAAAAAAAAAAATCATTTCTGAATCTAAGACAAGTGGTACTTTGGATATGTGTGTTTATGAGGCTGGTATAGTGATTCTTTCTTGTAGCTCTTATCTGTTTCTAGTTCCTGGGGAGTATATTGCTGTGGATTCTCTAATTTTTCTGCTCAATATTATTTGAACATCACCTAAATTGTGGGTTGGGGGGGGGGGGGGGGTGAACAAAGTAAGTTCATAGATAAAAGGGTGTTATTATGTCACTTAATAAATCGTTTAACATAAAGCCAGAAGTGTTAGAGATTCTTTGCATTTAGATAAGCTCTCTCCGTGACTGTGTAAAGTCGAGGCTTCAGGCATTGGTCTCATTGCTTTTTTTGTTGTCAGCTTTTTTCTGCTTGTTATCTGCTGATAACTTGACATGTGTGGTATTGATTCTCACCAGATCTCTTTATTCTTGGTTCTGTACATTTATAGGAGTGTGAAGTGCTTGAGGCAAGGAAGTTGAAAGCATCTCATGAGAACATCGAGTTGTTGAAGGAGAAGCTCATAGAAGAAAAAAGGCGGAGGGAAAGAGCAGAGGCAGAGCTAACCAAGTTACAAGAGACTCAGTTAAGTATGAATGTACTGGAGGATGAATTGGCTTCTTGGAAGAAAATCTTGAAAGAAATTCCCGGAGTTGAATCTTCTGACGATGTCCCCCTTAAGTTTGTTGCTCTACAGAAGTATGTGCCTAAACTTGCAGCACAATTTTGATTTCTATCTTCTTGTTCAATACGTAATTTATGCAAATATGGAGCTAAAACCCTTGGAATTCTAGAAGTACATATGTTTTCTGGTAGCAAACAAAGGCTTTTCTCGCCAAGTTCTTAATAGTTCAGTAGTCACATTTGATAGAAAAGCTTAATTAAGTATATTATTGTATGCTTGGAAAATAATAAATAAATAGAAATTACTGCCTCCATTGCTTAATGTCCTTTACAGTTTCATTCTTGACACTATTTACAAATTACACTTTGACCATCTTGAGTAATTTATAAATAAGGATTTTATGGAAGAATGTATTCATGTGTTGTCTTGTGAGATTCGTCTTATTGTGCACTTTTGGGATCATATTTTTCATATATGTAACAAATACATACTTAGAGATATTAATTGTTAAAGATTTGCATTGGTAGTGTAAGAAAGTAAAGTGTTAAGAACATTTAGGAATAAAGGTAATACTTCCTTATAGAATACAAAACATTAAAGCGTTGAATAGTGTCATCGTGATGATTCAATGTACCATATGGATGTGTATAATTTGGACATAAATCTATATGCCATATAATCATGAGGAAAAAATTGTATTCTATAACTTCCATTATGTAATTACCCATAAATTCTATTAACAAGTTCCTTTAAATTCCTTTTTCACATGCTTGCAATATCCTTTTTAAGTAGTACATCATACCTTTTGAATGGCGAAGCATATGGCCTATGGGGGATACCATGTTGTTTTATTTAAATTCATATTAGAATATCAATATGTTATAGATAGGTAACCAATTAGTCTAATATAAATGGCAAATTGATCTAATATAAATGGCAAATTGACCTGATTGAAAAATGTTAGACTAGATGTGACCCGAATCCCATCCCAAACGTGGGAGACTAATCCAACCTAAAATTAGCTCGAACATTAATAACTCGGACTAAAGACCCTCTTAAAGATATCCCCAATTGACTTAAAATGAAGTATATTACTGATTTAAATATTCTTATTATAACCATCTATTAACTTTAAATCTTTTTCAAATGTGGCATTTGCATTGACTCGTAGGGACTTTTTGAATCGGATAATTAAAACTTTAGAAGTTTATTTAGCTATGAATTGAACTTAGTAGAATGTATTAGAATTGGGTTGACATCCAATGAGAAGGATCTTATAATGAGAAAAATGAGAAGGAATCTAGACCATGCAAATTTAAGTAACGATCAAATTTCATTTGTGTAAAATTATGCTTCCATAGAATCTTATTTATTCTTCCATGCACCAGGTTATGATATTTCTAATCTTGGAAAAATAAGAGGAAAGATGACATTGGAAAGAGAAAAGATGAGGGAGAGAGAAAAATAATTTGTGACTACCACCGCATATGAGATTAGCTAAAAAAATCTCACGTTTTGAACAAAAAATATGCACACTTCTTTAAAAGTATAAGCAGATTTAGCTTAAAAATATAATTATTGCACATTTAGTTGAAAATTTATGCACATTTAGTTAAAATTTTATGCACATTTACTTGAAAAAATGTGCACATATAGCTTAAAAATTATGCAAAGTTATTTTTCAAGTTTTCCCCTCCTTATCGCTCTTTGCCACAGCAGACTTTCTCTCCTCCATCAAGCTTTTTCTCAGCTTTCTTTCTTCCATATCCATTTTCTCTACTTAATTCCTTTCAATAAACCATGCATCTCACACTCAAACATAACCCTAAATTACTAAGAAGAACAAAAAGTTACTCACCGAATTTAGAGTTCAACTAAGTGAAAAGTGAAGAGATTAAAATTTCAAGAATTGAAATGAAGTAAAACAAAGGAAAATAGAAAACTTGAAAGGGATGATTAGGGAGGGGAGAAAGAGAGAGAGAGAGAGTGAGAGAGAGAGAAATGGGGGAAATTTTCTCGTATTATTGAATCATCTTTTCATCACACTTAGAGATAAAAAAATGGGAAAAGTGATTAATATGGAGGAAAGAGAAGGAGAGGAACAAGGGAAGAGAAATGGAATTGGGGAAAGTAGGTTTTATATTATTTACATCTTTTCCATTAATAAAATGTAATGAGAGCCATTAGATCAATTTATTTGAACGCACTAGATTACTTCTCATCCTTCTCATTATAAGGTCTTTCTCATTTGACCCTAGATCTATTAGAACTAATCTGAATATGTTGGAACTTAGTAGAATATGTTGGAACGCCAAAATTTAATTTAGAACGTATTTTAGTTTGAATTAAGTTGAAGTAGTTTATTACATGGGTTTCAGAATAACTTACTCTACCAAACTAGTTACCAACGTCCAACGCACTAAGTTGATTATTAATATATTCTCCCTTAGACTGACTTGTTTGTCGATGCACAATTTTGACTATTGATACATTTAATTAAAAGATTCTACTTCTTCCATCCTCAATTATTGTCTAGTATTCTATTTTGGTCAGTCCTTAACAAAATATATTCCTGATAATTTCACTCATGTAACTCATCCTACCCATTTTTTGTTGGTCCCTCTACCAATTTTACTAGTATCACTCTTTTTCTAGATATCTCATGTGATATGGGGCCTCCTCTAACCCTATCTCTCCTGATCATATTTTCTTACCCTTACTTTTCCACTATCTACCAAAAAAAAGCTACACTACTCTACTATTAATTCTTAATATATATGCATGCCTAAGCCTAAAGAGGACAATAATTTGAGGACGAAGGGAGTTACATTTTGAAAATATACATTAAGATAAACCTATTATCTTACGCACTAATATTTGATTTCATATAACCCCCTGACACCTTTCCTTCCGCTTATTCTTCTCAAACATTAAGTCTAAGGTTCATGGTTACCCTACATTTTGTTTTTATTTTGTTCTTTTTGCTGTCAGGTAAACAAAAAAATTGAACTTATTAAATTTGAGAAAGAAGACTAACTTTCATGGATGAAATGTGATGTGCAATGTTTATGAAGGAGAAAAAAAGTCTCATGTGCTGCTGTTGTGATGCCAGAGATTAAAATTCCGTGTTATTCTAAACAATGTAAAAGATTATATAAATATTATTTGACGGGTACTGCTGTCAATTTATATTCTTTTGTTTTGTCTACTAATCCATCAAGATATAGAGTTGCTTATCTTATAAAGAGGTTTTGATGAACGCTGGATATGTGCTGTATACATATGGAATCAAATCAAGGCTGTTTAGTTACTTGAAGGTCTTCATATAAAAGATTCTCAGATTAGTGTTATTGTGAAAATTTGTTCTGGCACATGTGTTTATTAAAATCATGTGCTTGTTAATCCATTATGGTCTATTATGTTACTGCTATACTTTGTATGTTTAAGTATAGTTAGTGTTTACTTTCATTGTTTAGGCACTGTAAATGCTGAGTACCTTTTTTTTTTCCTCCAGTGATTAATATAAAATTATAAGGTTCTATGAAAAGTGTGCTCTTACCATCTAATAAGTATGTTTCCAACATTCATTTGGTCAATAAAGTGGAATTTCTCCAATTTGTAAATTCATGCCACAATCGCAGTAAAGCTGGCTGTAACACCTTTGAGATGTTGCTTCTATGACACCGACCATTACTGTGATCCTCCCGACAGTCGTGATATTTTTTAAACATGAGCACAAGTTTAGATGAAGCTGGACTTTGGGATGTGCCTCTTATATATCTGCCTTATCTATCTGATTTGTCCATTTGTGCTAATAAGCGTGCCACAGTATGTCATGATTTCATGCTGAGTGTTTTTTTGGTGATACAGGGAGGTGATAGACGGCATGGCAAAGCTAGGAGAGGCAAACACACGCTTGAAACAACTTGAGGTAGCTCTAGAGGGTGCTGAGTTTGATAAAAAAAATGTTGAATCAGAAACAGCATTAGCTAAGGAGAGGGAGGAATTGTTGAAGTTAGAAATTAAGGAACTCAAATCGAAAGTATGTTTTACTGTAACTCTTTCCTCTAATTTTCTTTCAAGGACTTCTATACTTTAATCAGATTGACTGTTACTTTGTTGCTCAATTGACTGCCCTTTCCTTTCCAGTATTCTGGTAAATTAACTTAGATTTTTGGTTTGCCCAAATTTCAATGAATCTTTTAGTTTTCAGTTGATTGATTGTTGTTTAATTGGTCTACTGCTGTAGAGTTACAGGTGGTCCTTTCACAAGAGGTTATTTTGAGCAAGAAAAGGTTGAGAATTAGAGTTCTAGACTAGACAACGTTTAGAATCTGGGAGACATTTTACCTCTGTTTATACTGTTGCCCCTTGTTCTTTATGCAGTTTCTCTTAAGTGCTCTTATGTCAAAAAGTAAAGGAAATTTAAGAAGTCTGATATACTTATAATTGGAATGAGTCTAAGAGTTGCTCCAGAATCCAGATAGTAAAATAATGAATTACAGCTACCAACCCATGACTCTGAGCTTAAAGCTATTTAACCTTACAGATAAAATTAAATTCATTCGTATGCATCTTTTTTCGTGGTCTGTCAATGTTATGATTGTAAAGTGAACCTAAAAGTGATGTGTCTTAAGTAGCTATTTATAACAGTATAATCTTCTTGAAATATTTTAGAATTGGGCAATGCACTAATGCTATATCTAATTGTAAATATAATGAGGGAACAAATAAGCCTATGCTTAGTACAGCCTGAATGTTGCAGCCCACCATCTTGTAACTACAAGAGCTGAGACTCATGTTAAATTCTAGGATTTATGTTCAGCACTAAAGTGCAGCCCTAAAAGTTACAATAGGGTATAAGTCTGAACAGAATCACTGTGAATAAAGGTGCTACTATGAAAGGAGCTACATTTTGTAGTCAGGTAAAAAATATGTTTGTACAAAGATATAGAAGTAGAAGATTAATTTTCAAATTTATTACGAATTATTTTAATTGCTTTGAATCTTGAAAACTGAGTAAAACTTGAAAACCTTTGTCACCTGAGCCCAAAAGGAAGCTATATGAGTTACCATATCCTACAGAAAAGGTGGATTTTAAAATGATGCTCAAGTTTGGTTCAAACCACTTACATGGATGCATAGTAATTTCCTCTCCCTAGCCAGTTCCAGACTTTTCAAGCTGCACATTTGCAACAGATCTGCTATAATTTAGGGGCAAACTGAAGATTCCACAATCCTCATGCACATGGCACCTAAACATGAAAGAAGACTTGCGTACATAGTACCACTATTGGACTCTTCATTTCACTTTAAGGGGGTGTTTGGTATCAAATTAGAAAATGTAAGGGAATGGAAACAAATTAGGAGGGGAAAGGGTAATATATAGTGTTACCCTTACTACTTGTTTGGTATTACTAAGGAAACGTAAACAATGATAACCAATCCCTTTCTTCTTGGTGATTGGGGAAAATTTAAAGGGAAAATACAAAATAATCAGCAATTATAGCAATACATACTATCAATTTCAGCAAAAAATCGAAATTATGGAAATTAAATAACAATCTGTATTTCGAGATATAAAATCATAATACAAACAATCAGAATGAAAAATATACAAATTCAACACATAATCAAAATCTAGGGTTTTTTTCGACAAAAAATTGAGAGATAACAAACCTGAGATTGTGGATTCTTGGTGATTTGAAATAGGTAATTGAAAAAAAATTGAGCGAAATTTGGAGAATTGCTGTTTTCTTCAAAGAATTATCAGGAAAATTGTTGAAAAAATTTGGGAATTCTGATGAAAAATGTCGAAGGAGAGGGGAGAGGAGAGAGGAGAGAGGAGAGAGGAGGGAGAAGAGTTTGGTTTTTTGTGTTAAAGCCAAGTAACGTTAATTGTTTCCCCAAGATTTACCCAGGAAACAAAAGGGTGGAAACGGTTACCACAAGGTAACGGGTTTTGTTTCTTTACTCGTGAACCAAACGCATTGTAAGGGTAACGGAAAGCTGATTCCGTTTCCACCTCTTTAAAATACTCAAACCAAACACCCCCTAAATAGTGTCTAACCTAAGGACATGCTGATAATGTATAAGTTTTAGCACTAGGGAATCCTATTTAGTCTCATGAAAGGCTTGCCGTCAATTAGATTGAGATGTTGGTGTCTGAGTTTTTACATGGAAAAGTTTTTCGTGTCTGAGTGAGGTTTGCATTTTCTATTTGTTCAACTTTAAATACTTTTCATTGGTTTCCTTTCCGTCTTGTTTACCCTATTTTGCACTCATCCTTTGTTCTTATTTTCCTTTGAAAAATGCAGCTATCATCAGTTAATGAAGAAAGAGATCAATTAAGAACTGCTTATAATGAACTGAAACAGCAAACGAATGTAGAGCCTGGTAATGAAGCTGTCGGGAGAGCCTTAACTCAGGTTTTTTCAGTTTCCTCATCAGTTTGTAATTACTGTGCACTTGCATGGTTGTCTAAGTAATTTATTTTATTTGTGTTCTGAATTCAGGGGCTTGAATCATCTCTTGTCCAAAAAGACACTTACATCAAAGAATTGGAGATCAATCTTAGTGAACATAAAGCTGCTGATGATCGTCATCATAACGAGATTAGGATGCTGAATGAGAAGCTAAACAGTGAAGCACGAAAAATAAAGTCTTTAGAGAGAGAGGGTGACCGACTTCGTTCTGAGATTGCTCTTTTGGAGTCCAAAGTATGACTGCTTATTACGAAAAAGAAAGGAATTATTGCTTTAAAGTTTTTGTATATTCTTTACTCTAGTTGAAATTTGTCTAGTTCATTTAGGTGTTCTTGGATGTGTGTCTTGTACTGTGATAATTACATGGAAAATCATTCATTGTTGCATTGTTGGCTGTCAATGTTCCTCTTGAATGTTTTGTTTAATGTGGTTAGGATACAGTGTGTGTCCACCATCTTTTTCTGAGGCATTAACTTAGTCTGCATGCTTTAGTATATGTATTAGAAGTAGCATTAATAGTAGTATTAGTATTAATGTTGGTAAAGTATTAGTATTAGTGTTATTATTAGTATTAGTATTAGTATTACTATTAGTATTAGTATTAGTATTAGTATTAGTATTAGTATTAGTGTAAGTATTAGTATTAGTATTAGTATTAGTATTAGTATTAATGGAGTTTAGGTAATGGAAGGATAGTAGTGAAGGTTACAGTTGGTCTTCATAAATAAAAATTTCTCCATGCTTAATATGAAAATCTTTGGATGTTACCGTTTTAACATAAAGACAAAACCATAATTTAATTAAAGAGAAGTTCCAAACGATTAAAGTTTGAATCACATGTTGCAAAGTGCAATAGGATTCTCAAGCATGGTCCATACTTTCCATAAACAAAGTTTAAAGCTCTATACGTATGGGCTTAGAAAGCAAAAAGTTCTTGGACTATTATTACCTGGTCAGGAAAGCTGTAGTGTGATAGAGGCATGCTTGGAAGGTTACTGTCAACAGTTCTATATGTAGCACATAGTTACAGGTAGTGATTGGTTACGTGTGGTTATCTATTGATGGATGGTTATATGTTGTGGGTCTGTGGTTAGTTGTGGGTGCTGGGTGGTTATTTTTCTATATTCCTTTACCTCTTTTATTTTTAGGGTGACATGTATGCACATTATTGAAGTGTAGACTGATACTAGTGGGAAGTGAATATTGTTAAAAAATTGCTGGCATCAATTTTCTCTTCTTTGAAGTTGGATTTATTTGGTACACTGGTACTGGACCACAAGCCCAAGTTAAGTGTAGGGGCAGAAAAAATGCTAATAGTGGCATTTAAGATACCTAGAGCATCAGTCTTTTGCTGATTTTCTTGTAGTCTCCTTGGCAAGATCAATATATAACTCAAATGCTCCTGTACAATTGTATGGCTGATGTTCAGCGTAGTGTGTTTTTTTATTTTTTTTTTGTGGGTGGGTGGGTTGGGGGGGGGGGGGGTGGAGGAGGATGAGAGGAGGGGAGGGTTGTAGGAGCTTACAATTGTTCTTCCCTCGTCTATGTGAGCAAGCCCACAAGTTGATTGTGGCTTTCTTTTGTCATTGACATTGTCTTGTAATGATGTGTATGCATGATATGTTAAGGCTAGTTGGGGAAGAGCTTTGACTTTGTAAAGGACAGGTGCAGGTATGTGCATTCTACAACAGAGAGTGAACCATAATGTTAATATGCTACCAGCTATATAGTGCCTCTTTTTTTTCTTTTCTTTTTTCTAATTTTTCTTTTCTTTTCTTGATACAGCATTATTGATTCATTTGTTTTCTTCTCTGCAGTTAGGACATGGTGATTTTTCATCTGCTAATACAAAAGTTCTGCGAATGGTGAATGCTCTGGGGGTTGAGAGTGAGGCTAGACAAACTATAGAAGCCTTACAATGTGAACTTCAGAAGGCTAATGAGAAACTTCAGGTTGTGGAAGAACTAAAGAAACAATCAGGTCCAAACTATATTTACTTAACTTTATTGCATTTTATTCTTGCGATGATTCACACAGTTCCTGAAATTAAAATGTAATTTTGTTTTTCATATCCTGTTCCTTCCTTTGGCTGTCATTTCAATTATTCTCTTTTGTATGTAGCTAAACTGCTAAAGGATATGAATAACTCAACTTTGGTAGCATTTGAAGCTTTCTATTTTTCAACCATGATTTTCTTATGAATGTTAGTTGGGTCAAACAAGTATCCACCATCTTTTATCTAAAGAAAGGATCAATTTGATATTGAGGAAACCTTGTTAGCTATGTTACTTGGGCTCTTCATTTCACTTTTAAGTACCCGTTTCGTATTTTGACACTTCAAAATGGGTAGGACACTTCAACCGTTTTTATTTGACCAAAATCGTTAAAGTTTGTCTCAAAATTGTTGAGTTAGATGCTTGGATTTATATACGTGTCAGATTTGTGTACCAGAGTCAGAGCAACTTATTGAAAATTTCCCTTCAGGTCTCCCTTTCCATGGTATATTACCATGTCAGTCAACAACACAATAAATCCCTTTTTATGGAATAACATTTTATAGGTTTCAAGTTCAAAAGTTTTAGACTTTGGAAGAATGTATGAGTGCCTCGTCATTTGTTGATTCAGCATTAGAAATAAACGTAGCATACATACCACTACTCTTATATGAGGCGAGGGTTAGACGCATGCAGTCTGTAATAAGACTCTTTGAAGCTGAACACAAAATTGCAAAGTCTTTTTTGACCTTATCTCTACAAAATAGTGGAGTATTTCTATTAAACTCTTGACTCCCTGACTGTGTATTGCACAAATTAAAGCTAAAGGATTGATGGTTGAGATAGTAGATTTAATAAATTGTAATCGTAAACCAAAGTGTGATTTAGTGAGATAGTTGACTAACTCATTGTACACTGAAGTTGAAAAACCCAAGTGTTGCTCAATGACTTAGAGAACTTGAATTTGCTGAACTTATGTTTCCAAACACAATGAACTTGACTTATTTTTTGTTAAACCTTAGTGCAAAGCATCATGTGCACCCAAATTCTAGTGCCTGCTAAATGGGTTTTTTAGAAAAGCTTTTGTTCCTAGCTGGTCTATTAGAGTTTAAGAGAAACTAATAAAAAACATTCATATTTAGGAAATTTCTGTTTAATTGACCCATTTCTTTTTCAGGTAATTTTTGTTATGTAATATTCCTATTTACTGTTAAATAAAAAAATTAATTAAAAAACTCCACAATACTCCCCCTATGTTTATGACCCACCCACCCCTACATATCCCACTTCTGACTCTTCCACTTCACCAGGACCCAGTCACCATTCCCACGTTCTTCATGTTTTTCAATTACAACCTCCATCTCCACCCCCTCTCCTTTTTTACCGGCATTACTAGGGAACTAAGGAAGTATTAAACACTCTGTTTCAGTATCATTTGGTGAACTATGTGTCCTCTTATTTGTTTATTACTTGTTGCTTCATTCTGTCTACTATATGGGTAATGATAATGAAACATACGTTTCTGAAAAGATTCATGAGGGAATATAATAATGTTTTTAGAGTCTGAACTTATGCGTCCTGGGAGTCTGGGACCAGGGTCTTACCTTGAATGTGTCTGTCAAATGTAAAACAGGATTGGACTTTTCACTTTTAATATTCTGTTTACATGGATATTTGATCCGCTTCCTCCATAACGACATTAATTCTCTTATCTGGAAAACATTAAACAGCTAGCAACTAGTAAAGCATGAAAATTACTTAGCTTTTCGTATGTTTATTACAGAACTTACAACAAATTATTAAAAGGCTCCCTGATTCCCCCCCCCCCCCCCCCCCCCCCCACAAAAAAAAAAATGACATTGAACAGTATCCTTTTAACTAGAAACAGTTATAGGCTGACCTCCCCAACCAAGGCTATGTTTCAATAAAAATGATTCTTTTGTTTCTTTATTTCTCTTTTTCACCACATTTTTAAGGTAGGCATGCTGAATTTTTTTGTTTTTAGTTTATATATTTTGCATTGGCTTTTTTTTTTTTTTTTTTTTTTATTTATTTATTTATTTTTAAATTTAATTTTTCATTTATTTTTGGCTACTTTGCCCTCTATGGTGCAGCTTCTTGCTTTTTCCTAAGAAAATGGATCTTTGTTGACGGTGGAGCCGCCTTCAGGAATTAACATTTTTTTTTTTTTATCTTCTTTCTTTTTTTTTTCTTTCTTTTTTTTTTTCTTTTTTTTTTTTTTAATAAATGTAACAGCTGATGCGGGGCAGCTAGTGGACTCTTATATATCTGGTAAAATAGTGCAGTTGAAAGAGCAAATAGCAACACTTGAGAAGCGTGAGGAAAGGTCAGGATTAGTAGCTGATTTGCTAACTTTAGTCTCCATATTTCGACATGTACTTACATGTAAACTATTGTGGGCCAGGTACAAGACTGTGTTTGCTGATAGAATCTCAGTTTTCAGGAGGGCATGCTGTGAACTTTTTGGTTATAAGGTATATTGCAATTAAAAAAAAAAAAAAATTACACATCATAAATTGTAATTTTAGAATAGTCTTGAAGGCATCGGCTTAAAATGTTTTTGAGGAAAAATATCCTATTGTGAAACAAAAAATTACTCCCTCTATTCCTAATTGATTATCCTATTTAGAATCTACACATTTCTCAATGCAATATTGTAACTAACATATTTCAAGTTACGTATTGCAAAAATATATAAATAATATATATTTGGAAACAAAAAATCCCCTTATGATGATGTTTTGAAGTAATTCCTCTGTTCCCCTAATATTGTACAAGGGGGGAAGACACAGGATTTAAGATAAGGAGTGAGATAGAGAAAAATAAAGAAAAGTACCCATGTGAACATGTGCATGTATGGTAATGTTGCAATACATGTGAAACTTCTTAAAATGGTAATTGTTGTAATATTAGGAGAACAGATGAAATATATGTTTATCCTTAATATATTAGGTGGTTCCATTTGCATTGGAATTTCCACTAATTTCAAATTAGACAGTGAAATATAAATGGAGGGAGTACATGTATTCGTCTTTCTTTGATTAAAAATAATTTCTTCTTTCTTTTCTAACATAGTATTATCCGCTGATTGATCAGAATACAATTTTTTTCATAGATGTAGAAAGTGAAATATTTGAGATTCAGAGAATGCAAGATGACTTGGAGAAAATTTACTCATCAACCCTTAATTTTCTTCTTATATTTTTATTATGATAAACAAGTAAATCCTACAAATGAAATTTCAAAAATCTTCTTAGGTCTGATTCCTATGGAGTACAACTTTGGTTGCTCCTGCAAATAGCAATTTGGAGTAAATCTGTTGCATTAGTAGATGTGTAAATTAATATTAACATGCAAGTGTTGTATCAAAGAATCTATAATTGCTAAGCAAGAAATTGATGTGATCGAATGAATTGAAAGTTTGAAACTGCTAGGAGCGCAAAAGGGAGATACACAAAAGTGTTTATAGGTTTTGAGCTGAGATTCATTTCATATGCAATTTTGTTCAGATCTAATTTATTAAGTGTGAACATGTGCTGAGTCTCATTTGCATCTACTCATACATGATTTGACAGATTGTTATGGATGATCAACATCGTCCAAATGGTATTCCTATAACGCGTTTCACGCTTCAATCTATCTATGCGCAAAGTGATGATGAGAAGCTAGAATTTGAATACGAGTCGGGTAACACAAACATTTTGGTAAGGCAAATTATTTTATGATCTTATAATATGGAAATAAACAGCTTAATACATTTTTGATGTTGTGTATCAAGAAGTGCTAATAACAAGTGAATCTACATGAATAGTGAAGCTCTGACAGCTTGTATGATATGTAATATCCTCCTGCATACACACTATCTTCTAATGTTTTATTGGGAGACTTCAATCTTCACAAACTTTAACTCCTGTTACTGTGTTTTTCAATTTGATGCTGTATTAATATATGATATTTGGATCTTGTAGATAAATGACTATGCAAAACAGCGTGACATATCGCGACAGGTAGATTACATGGAATTCTAATTACAAGCCGAAGCATATATAGGTTTTCTCGTTGAATCTTTTCCCTTGAATTGAGGAACAATTTTCCCTCTTTTTTTTTGTAGGTTGAGATGTTTATTCGAAAGCTGAACTCAATTCCAGCTTTTACAGCCAACATAACTATAGAATCTTTCAATAGGCGCACTTTATCCTAATGTAAGTTAATAGCTTTATTATATTTTAGTATATCAAGATTTTCATTAATTCGTTCTTTGGGTTATCCCTTTTATTACTAAATCTTAAAATAGAGGATTGCAGTCACTGAAGGTTGCAAACCTTTTTGATCTTAAAAGCTGGCATTGTCTTTTTGCGCTTTTGAGCTGCTAGGATACAGTTCACAGCTATGTTGTGCAGTTTGCTGAGCAAATGTAGTATATACCCTTGTATCACAATTCTGAAATTTTTTACCTGTGCTGTTGTGTTACTGCTGTTAAGAAAATCTAATGTGGACTCTAGGAGACAATGGTCTCGCATCTTCCAATGTTGATTCTATTCAGTAGCAATGAGAAAATTCCTTTTTTAGAAAACTTCTTTTGTGAAAAAGTCAAGTTTTGTTTACCTATTAAATATTTGAGATCTTATTCATTTATTTGTTGATTTAATTTTATATTTTCATTTATTTATTTATTTTAAAAAATTGGTTGTTCCTTTTCTGGCCTTAATAGCCACACATGAGCTCTAGCGACACCTGACCCATGCCAAGTTCTGTTATTCCAATTTCACGGTCGTAGGGTGTTTTTTTTGCCTTAGTAGCTTTCATGCAGTTCGTTTAGATCTCCATTCCATCACAAAGGCAGATAGCCTTTCATCTTTGTTTGCAGTGCCTGAGTTGCTATGATCCTTTCTGAATGTTGTTTTGGTAGATGACCCATTGTGCTCCTCCATTCCATCTTTTGGAATCTTTCCTCCCCTCCCAAGCTCCAACCACATACATAATGGTAGGATCATTCTCAGCTACTTGTCCTCTGCCTTAAAAGCTTCAGCTGCTTTTGTTTGAAATCAATTCCTTGCTTCATCTATACTGTCCATATTCCTGTTTTGGTCACGGCTCAATGCTTTATAAGGTTGGGAGGAAATTTTTTGCTCCATTATGGGATCTTCATTGTCATTAACATATATCTGATGAAGATTTAATCTAGCATCTGGGTTCCAAGTTTTGATCATCTACTCTGTTCTTGGTTCGAGCATGGCAAATCTCTTCTAGACACCGGACAATTGGAATGTTTGATTGATATCTCTGATGAGACAGTAAGGCTTTTATGATGTTTTAATAGTTTCACCTTGTATCTAAAGTCCCATAATGCAGGAGTGACTCCATTAATTACCTTCCACCCACAGAAGAGACTTATGGGCTTTATGGCAAATTGATCTTCCAAAATTTCCTAGAAAATATATTTTTGTTCATCAGTTTCATTATCCTGAAAGGTTATTAGGGCTTCTACATTCTACAGCTCTACACCCTGATTTTTCAGGGTAGTTCTCATTGCCTGTAATGTTCCAATAAAGCTCGTCATTCTTGTTATTGTTTGTAGTATACTAATGGTAAACAAGGATCCCCCTCCCTCTATTGCTTCTGTAGATATTCTCTACAGTAGCGTCACATTTCCATGGCTCAGCCTTTCCTAGTCAAAATTGCTGACATTGTCATTTATGTTTATTCTTTGGTGACCCAAGTATCTTCTTCCAAATATCGAAATTCCATTTTCAATCCCTGTTAAGGCTGTTATAGTTCCTGGTTGCACCATCCAAGCAGTGTTGCATAGGCTTCCATCCTTGCAGTGTTGCATAGGCTTTCATAGGACCGTGAAAATTTACATACTTTCCTACTTAGCGCCTGTATTTCCTTCAGAACTCTACCTAGTAAAGCAGGGAATCTGGTAAATTCTCCAATCTTGTTTGAAGATTAAAGCTCTATTATATGTTAACAAATTCCTTTTTCTAATGTAAACTTCTGATTTGCGATTTTCCAACACCTCTTTAGACATCCAATCAATTGCCTTTTCCTCAAGGAGATCTGGTTTATCATTTTGATAAACATGAGTTGTTTATCAAAGGGCAAACATGTAAATAAATGGCCGAAATTTGCACTGTTCATGGTAGAACTAGAACCACTTACACTATTAGCTGATTTTACAACGATGCACATCTTTAACTATTTATTTATATGTTTGCCATCTTGAAACTTGTAATTTCTTCCTTTTCCTTTGTTGAGATTCAAAAGAATTTCAAGCACATTGATGAGATTCTTTCTAATGTCTTCTTTGCAACTACCTAGAGGGCCAGGTTATGGGTAATCATAGTTCGCAATTAGGGATGGCAATTGGGCGGTGCGGGTGCGGGTACCCCCTCCCCCATACCCACACCCGCCAAAATATTTTATACCCACCACCTACCCGCCACCCGCGGCGGGTAATTTTTCAACACCCACACCCGCCTAAGCGGGTAGAAACCTAAACCCACACCCGCTCCACCACCCAAGTGGATATCTACCACCTGCGTTTACCCGCCTTTACCCGCTAACGAAATATCAGTTTTTTTATATAAATTTCTCATATAAACAGTCATTATACACTAAAAATTATTGCAAATATATAGTTAATTTGAAATACAAACAATTAAAGTAGTCTGACATCATAACAAATACTAATACTAAAACTAAAATAATGATAGTCTTATTTCCTAAAAATCAAAACTAAAACTAAAATAATAATATACTAATAGTCTTACATTGGTGGGTATTTGGGCGGGTATGCGGGTAATTAGGCAGGTAGGCGGGTATTGGGCGGGTATTGGGCGGGTATTATTCAAAATCCACCACCTACCCACTATCCACGGCGGGTATGACTTTTATACCCATACCCGCCAAGCTTGTACCCATACCCGCACCAACTGGGGCTGGTGCGGTGCGGGACCCGCTTTTTTATACCCACCTGCCATCCCTATTCGCAATTTCTATTATACTCTTGGAGTACGATGCTCTTTGTACTCTAGGTTTTTATCATATCATATTATTTTCAGAGGTATACTATATTATTTAAAGATGTATTTTATGTTATCAATAACTATATACTAAAAGACACACCAGCCATGACACGTGTCATCTCCTGGTGTGTTCTTAGTATATTTTTTAAAAACAAAAAATTATTTAAAGAAACAAATATTTTGCATGTATCTAAATTAAAAAAAAAAAATCTTACGATCTATGGAGAAATTATATGACAAAGATTTAATAATATCAAAGATATGAATATATAAATGTTCCCATCATCAATTTATTATCTCCTAAAATTAAGGAAACAAAAATAATCACCAAGTAAATATACTAAATATACCATGATTGTCCTAATATATATATTATGATGATATATAATTATGCAATCTTCCCTTTAAAAAAACAATCTTTGATTTAACGAATATACTCTTAAAAAAAAAACAATCTTAGACTTAACAAATATACCCTTCAAAAAAAGACTTAACAAAGAAAAGAAAGGTCAATTAATATAATTTTTGCAATTTTTTTTTAACAAGTAATACTTAATACAAGTAGTAAGTAATATTATACTTAACTTTATATTTGACTTACTTTTGACAACAAACAAGTAGTAGTTCGGTTATATACTATTATGTCTATATTTTATTTTAATAGAGATGATGACTATATTGTCTATATACCTTAGAGAAAGTGAAATAAATAAATTATGCAATTTTAGATTTAACAAAGATAAGAAAATTTGTATAAATTTAAGAAATATCAGTTACATCATGCAATATTCTTTATACCTTTTATTTTTAGCTCAATTTTTCCAAAAACATCTTAATTACCTAACCATTATAAAAAGTATTAATCTAAATTTTCGAGTCACAGCCACTAAATAACTTTAAACGTTAATTTTTCTAATGGCACAAAATTATACACTCAAAATATCAATCCGTCGAATGAAAATATTACTATACAAGCTAGGGTTATTTACTTATATGAACTATCCCATCTTTTAATGATGTAAATGATGTACAGTTTCTAGAGATGGTTCTACTAGATGAATAGGTATTCAATGACACGTGTTAATTTCTGGTGTGCCTTTAATTTTTTTTTTGAAAAAAAAACTCCTATAAAACATTTATTTTAGGAAATTATTACATAATAATAATTGTCATAGTTAAGTGCATAAAATGATTAATGATCTTTTGCATTCTAAAGATGGATATGTCACTATCTAAGGTATGTGTTTTGACAACATATAAATACTTTAAAAAAAAAACGCAATATTTTGAAAATATTTTTTAAAAAAGATATAATCTTCATTCATTTACTTGACAAGAACTACTGAATTAGGCAAAAAAAAAAAAAAAAAAAAAACTTGGTATTTGTATCATCTTCTTCTTCTACTACTTAGTACGAGTATTCTTAATTTCTTTTATTTTGAGGAAACTCATTCTATTACATATTTCTAAAAGAACAAAGGGTTAAACAAAGTGTCAACACGAGTATACAACAAAATTATTGTGATTTCTATAAGAACAAAGGATTAAAATTCTCATTTTATTATAATTAAACATAATACAAAGTTAATAATAAATATTAAAATATATCGTACATGGCACGGGACCTAACCTAGTTTTACTATATAATAATGTTATTGCATAATTTTCTGTAATACATCTGATTATTTTAGTGCAGTTTGCTATTCAATATGATAAAACTCTAGGTTATTATGTAGAAAACTTTTTGTTATTCACAAATTTTGAACCTAAAGATCAAATTGGGCATACTATATTGTTACGAACTGATCACATATGATTAGTATTTAGCAGAAGAACATTATGCGGTTTGCCTAAAAGAACATTATGTTTTAGATAACACAAAATGTTAACAAGATAACCCAAGGTTTACATAAAATAACACATAGTTTTAGCAAAATAACATGTGACTTTAAGTTAAATAAAACCTTGATTCTGGAAAATGTTGTAAAATTTTAAGTAAAATAGCATAAGGTTTCAACGAAATAACACAAGGTTTTACCTTATAAAGATAACACTACTAGATTTTGCATAAAATAGCATACTGTTTGCATAAAAAAACACAATATTTTAGGGTTCGTTTGGCATTGTTGTGGTTTTCTGTTTTTTGGTTTTTTGTTTTTTTAAATATGAATCAAAAATTATTTAGACTTATTGAAATCATGATAATTTTGAAAACTGACAACAGAAAAGTGAAAACACTTTTTCTTGTTTCTTGTTTATGGTTTTTGGTTTTCTAAAAAACAAGAAATTGAAAACCAAAAATGATGTCAAACAATCCCTTAGTAAATTCTAACATAACATCGATTCGATTGAATCAAATCAAATATACATACTTAGCTCAAATTAGCTGTACATTTTCAATTAATTAAATTAAAATAAAAAACAAATTTAAATCTGCTTAATATGTTTTGCCCATTCTTGTTCACGATTGTCGTATGTTTATATTATTCATGAACATCAACCATTTTTTTATGTAGCTAGAGAAATTGATTATCAACTTCGATTGAGCAATTTTATACTTGTTTGAGTGGTTAAAATAATAATCAAAAGAATTTTTGAGGTTTTTGTTGAGAAGAATGAAGGATTTGATGATGCTAAAATGGTGGATTGGGAAATTAGAGAGAGAAAAGGTAGGGAGAGAGAAAGTAGATAGAGAAATAAAATTGAAATTTTAATTATTTAAGGTTTATTTTCAGTTATGTACTCTCACAATTTTTATGTTATTTTATTTTACAGATATGTTATTTCACTTATTAGGTTGGAGTACCATGAACATGTAGTACCTAATACTAATTAATATTACCCCTGCTCATTTTTCCCCTGCTCATTTTTCCATGATTGTTTATTTTATTACACTTGCCGGCATTGGCAACAATTTGGATCGTTCGAGTCAATTCTCGTCGTGTATTTCTGATTTGAGTTGATTTCGATTTCGGATCGGATCATATCAGGTCACTTTTGGTTCTATTGTCAATATGCCTATTTAGTAGATAAACAATGTTAAAAACATTTATCAGTGTCGGTTTGGTTCGAATGGAGTAGAGTGGTTTCTTGTAGAGTTAGGGTTTTTTAAATCGGGAAATTTGTATTGGGTAATCAAGTATGGATTTGGTTTATTATTTGTACTTCCCAATATATTATTTTATTAGTCAATATCTTTAATCTTCAATAAATATAAACTTATAATATAATAGACATAGGATAAAAAAATAATAAAAAATTGTAGCGTGCTTTCTATGTGATTAGCTACACCGTATGATTGCTTGTAAAAAAAACGGAGTAACTCCTGTAACACTAACATTGTAACCCTTGTTATACTTACTAATTAATCTCTTATTATACTTATTGAGTAACCCTTAATAACAAAGTAACCCTACAACACTGACAGAGTAATCCTTATATTACTAAGTAACGTTATATTTTCTATGTGTTTTTTTTAAGTGTTATACTTACCAAATGTGCTGTATTTTTTAAATGTTCTAACTTTTCTTTTCTTTTTTTTTAATTAATTAATTAATTAATTTTTTTTTTATACAAATAGCATCATCGTCTCTTTCCTTCTTGTTCCCCGTCTATTACTTTTTTTATTTAAAACATTTACAAGGCTCGTTGTTCTTCATAACATTAGCGGCGATGCGACGATATGGATTGGACATTACACTTGTAAATAAAAGAAGACGACCACAGAGAGGAGGTCAATCGGATGTCAGCTTGGAGTTTTTAGGCGCCATTGAAGGATGAAGGTAGAAGAGAAAGGAGTTTTTTTTTTTTTTTTTTTTTTTTTTTTTTTTTTTTTTTTTTTTTTTTTTTTTTTAGAAAAAAGGGAGTTTTTAGAGGAGTAAAGAAGTGAAAGAAGAGGGGAACTTATGGATGAAAAATGATAGGTTGACGGCTATAAGAAGAAAGAGGAGTTAGGGTTAGAATTTTGGGCTTTTCATATGTTAGATTATTCTTTTTTATTTTTTAAAAATAATATTAAGCATATAGAACGGTTAGCTAAGAGGAACGATCTATATTGTAATTGTAAAATATTTGGATATATCAAATAGAACGGTTAACTAAGAAATGCGTTCTATAAAATAAATTTACAATTTAATAAATATAATAAATAAATCAAATAGAACGGTTAACTTAGATGAACGTTCTATATTCTTCTGGAGAACGCCTGCCTTTGGTAACCGTTCTATATTTTGCGATCTCTAATCTAGTTTTTGGTGTAGTGTGTTGCTTAGATTTGACTATCATGTAATCATTGTACGCCTTTATATTCCTCTGAATTTGATTAATAAAAACTGTATTAATCACCGTTGGAAAGTAGCAGGCACATTTTTCAAGCTAAATGACATCACAATATAACATAATAACCCTTGATCAGTGACGAATGTCGTCTTCTCTTGATCATTTTTCCACAAGGGAATATGATGAAAGCTAGAACAGGAGTCCATGAAACTCATCAAAGCATGTTCGGCTGTAGAATCGACCAGACTGTCGATCTTTGGAAGAAGGTAACTGTCCTTTAGACATGCTTTGTTCGAGTCACTGTAATCAATACACATGCGCCAGGTACCATTCGACTTCTTTACAAGCACCACATTCGTAACCCAATCCGAGAAGTTACATGGCCGAATGAACCCAGCGTCTAACATCATTTTTTTTTTACTTCGGTGGTGTAGACACCTGAAAATGTCTCCCCAAAACCAAACCCAATGATGAAAAAACTTTCACCACCATTATCGGTCGGGTTTAGTATTTAATTCCGAGAGTGCTTAAAATTCATGTTCAATCGAATTCAATTCATAAAATAACCCACGGATCAGTCTTGACGTTTAGTCAAAGCATAGTTTCTTTTTATTTTGGCCCAAACCTTTTTATTTTATTTATTTCATTTATTATTTTAGCCCAATTAATAATAATAAATCAGAAATGACCCGAAATTATCAATCGGCACTTAAAAATGCTGAACGAAATTAGGGTTAGAAATGAATTTAGACGGAAAAGTGGATTACAGGATCCCGCGTCACGGGAGCTATTCACCGTGTCACGGGAATTTGCCTCATCTAACAGCAGGATTCCTCGTGACACGGTGCCCCTGCTGTGACACGGGGTAATTCTGTGTCCTTCCGCGTAAACCCTTCACGCGTTTTCTTCCCCGCACTCTAAATATTTCCCGCATCATACAGCTGTCCACCGTGTCACGGTATCTTATCCCGTCTGACGGTGGGATTCCCCGTCACACGATGCCCTCTGCCGTGTCGCGGTGCATTTTTTCTATGGTTTTTATCTTTTTAGGGTTTCGTGTGTTCCCTCAGCACATTTTTTCTATAAGTACCCCCTCATTTCTGATGTACGAGGAATCAATCAATTATCTCATTCTCTCTTCTATGCTCTAGCCTAAACACTAGCCTGCCCTTTTCTCTCAAAATACCTTCCTTAAGCACTCCCAAGAGTCCGTACTTTACCCGAGGTTCTATCCCTAAACCACGGCGTGAAAGGTAGAATTGTTTGAGGGTTTGACCCCAAATCAACTTTAATTTTCCTTGAAGTTATTAACGCGTTTATTGTTTTTATAGTTGCTAGCAAACAAAATCAAAGTAAGGAATTATACTCCTTTTATTTCTATTATTTTTCTAACGATTCTATACTTTGAATTTATTGCTATATTGCTTCCAATATTAATGTATACCCTATTATTATATTGATCACCATATTGCATGTTTAAAGGGAATATGTAATTCAACATCACGCCTAATAAGATAATTTGGACAACCGGTTTAAGTTCCTTTAACCTTGTTATTTAATCAAGTGATCACAATACTGTAGAATTATATGTGCATTAATATTTAACCAATTTAGCTTAATAATAGTTTGGAGCAAATTGAATCTTTATTTGTATGCCTTTGAGATCGCATGAATACTTTTCACAATAAGAATTGAGTACAGGCCAATACGGGCGAATGTGACTCCATGACTCACTTCATACCATCATCCCCAATCCTCCTTTCGTGGTTTCGAACCATATGGAGTTAGTAATATCATGGATTATAAATTGGGTGTAACCTTCACGGGTCAATCGTTGTTGCCTTTTGTTGTCCTTTAATCGTGGTTGCCTTTTATGGTTCGTGAACGGTTTACAAGTTCCTTAAAACTTGTTAGCGGCTCCCTACTTTCTTTATCCCTAATCGTATATGTCAATTCCCACTTCCTATGAGTGCCAAGCATACAACATGCTTTATGTAGGCGCGCTTCAAACGACGCCTACAGGCGGCTGCCGTCTGACTTCTTTCCTCGCTATGATTTCTTTCTTTTGCCTTACAGGCTTTTTCTTTGGATCCACGGCGAATTTGTGGTCAACGAGATTTGGGTTGATGCATGGCATCTCTTCCACTTAAAAGGTAAAGATGTCTTTGAATTCTTTCAGTAAGTTGTGCAAGTCTGCACCCAACTTTGCAAAAGCAAGTATCCCCACCTTAATAGTACGCTTTAGACGTGTGTCGTCTAGAGCAATTTCAATGTGCTCACCAGCCGGCTGGGGACTGAGTTCATCTGACTGGTCCCCGATCAGTGATTGCTCTTACTTTTCTTTCTTCACAGCCACTTGCTGATCGACCTTTCTTTTCTTGCCGACTGCTAGTGTTGTAGGCTCGGCTTCCTTGTCATGAGCAAGGTATGTTGGCTCTTCACCGTAGCCGGCTGCCACCATTGTGGGCTTAACGTCTGAAAGGTAGCAATCTCTATCCGTCTTTTGATCCCTGTTTAATGAGCCGACATAACCATCATCCCTTTCATATTTCAGCAGCATGAGGGATGGGATTATGACTGCGTTGGATTAGTTTAGGGTCGGACGACCCAGAATAAGATTTTAGGCGTTTAGCTTCTCAACGACCAAGAACTTGACGACCATGTGGTGTCCTTTTCCTTTCTCTCCCAGCTGGATTGGTAGGTCAATCCTACCGACTGGGTGCAAAACTCCACCCCCAAAACCAAATAAGGGGTGAGTAACCTTGTGCATGTTGCTGGGCTTGTACATCAGCTTGTACAAGCACTTGTAGCTGATGATGTCAGACTAAGGATCTTGCATTCAATAACCACTAGGTCATCATGCGACCAACGGACTTTGCCCCCTTCCTTTTCAGTGATTACCACCTTAGGGAAGGTGCTGGTAGACGCCTGCCCCTCATCAACAGATATTAAAGGTGCTGGTAGACGCCTGCACCTCATCAATAGATATTACACCCATCTTTCTCAAATGGTCCTTGGTTCCCCGGATGGTTGGACCCTTGCCGCCAAAGCCGCCTGCTATGGTGTAAATCGACTCTTTGTTAATGTGCGAGGTACTAGTAGGTTAGGCCGTCTTTTTGGACGTCTTCTTGGGGTTTGTTTTTCAGGGTCTCCTTGAACTTGAGGATGTATGATTTTAACACCCCTTTATCAGCCAGACGGTCCAACAACTGCTTGAGACTATAGTAGTCGTTAGTGTTATGGCCAATATCCTCATGAAATGGCAATACTTGTTTTTGTTCCGATCTGGGCGGAACCCTTCATTAGATTAGACTTCTCTATGGTCAGCCGAGCCATTATCTCCATGAGGATGGAGTAGTAGTCTTTCTTAAACTCGTAATTTGGGACATACGGCTTAAACTCTTTATTTTTCTTCTAGGACGACTTGTTTGAATTTTCAACTGCCCAGATCTTTTCTCTTTTCTTGCTCTTTTTAGTCTTTTGAGCCGACTTAGCTTGCCAACTCTCTTTTTGTTTATCAGACTTTTTGGAGCCTGATTGCTTGCTGGATGAACAAAGCTTGGTCGCTTGTGTAGAGTGAAGACTCTCTTTCTAACAAGGTCGAACTTAAAAGTTGACCCGTCCTTCAGACCTTTGAAGAAGTCTGTGTAAGCTACATTGTCACACAGCCCTTGAGTATAAATTCTCACCAAATTAAACCACTTGACGTATAAGCGCAGGCCTTCTCTATCTCCCTACTGCACCGCAACAAGTCTAGACTTGTCTTCTTGGCACGGATATTCCTTGAGAAGATGGAAGCAAACAAGAACGCAAGCGTCTTAAAGCTGTTGGTGTAGCCGACTGTCAAGTTCTTGAACCATTGTTGGGAAATGTCCTTCAATGTAGCCGGGAAGCATCGGCACCAGGCGACATCATCCAACCCTTGTAGATACATGGGGTGGGTGTATGCCAGAAGGTGATCTTTCGGATTAGTAGTACCATCATATGTGCCCACCAAAACATGTTTAACCTTGGCTGGCTGTGTCGCCTCGGTTCTTTCCCTGGAGAACGCAGAAGGTTGGTCCCCAAGTTTTAACAGCCGAAGCTGCCAGTCCAAAGGATGAACGTTGTACGCTGCCTGTCCTCCAAAGAGGGTAGGTTGCATATATGGTTGGGCAAGTTGCATGTATAGCAGTTGGGTTGCGTTTTGAGCCTGACCAATAACATAAGGGCCAGTATGAATGGATGGTCCACCTTACTAGCTCCCTTGTATTGAATGAGAATACCTCATCGAGGTATTCCTGAAGCTCTCTGGGTGAGTCGACGTTGACGCCGATTCAGATCGTTGTTGATTTCTCTATTGCTTAGTAAGGAGTTGATCAGAGAAGGTCTTCTTGCTGCCATTCTGCTGGACATGCCGGATGGCCTTCCTTTTCCCCGTCTCAAGGAAGAAAAATTTAGATAGATCTATCAAGGGTCGAGTCCTCTCCTTTGTTATAGGATGCGGAATAAGTTGTCGGTCCTTAACAGACTTAACCTTGTCGGATGGAGAAGGCTTCTTTGTCGACTACTCTTTGTTAGGACCAGCCGTCTTTTTGGTGATTAGATCCTTAATTTCACCCTTTAAACTTGCCATGAATTTCACAAACTCGTCTGGAGTGACGAGGTCAGTCCAACCTGCCACCTAGATCTAACCAAACGGTTATCCGGACAACTTGCTTGGACCTGCTTGATTTTTTCCTCGTTCCCTTTTATCTTTGGAACAGACGCGCCTTGTTCTGAGTGACCCGTCAGAGGCCACATAGGTGTCAACTTTATTGTCGTCATCAAGATCATGGTCTGACTGGAACACTATTTCAGGCGGAGCTTGATTCTTATTAGGAGGCAATACAAGTTCTTGTGAAACCATCTTAGAGGTACTCTGCTCACAGCTATCGCCAATGTTTCGGGGTTTTTTGTGTCCCTTGGGAGAGTTACGCTACTAAGTCTAGATTCCGGCCGCCTGTACCTGCAAAATGACGGAAGCGCTAGATGTTTGGAGTTTCGTCTCCGACGATCAAGTTAGAACGGGATCAGAATAATTAGTGACGTAGTGATTGAACATGCCCCCAAAATGGGGGGAATCTCCCTATTTATAAGGTCCTTGGGTTTTGTGCCCTTGTCCAAGGTTACTAAAACCTAGGTCTGATTGGGCTGTGCCGTTTTATGGCTTTCTAGGGAATTGGGCATTGAAAGCTGCCATTCCCTTTTAGGTATCTATCTGCCACGTGTCGTACCCTAGTTCGTCCATTTAGATCCCTTCCTAGAGTGACATGTGTCACGCTCTGAGAGGTCCACGGGGTAGGGTAAAAATACCCAAATGAAAATGGCATTGTCATTAACACAAAAGGAGAAAAAAAAGTGGAAGTAGTTTAGAGACTAAATAACTGAAAATTGATTGCACCGTGTTGCTAAGGAAAGGTTATTTGACACCATTCCACTCCCAGAAACCGAAAACCAAAGAAACATCTTAGGATTCTTTGAACAAACCATATAGATTCATAAGCTTTAACGACTCCACCATGAGAACCGTGCATCCAAATGTAAAATCTTTTCCTGCTACTCTACCACAAAGAGTGCAAGAAAATGGAGGACTTTTTCTTACCCTAACACTAATTCTTTTCCTCCTTCAAGATTTTAGATCAACAATGATGACTGAATTTGTCATCACCAATATTAACGATAAAAGGACGATAAAAGGAACAATGATGAGTGTTAATATCATCCCACAACCAAGCAACAAGAATAGAAAAACAAACTTATGCCCTCAACACCACTCTCCTCATGCAAACTCCAAATGCAGGGTAAACCTTCCCACTGCATAAATAAGTTAACCCCTCTGACAATAAAGTAAGGAACACCACCCATACCCCTAGAGACAGGTTCTGCAAAACCAAATAAAAAACTCCCCTTCACCTGAAACTTATGAAGGGGAACACAATCACATTCCAAAAAGGCAACCAAAAAGACCACAAACCTAACTATCAAGGGATTGCTTAATTCTATGAGCCCTAAAACTAACTAACCAGGTGCCAAAGACAATGACATCACTTTGATAACCTCCATAACTAGAATTACCTTATGGAATATTAACTCATGACCAAGCAAAGAGAGAGTTTTATTAAAACACAAGAACCAAAATAAGCAGTTCAAACAAGAACTACATAACTAATCTAAGACAAACCAAGAACAACATTTAAACACTACTGACCAGAGCAAAAAAAATAATCATAAACATAAAAAGATCCGTGAATCAACTGGTGTAGGATTTTATAGGTACTACACAGCGGAAATAATATGAATCATATTCAATCAAGCACCTAATCCCAAGAATCACATGCATAACACACAAGACACATAATCATACCTTTGAAGCATGAATTCCACGTAGCTATTCGACAGGCAAATCAGGGAGAGAATAGAGCCCCAAGTGTTGCTCCTCTACTTAGTCCACGAGCTTCGAACGAGCCGTTCACCAATACTAGATTGGTCGAGTGATTGAGGAAAACCGCAATCACCACCTTTAATGGACTAAGCTGACCACCACGAATCACCACCACCACGAACCACCAAGGAGAGGCGCCGGGGAAGGAGAGAGCCGTGAGAGAGAGAAGAGGAGAGTTTGAGAGGGCTAGGTCTCGTGTTTTCTAATTAGGGTTTGATCTCACTGATCAGTTAATTGCCTACTTGCAAACCTAGGCACATAGTCTATTTATAATCTCATTATAATTAGATTAGGGTTGAGAAGCCCAAGACTCTCTTATCCACTCCATATGGCCGGCCATAGTAGAGGATAAGGCCCATCATGGGCCTTGTCCTCTCGTGCCCGATCTAGACCCTATGTGTGACCTTATAGGATCCGTTTAATTGAGCTTTGGCCTATTTTACTAGTTCAAAGATCGTTAGTACCTTTAGCTATGATAAAACAACGGCCCAAATGTACGAACTTAATTATCTCCATAATTTGATCCAATTATATATCTAGTAATTGCACACGACGAAGACATAAATCCTTCAACAGGTAGAAGCAATGAGAATTTGAAATGAACCTCACCATCAGAAACCAACGTAACACTAAGAACTATCGTCACAGACAACCTTGCTGAACCTTAACCTTGGAATAAGCAACAAAACCCTAGCCCTTACTTCACCTTTACCGCTGGGAATATAATTCACAGAATTCCTTTCAATGGTTTGTTTCGTGATTTGAAGCCACCTAACAATACCCAAATTGATAACAACTGGAGAAGAAGAAGAACAAACGTCTTTGCAAAATTCCCATGTTTTCTTCACCAAAAACCACTATAAAAGGAAAAATAATTAACAAATTCCGAAGGACCTGGCTTGCCGGCAAGGGCTAAGAGAAACGCGCCGATTGCCAGCGAGCAAGGGTTTGAGAAAGGGAAACGGTGGGAAGGTGGTGGGAGTTCACTAGCCGATTTTGAGAAGGTTAAATGAAGTAAGTTTGAGAAATTCCCTTGTAAATAGGAAAGCATCATATAATTTATTTATTTATTTATTTACTTTTGATATGGAGGGATTCATAAGGGCAAATGATCCTTAAAACATGAACCAACTAAGCCTAATTAATTATCCATTGCATCCTCTTTACTTGCAAGTCAATTTTTGTTTTGTCAGTGGGTTGCTATTTGCATAATATGGGTAAATGTACGTATTTTTGACATTCGGAGTGGTTGCGGTATACATGATCTTACGAATGCAAAGGGTGATTTTTTTTAGGTAAGGGCGATTCTAGGGAATATTTCAAGCATCATAACCCCAAGCTTGAACCCCACTATAATCATACATTTAAGTGTGGTGGCGTCCAAAGGGAAGGAAAAAATAGCAAAAGAGTCGCCAACAAGTTTTAGGAACTTGTAAACAAATCACGAGGTGAAGGTTACACCCCTTAACGATCCATGAGATCGTCAACTCCATAAGGTCTTGAACCAACTAGGGTTCGGGGATGAGGGTACCAATCCAATCTACTCGTATTCATGTGCGCTTTTGGACTAACATGCAAACATTAGGTTAACCCCTAACTTGCTTAATCTATGTTGGTTGATATTAATGCACAAATAAATCTATTATTGACGATCACTTGAATTAAAATCATATTAGCCTAAACCAAATTATTAATTATATATCTTATTAAGCGTGATTTCAAGTACAAATTCTCTTTAAGCATGCTTAAAAGGTGTGATCAAGCAATAACAATAATATAAAAAATATCAAGCAACATAATAATAATCATAATCATAATAATAATCATAATATAATCACAGTCATGATAAGGCATAATAAAGCTTAATAATAATAGCAAGATCCTAGGCATGAATTTAACAAGATTAATAACAAATCCTAGCATGTCATTAAACATTAAAGATCAAAGCTTTTAACCTAACATGGTACCAACATAATATTAGAAAAGAGTAAAGGCACCCTAAACATGATTCTAGAAAGCAATAATAACATCCTAACATGATAATAGGAATTAAACAAATCTAAACATGCTTACTACATTGAAATAAATAGGGTGTAAGCTAATTTACTTACTTTGAAGCCTCGTACCTCTTTCTTATAACAAAATACACGCGTTTGTAAACTTCAATGAAAATTAAAGAATTATATTAAATAAATTGAAAGAAAGAGTTAAAAATCTTAGACTGGATTTGGGACCAAACCCTCAGAAAAGTATAAACCTTTCACGTCTAGGGCGAAGGCAACTTCGAACTTGGATAGATGAATCTAAGTCTTGTGTATGCGGTATTGTGTTTACAAAAGGGTTGGTTTAGAAAGAGAGAGAAAATCAAGTAAGCTTTGATGAGAGTTGATGATTGTTGATTGAAAAAGGGGAGATATGACCTCTATTTATAGGAAAATATTTCGCCGCTATAGACAATCTCCTCCATACCTCGGGACATCGTCGAAGGTAAACATACTTTGCCATCTTCAGAGTTGTGACATTATCTCGCCACGACAGTGCTTCACCGCTATAGACAATTTCCTCTCTACCTTGGGACATCGTCGAAGAACATTCTACTTATTGATCTTTGATATTGATGTTGTGCCAATATGTCGGTGCTCCCACTGTTTGTGAACCATTACTTCGGTGCTTCTGCTATTTATAAACCATTATTTCGGTGCTTTTGTCGTTTATGAACCATTACTTTGGTGCCTTTGCAATGAGCCAATACTTAGGCGCTTTAAGCTAAGTGAGACGATCTTTTATCAGGTCGATCACTTAATGTGATTGTAATTGAGCCGATTACAAAATCATGTCCAATTGCTTATGAAGGGCTAACTTGCGTACCAAGGAACCCAAACTGCTGCACAAGGTCCACATAACCAAGATATGGAGCCTTGTATTTTGTCGCCGCTCCAGCGCTAGCTAGAACAACCTTGTCGTTTGGCGACAGGGTCGGGTTTTTTAAATACTCTCCCTTTCTTCTATATTTTCCGTTGCTGCTGTTGTTGATGTTCACTCGTCTCTGAACAATGGAGCCTTTTTTGAGGATTGTTCACTTGTCTCTGAACAATGGAGCTTTTTTTGAGGATATGTCCGCGTGTCTCTGAACAAAAGAGCTTGATGTGGTGCCCACACATCTCTGAGCAAAAGAGCTTGATGATATGTCCACGCGTCTCTGAACAAAGAGCTTTGATAGGATGTCCACGCGTCTTTGAACAAAAGAGCTTTGATAGGATGCCCACGCGTCTCTGAGCAAAAGAGCTTGATGATATGTCCACGCGTCTTTGAACAAAAGAGCATGATGATACTTGAATGTTTGTTGCGATCGTTCGGTTGGCTGCGAACAGGAGCTTTGCTGAATGGTTGTATCCTGTAAAAATCAAAAGATTGCCAAACGACTTTGCTGGTGTTTTTCTTAGGGTTCACCTAAGGCTTGATGTCTTTCTTAGGGTTGACGTAAGGCTTATTGACTGACTTGAGGTTGACTCAATGTGACTGACTGACTTGCGGTTGACCCAAGGTGAATTGACACATGTGACTCATGACTCGTGTGACTTAATGTGTTTTGACACATGTGTTAGACTCAACTCGATGTGATATGACACGACAAGACATGACTCAATGTACATGACTCGTGTGTGATGTGTAAAAAGGCAAAAATTTTCCATAATTTTTGTGGAGGGTACCGACTTTCTCCCGAAAGAGAAAGACGCGAAAAAAGAATCAAAGTGAGTGATGGTGCATGTTGAATGAGTTTAGGCAAATATACGCGTTCGATACTGTCCATCTAGGTGCAAGGAGTAATTTATCCTAAACTATCTTAGTTGACTCGATAATGAAAGTATTTAGATTACTTAGGCACGGAGGCTAAGTACTTCATACTTTGTGATGCAATGATGATTTGATGAGTGATTTTGATGTGACAAGGCATGCTTCCACGTTGTGTTAATATTTCATGACAAAAGGTTCCTAAGGGAAGGATTATTTAGCCATGTATCTGTGCAGTGTGTGTAAAAGTTGACACTAAAGCTAGGTCGCAAGAGCTAAGTGTATGGAAAAAATATTATTTCGAGAAGAGTCAAATTATGGTGACTCTTAGGCTAGGTAGGCTAATAATGTAGGGATCAAGCCCCCAAGTCTAGCTCTAAATAGATAGGGATGAGAATTGGAGATCCCTTGATATGATCATGGTGTAAGTGTGTGAATGTGATTATGAATGCATTTTTATTACGGCCGCACCTCATTGTGAGGTTGCCTACGTATCCGTTAGGAATCAGGCCAAACGTAGCTCTAGCCGAACCTCGCACAAGTGTGTGTATACCTCCAAAAGGTCTTTTTAAGGGTTGTAACGTGGTTAGCCTAACGGTTACAGAAGAGGAAAATAAAGGCTCAAGACACTGGAAAAGCCCCCAAGGTGTGCAACCTTGCTTTTGAATCTTTGTAATTTTATGCTTGAGTTTTCTCACTTTTGAGCTCTCTTTCATTTTTTATTTTTAGTTTTGCTCTCTATTTATTTGATTATTTTTTGCTTTCTCTATTTTTTTTTTTTTGCTTTTGTATTTTTATTTTGATAAGTGTGGGCAATCCCAATCATTCGGTCTATCACTCACTTGGCATTCATGTTTCTCAGGCACGGTACCGAGCACTCGATAAGAGATGCAATCTGAGACGTATTCTTATCAAATATATTTTCATATCAAAGACAATGGAACACTTGCCCTTTTGTACACTTTTATTTATTTATTTTTTGCCTTTTTTTTTGAAAATTTTGGTAAAATCACTCAAGCTTTTGTACTTAAAACTTGTATAAGTTGCACACCATCCCATCCCGAGGTTAAGTAGATGTGTGTTGAAGAAAGAAAGGTCTATCGTTAGACGAGGCTCAAAGTGGTTTATCAAGAAAGGGACTATATATTTAAAGGGTGAAAACGGTATAATGGGCTACAAGGGGTGCCTCTAATCATGGGTATACCTTGTGCTTAGTTCGACCTTGACTTCTTTTTTTTTTTTTTTTTTTTTTTTTTTTTTTTTTTTTTTTTTTTGCAATGCAATGATCATATGTGAGGGAAGAAACGCTCATTTTATTAAAGGGGGACAAAATAAAAAAAAACCTATGTGATAAATCTAAGGTAGACAAAGGGTGCCTATGCTAGACTTATTGGGGAAGGGTTTGAAAAAAAAAAAAAAAAGAAAGCATGAAATCTTGGTGAGAAGCTTGCCTTGTATTTAGTCTCATCATTACTTTTTTTTTTGTCAATCATATGAGTCAAACTCGATTCAACATGCATAGATGGAAAGAGATCATGAAAGAATGAAGGGAATGATATGTGTGGAGAAAGTATGTGGAGAGTGGGAAGATGATGTAGATGGAGAAATATGGAAGAAATTAGAAATAGAATGAACCCCCCTACTCAAATGACAAAAAAAAATGACTCATGCATGAACCTAAGACATGGTCATGGTGACATATACAAAGTGTGTGCTAAGACTAATGAGTGTAGGTGACATGTTAAGACTTGTTTCATGACCATGTTGCTAGACTATGTGATTAAACTCAAGCAAAGACAAAGTTAAGACTTCACGTATGTGCATTAAACTGGATAGACTGTGGTATTTTAGTCATAACTTTTTATCTGTGGCTCTGATTGGGACGAAACCAACGCAAAATTAAAGATGAAACTCGGGGCTACAGATCCATAGGTTGTACGACTCGTAGTTCTACCTAGAACTCTGGCTATGACCAAAACAAATTCACGCAAGTGCAGTATACGGGAAAAAAAATCCGGGTTGACGTAAAGGAACTATGACTCGATTTTAGGCTTATTCACTAGTTCAAATTTATTAATTAATTAATTAATTAAACAAAGTTCTTTAGTCATTGGTTAGTTTATTAAGACTTATTTACAAACTTCGGTTTGGGCCCAGTTTAGTATTTTGGTCATAACTTCCTCATTATTCATCGGAATTGGGCTTATAATATATCGTTGGAAAGGTCTTTTCAACCCCATCCAACTACACCATTATTGGACTTTTATCATGGACCAAACTAAACAGGATTGTACGTTTTCATAAAATAGAGTAGGTTTTCGAAAACAGAAAGAAGGATTTTATTAAAAACTAAACCGCAACACTTAACTTTTCACACTTTTACCTTATTCGATTATGGTTCGACGTGAAAAGTTATTCATCACTGGGTTTGGTTTTGGGGAGACACAAATGGGTGTCTACAGCGATATAATTTACTAGGTATATGTTTTCGGGACTTGTTTTGGTTAGCTGATGTCTAGACCTTTCCAAAAACATATTATAGGCATTTAATTGGTGTGAATTTCAAGTATGATCCGTTTCTACCTTTTTTTTTTTATGAAATCCTATGACAACTAACAAAAATTTTATCTAAATATAATAAATAAATCATGGTCGACCAATAAACTCCTAAAACCTTATAACAATAATCTAAATTAAATTAACTAAATATATATCACAAGCCAAACCAAGAAAATAGAGCACAACTCCCACAAATTTGGGTCCAAAATACAAATTACCACTTGAAATCAATTTCAAAATAGTATTCTAGATTTGGACTTAAGATTTTAGGATACTTGTGAAAAGAACCATTCCAATTCACATTACTTACTATTTTCCTAATTTTAAAGCTTCTACCCCATTAGCCAGCTAGGTCATGTGGACAAGTGAGAGGTTCTAGTAGAAATCATTTAGTTTACACTTGTTTTTTTTTTCATAATTCCATGTTTCCACAATTTTTTTTATAGACGTAGACCAAACTCTCTTCTAGACCTAGGCCCTGTTCTCTTCACTTTAAAAAAAATAATATTAAGAAAAAATAATATCAGTTTAGTAAAAATAATTTCAGTTCAGTAAAATTAAGTTCAGTTCAGTAAAAATAACATCAGTTCAGTAAAAATAAGTTCCGTTCAGTAAAATTCAATTTTCTCTAAGAAGAATTATATTAGAAAATCAGTAAAATTAATTTCAGTTCAAAAATTATTTCACTTCAGCAAAATTAATTTAAGTTCAGCAAATATAATTTTGTTTTAGTAAAAATAATTTCAGTTCAGCAAAAATAAGGTGAAGAGAATGGGGCCCTACTTTGAGAAAATTTGAACTCCCTTCCTTACACAGTTATATTCCGATCTATATAAATTTTAAGTACGCGAAAGAAAAATAGAAAGGTAAATAAATACATAAGATAGCAAAAAATAAAGTGTATGTATTAGAAAAATATGGACAAATTAAGAAAGAGTGAACAAGTTCTTGGAAAAAAACAAACATGAAAGAGTTAACAATATGATGCAATATAGTAAAAGTTGGTGCATTATATTATTAAAAAAAAAAACCATTAATACAGTACACGTTTTATTTGTGGCCGACTGATACACACTTAAACACTAAACGGGTAATTCATGATCAATTGATTAACCCCTGATTGATTGAGTAACCTCTGACAGGTTGATTAATCCCTAAATAAGTAACTCTGGCTATACGGTGTGGCCATCCACATATTAAACTTTGTGATAATAAAAAGTGAGTGCTTATAAAAGGGGTAAAAAAAAAAAAGAAAACATTGGGTGGAAAATAACATCAGAAATTTCACCGAACTTACACCATTAATTTTTTATTAACCATAGTGTTTTTCTACGGCCAAATTGTCAACGCAAAATGTTATGATCAGATTTCGTTGACTTCAATCTCATGACTTTATTTGTTGAACATTGGGTGGAAAATAACATCAGAAAAGAAGAGGATCAACAATGTGTGTGTTTGACTGTCAAGTATGTGGCAAACATTTATCCATATTTGTAGGCTTTGAAGCTGCTTAATTACCCAAAAATGTCGGCTTTTTTAAATAGACGTACTTGTTACATGTCATACATCAAATCTAATATCATTATTAATATCTATGAAATATCCTAGCACATTATATTAAGATAAGAAATTTTAGACCCTTAGTTTCAATCAAAGCCATAAATTTTTTAAGAAATTATCCGCAATGTTAACATACTAACAGGTTTATAACTTTCTAAAGTCCACCCTTTATTATTTGAATTAGATTTAAGGCGGGTGAGGTATAGGTCATTAGGTGAAGTATAGTACTTTATGCTTATAATGACTTTTTTTTTTAATATTTTTTATTTATTTTTTAAGTAATAGCAATCTATTAATAAAAGTCAAATTACTCGTTTCAAAAAAAAAAAAAAGTCATATTACATTTATAAAAGATATTCGAATATAATACATACATAACATACGATGAATCAAATTAACAAAGAATTCTTTCATATAAACTACGATCATTGAGTAAATCTTATAATTTGAAACATCTCACTCTTATATCAATGGATATACAGCCTTTTTAAAGACACGATCTAATGATATATTGTAGCCTTGAGGATCATTTTTGTCTGATTTGTCCGGTTGTATCACAATAGGTTTAAAAAAAAAGTATCACAATGTATACAATTGTATTAAGTAAAGAGTTTTGCGTGTAATATACTATCATTTGGATTGTTTTATGAGACTAAAAAAAATGTCTAAGGGTTTGTTCACATTTACTTAATTTCAGTTTAGTTCAGTTCAGTGCAGCTCCAAATCAGTTCAGTTCAGTTTTGTTCAGCTCCTAATTTCCCCTTCTCATAAAATATTCTTTTCAGCTCAGTTTAGTTCAGTTCAGTTCAATTCAGATCCAATCAGTTCAGTTTAGTTCAGCTCCAATCAGTTAAGTTCAATTCAGTTCAGGTCAGCTCAGTTCAGTAAATGTGAACATGCCCTAAGTGGCAACTTGGAACTAGTATTATGTGTTGAATTTTACACTTTTTACAAAGTAAGGGGTTTTGAAAGAAACTAAATCTTGAGAGAAAGTCCTAGTGAGAGAACTTGGTCTCTATTTTAGTTCGTCATTAAGTCTCTACTTCTTTTACTCTGCTTCCCCTATCTTCATCTCACTTACTTTTCTTAAGTTTTTTCTTTAGTTTTACTTCAAAAATTAAGTTCAAGATGAGTGATTATGAGTTTCCAAACACGTTTGTCTATCCTCATAGGGTAGGTGAATTTGGTGAACCTCTTCCTTTTCATGAGACTAGTTTCTTGGATTGGAGCTTTTGTATAATTGGTCGTTTCTCGGACGACCGTGACTTTTCTCTATCGTTGGTACAACGTTTAGTCTCACGTAATTGGCACCTTCGTGCTCCGGTGGTAGTTCGACCCTATGGTTTGATTTTATTATCTTTTGTGGCACGGAAGAGGACGCGATGCAATTAGATATGAGAAGATGGGTTCATTTCAAGGGCAGCCTCATGGTGTTGCAGCGCCTCCGAGGTCATTCGGTTCCTGAAAATCTCAATTTACACTTGGTAGATATGTGGGTAACAGTTGAAGGTCTACCTATTTAACACTCTACACCGATTGTGGCAGAATCAGTTCTTGCTCGGGTGGGTGATATAACCGACAGGGAAGAGCTCCAAGGTCAGTTTCCTATACCCCGACCACGAGTTAAATTACTAGTAGATCTTTCGGTTCCCATAATTCTTGGATGTTATTTCCCTACCTATGGAAATCGTGCTACGTGGGTGCGATTTAAATATGAAGGAATATTCAGATTTTGTAAAACGTGCGGCTTTGTCGGACACAGTCGTAATACATGTAACAAAGATCAAGATGAAATCAATTATCATTTGGAACGTCGATTTCGTAAGCTACATGAAAGCGGCACACGTGTTCTATTTGGTCCTATGGATGTTCCTTTATATTCTAATGCAGTTCGAGGTATTCGACCAACTCCAAATGTTTGGACTACGGAGCTATGGTTTGGTGGACATCATGATGATAATGATTCTGATAATTCAGGGGACTCACATCCGTCGGATACAAAGTTTTGTGGGACGGATCTTAGTGACTCTCCGCGACCTTCTCCATATCCGGCTCGGTCAATACCAGGTCTTCTTCCAAATCCTCAACCTGGTGGTTTTCGAGGGGTTGACGTTGAAGTTTGGTGGCGAAAACAAGGGATTCTCCGAGCGGAGCAGCCAGCACTAAAGGTTCCTATGCCACGTCATCAATTACCACGTGTCCCTCATAGGTTCACCTTCTCTCATGCAGAAGGATATCAAGGCACCTGGCAAAACAATCGTTCTTCTACTAGACAAGTTCAATGCAATCACTTGGGTCACATGGGACAATCTCATCCCTTTGCACATGGAGCGGTGCTACCTCATCAAATTTATCATGGTAATCATTCTCATGTAAATGAGGTAATGACACCTCAAGAATCTGCTTTTGTCACATCGGCAGGTAATATGGACTCAATTCTTCTTCTGATAATTTTTCTGGTTTGCAAAATCATCAAGTGCAACTTAATAGTTCTACTATTATGACCCAATATCCTATTCCATCTCAATCTGGCCCACCCCATATTACTAACCAAACACATCTTTTGGACCCAACTATTTGTGATTTGGGCTTTCAAACTGGGCCGATTAATGCAATGGTCCAAGGAGTTGTGAATGCTCAAGGAATTCCCTCAAATCACGACACCCAATTTGAGGAAATTGAACAATTGCTTCACAAACATTACAACCCTCATACTTCTGGCCGGTTTGCTCCGACCGCCGGTCATGGGGATCCTTATGCTCTGTTTGGGAGGAATTTTCAGCAGCATTAGTCTCCGGCTGGGATACGGTTTTCTCCGCCGCTGCTGGGGCCCATCCGGACTGGTTTTCCCAGACCCGTTCGGAGCGGGTTGCAGCACTTGGGTGGGGGCGGATTTCTACCGTTCTCAGAGCACCTCTCCTCTAATTCCTTCCTCTGTTCCGACTTCTGCTGCGCCAACCATGGAAGATCCAAAAATTGATGCTAGTTATTTGGCAGATTCGTCTTCAAGTATGTTAGGTGGTTCAAATCAAGAACTTGCTATTACTCAAGGGTCTTTTGAGCATACTCCAACGGCTGACTCTGACTTCCCGGTTTCTATGGACTGTTCACCTTCAATTTCTTCTACTCCGTCGGTTCACTCTTCTCCTCCTGTTACTTCTCCAACCAAAAATGCTAAGAGTTAGGGTTAGAAACCTTTGTGTCTAAAATTGGCGAAAAAAGGTGATAAGGTCTGGCATTGGGTTAAAGAGGGTTGTTATCGCAAACGTCCTGCATCTTCTCATGAACCAGTTACTCCTCCTTTAACCATTGATGATGCAAATTCTGCTATTTTCTCCTGTCTCAAATCTTACAAGCGGCGCAAGGGTATTTCTAACGGTTCTGCTTCTGTTTCAACATCTTTTGAGGGTGAGATGGCTCCCCGGTCTGGGCCACCACAACCACCATGAAGGTGGATGCCTGGAACTGTAGGGGCCTTGGTACGGTGGACTCCCCTAAAGTTCCGTACGTGTCCTCTTTAGTCCGCTCTTTTGGGATCGATCTCATGTTCATAATTGAAACTTTAGTATCTGTAAATGTTGCTGTAGATAAGTTAGCTTGTTTAGCTTTGATGGGTTTGTGGTACGGATGCGGTAAGGCTTAGTGGGGGTTTAGTAGATTTTTGGTTTGCCCCTGTTTCAGTTGTTCCTATTTCAGTTTCACCGCATGTTATCGTTTGTAAAGTTGTAGTTCCTAGCCAAGCAATAAAATTTGTAGTGTTTGTGTATGGATCGCCTCATGTTTCTTTACGTTCATATGTTTGGGATGAGCTTTTACGAATTTTAAACCAATATCCTGATGTTGTTCTTTTAGGCAATGTCAACTAAGTAGAATATATTTCTGATAAATTAGGTGGAGCCACTTCCATTCCTGGTCATGCTGAATTTTTAGAATGGAAGCTAGCTTTGGGTCTAGTTGATATTCCTTTTACAGGCCCTACCTATACATGGACTAATGGCTAGTTAGGAAACCCTACCTTTGAAAGACTGGACAAAGGATATGCGACAAGTTTGTGGTTAGACACCCATCCGGATGCTATGATTATTCACCAACCCATTTTATTTTCGTTTCATGCGGCCATTGTGTTAAAAGAAACAATACCCTGCTCTACTAGGAAATGCCCTTACCGAATTGAAAATTGGTGTTTGGATATTCGAGAAGTATCTCTAATGATTCAATCCTTTTGGCAACATAACCTTTTGGGTTCTAAGATGTTTGTGCTTTCACAAAAATTGGTGAATCTTAGACATAAGTTGTTGTGCTGGTGTGTGGAGCATTAAAAGGCCTAGGGCATTGACTGGAGAGATTTGAAATATACTGTTGTTTCACAGGCTCAGTCTCTGAATTCGATAGCTTCAGGCTCGCTTTTTCTCCAGATTCGGGATCAAAAAATTTTCCAGGCTTCCACTTTATTCTCTTACTAGAAGCAAAGATCTAAAATACGATGGGATGCTTTTGGCGAAACTAGTTCGCGTCTTCTTTTCTCCTCAGTGCGGGACCGGCGTCGTCGGAACAAAATTTTCAGTCTGAAGGATAACCAAGGGAATTGGATTTTTGATCCCGTGGGGATTGAGAATCTCTTGATTACTCATTTCTCAGATCTGTATAATTGTCAAAACAATTCGTCTCCTGCTATTCCTGGTTTTTGGGATGACTTGGATCCACCTTCACTTTCCCCTATCCATCGTCAGCAACTCATTGAGCCTTTTTCTGCAATGGAAATTTAGGATGCTATATTCCATATTGGAAATTATAAATCTCCTGGACCGGATGGATTTTCGACTGCCTTCTTTAAAACTCACTAGCAGTAGTGGGGAATTAAGTTATTTCGGCAATTCGGTATTTCTTTGCCCGAGGTTATCTGCTTAAAGATTGGAATCGAACCTTCCTGGTTCTTTTACCTAAGGTAGATCATCCGAATTCTCCTTCCCAATTTCGGCCCATAGGTTTGTGTAATGTTTTATACAAGTGCATTGCGAAATGCATGACAACCCGTTTGAGAAAACTCATGCCTCTTCTGATCTTAGAGTCCCAATCTGCCTTTGTTCTGGGTCGACTAATGTCGGACAATAGTCTTATTGCACATGAACTTATTTCCTATATTAATTCCTCTTTTTCAAAAGTTTGTTCAGCAGCTTTAAAGTTGGATATGAACAAAGCTTATGATAGGGTAAATTGGGAATTTTTATGGAATGTACTCCAGGCTTTTGGGTTCCCGCCCTATTGGATTCAACTTATCAAGCAGTGTGTCTCTACAGTCACCTACCAGATTCTTGTTCATAGTAGTCCGACTTCTATTCTCCGTCCGGCCTGTGGTTTGCGGCAGGGGGACCCATTGTCTCCTCAATTATTTATTCTCTGCGTGGAAGTTTTCTCGGTTATGCTTCGTAAGGCTGAGGATTCTAGCCTTTTTCAAGGTTTGCGTATTACTCGGCGTGCTCCCTCAATTTCCCATTTGTTCTTTGTAGATGATGCTTTACTTTTTTTTCGAGTTGATCCAGAAGCTTGCTCTCATCTACTGGAAGTTATTAAACGTTTTTGCACCATGTCTGGCCAGATGGTTAATGTGCATGAGTCCTTTGTTAAATTCAGTTCCAATACTCCGGAGGATTACCGAGATTTTTTGAGTTCTGCTTTGCATATGCAATCTCAAAATTCTATAGGAACTTATTTGGGGCTCCCAGTGGATTTAGGGCGAGCTAAATGTCAACAATTTCAGCCTCTGGTGGACAAAGTGTCGCAAAAGTCATCAGCCTTTGGTTCTCGGCATTTATCTGCAGCAGCCAAGTTAGTTCTAATTAATACTGGGGTCATTGCCTCTTTGAATCATGTGCTTTCGGTTTTAAATTACCAATGACTATTGCTGACCGTATTAAACGTCGCCTATCTCGGTTTTGGTGGAAAAGTGGTAATTCTGCTCGTGGTATAGCGTTAACCCCACCTCCTGCCCTCCATTTTCCTCGGGGTTTAGGGGTTTAGGCATTCGACATGTGCCTTCTTTTAATTCTGCTCTACTTGCCAAACAAATGTGGCACTTAATTCATCATCCAGAACTTTTAGTTTCAAGGATTTATCGTGCTTGATATCCTCACCTTTTGAACTACAAAGCTACTAGTTCTCCTCCCCGTCCTTCCTGGGTATGTCGGAGTTTGTTGGAAGGTGCCCGCGTTCTTTCTCATAGAGTCATGTGGAAAGTGGGTTTTGGCTCTCAGATTAATATTGACAACTGGGTTCCAGGGGTGTCTGTTCGTTTCGAGGATTCCACCTCTCATTCTGAACTTCCCACTATGGTGTCGCAGATTATTGATCCTGTTTCTCACGCTTGGGATAGTACTCATATCCGGCAGCTTTTTCCTCCTTTTACGGGTGATTCCATGATGAGTGACATTTATGGCACTCATTTGGTCCCTTTTTGGATGATTTCTATTTCATTTTATCTCTCTTTTCTTTAGTTCTCCTTAGTTTTATTCTTGTTTTCTTCATTTTATGCTTTTTGTAGTTAGTTTCTCTATTTTATGCATTTCTCTAGTTTACTTGCTATTTTTCCCTTTTACTTGCTTTTTATCCTTTGATTGTAGGTTGTGATTGATTGTCCAAGGATTCCCGAGCTTCCTCTCCATTCCATTATTGCCATGGAAAGACCACATGAAGAAAATGATGATTTTGTTTATTGGAAGTTCACTCGAGATGGACCGTTCACTACTAAATCTGCTTATGCCCAGTTGTTGACCCAGTCCTGGTCGAATAGGACTTTATCTTATAACATTCTTCTTGGTTGGTGGAGAAAATTTTGGGGTCTTCCGATTCTTCCAAAATGGAAGCTGTTTATTTGGAAAATTTTACATAATGCCCTCCCTACAGCGACCGTTTTGGTCCTAAAAGGAATTCCAGTTGATTCTACTTGTGGTTTCTGCCATCAACATCCTGAAACAGTTTCTCACATTTTTCAACATTGTGAGTTTACTTGTTTGGTCCGCGCTTCGCACTCTCTGGTGGTGCTTCGGACTTTTCCCTTGGATCAAGAGTTTAACTTTTGGTTGACTGAATCCATTACTGGTTTCACAACCTCTAAGGATTGGGGCAGTTTGGATGGTCTTTTGGCCTTTTTATGGGCTATATGGATAACTAGGAACAATCTTCGATCCCGTTCGGAGGTTTTTTCTCCAGCTGGAATTTATGGGTTACTCGGAGCATTGATGCTCGAAATTTGTATGATCTTCACCAACCCTCTAGTCCTTCGGGGTTTGCTCTTTCTGTTCCAAAGCCTTTGGGGTCGGCTGGTTCTTCTGATGGATATGATATATGTTTTTCCTTTGATGGCGCCTGAAATACCAAGGGTCAACGTGCAGGTATGGGCTGGTATTTATCTTCTACCTCTTCCTCCCCGGCTGTTTGGGGAGGGGCTCAGGCAGGTTTCGCTTCCTCTACTCTCCATTCTGAGCTTTTAGCCTACCTTCTTGGGTTAAGGCACGTTCGCGATAAAGGTTATTCCAGCGTCAAGGTCTTTACGGATTGTGGCTCGGTTTGCTCTTTGATTTGGGGTCAAATTTCGGTAACTATTTCGGTTTTTTGGACTTTACGCAAAATTTGACAGATCATTGCGGGCTTTAGTAGATTTGACATCCTAAAGGTTCCAAGACAAGATATTGGCGTGCTCATCAATTGGTTGGTTCAGCTCATCGTTGTCATTTAATTTGTTGTCGGTTTTAATTTCTTTGTTCTCTTTGCCAAAAAAAAAAAAGAAAAAAAAAACTGAATAATTATTTTTTTTAAAATTTAAAAATAAAATTTTATTGTGCATTTCTGTTATTTTTATTAAGTCCTTATTATTCATTCACTAGATGAAACCTATGCAATGCACGTTTTGTTTGTATTTTTTGTAAAGAAAATTCATTTTTGTTGGTTTGTGATAAAATTTGTTATTTAATTGGGTGTACTATATTATTTATTATTTTCATTTTAAACTAAAGTGGGAATTTTTTGGCTATATATTTAGATAAATTTTCTAATAACAAAAGATAATATTTAATATTTAATTAATTTAAACTTTAAAATCTCATTTGCCAATTTTGCTTATGTGGCATATGATTAATTTAATTCTACAAAAATATTATAAATCTTTTATTTGATTGAATATAACTAAAATTTAATATCCTGCATAGCGCTTTAAGAAAATTTTATCTACGTCGCTCTTTAAAAACTCAAGAAAAATTCCATTTGTATCTATCTATAATTTATAATTTATAATCTATAGTTAATACTAAAGTAATTACTACTGACATCACCATTACCATGTGTTAGCTTCTTATAAAAAAATTTCCCTCCAAAATTATAAATGACATCATGTTTTTTTTTTTCCTCCTTGTAAGAAAAAGCTAATGTTTGAAAAAAAAAGATTTTATGACTAAATTTACTAATTACAAAATTTCCTATGGAGGGAAAAAAATAAAAAAATTGGTGGCTAGTCTCTTTCGTTTTTCTTATTTCCTCCTACATAGATTTTTTTCCCCTTACATTTTATTGGTGATGGTATGAGTTTGAATTTCCTACTCTTTATTAATTCTTCAAAAATTTTTATAATGAAACAAAAACCACTAAAATGATATAATTATAACATTTCATATATATAAATTTTTAATTATAAAGTTAATTAGAATATTTCACATCATTTTTTTTATTTCAACTCCATTTATCAAATAAGAGAGATCATTATTTATATTACGCACATAAAAGCAAAAGTTTTATACTAAAACCGTGTGTCACACGGGACTAATGTAGTATATACTGGATGTAAGCCCGTGCAATGCACAAATTTTTATATAATTTAAGTCAATTTTTTCTATTTTGTTTTCCTTCATCTTATCAATCTTTACACCTCAAACTTTTGCTTTCCATTGAAAACGATAACACTTATATATTAACACTTGCATGCTGAGAGTGGGGGATAGCTCAAGTGGTTAAAGCTCCCCTTCCGTTTCCAAGTGATCTTAGGATCGATTCTCACCCGCCGCCCTTGTGGCTCTCTAAACACCAAAAAAAATTAACACTTGCATGCTATATTAATTAACAAAAAAAAAACTACCGTTAAAAAAACTATAATAAGAAATTAATTTGTCAGCTTCAAACACACTATAATTCTTTCTGTTTTTTTAACACACTACAATTTTTTTTTTCTTTTTCATTTTCTCTCCTTCCACCTCTAGTTAAAGCCTATCTTTTTTCAATCTTTAATTCTATACTGGCAAGATTATTCTTTTCTCGACTTTAGCCCCGGTTGTATCTCCGTTTACCAATGCATCCCTTGGGATATTGTAAATTTCAAACCTAAGTTTTGGCTGGTGGTGACAATTATATGACAATGACATTTCCTCTCTTCATCCTCAAAGTAGAGGGTATATTATAGAACCATGAAGTTGGGACGACATAGTTCACCGCATTGTTTATCCCTAACTTATGAAAAGAATCCAATATATATTATTTCTACTCGTAACAATATAAAATCTCAAAATAGTTACCTATGTACGAAATATTGTGTGGTTAATTAATGGTGCATGTAAAGTAAATTAATTATACCTATTTACAATAAGATAATAAACTCTTAGCTTTATATTATTAACTCATATCTTTTCAACATAAATTTTATCATTCTTTTTGTATCTACTCTCATTTGTTTACGTACTTTAGTTATAGTGATAACAATTATAATTGATCATTATCATACATCACATTTAAATTTTTTTTAATTGTATATGATTTTCTTTTAAATCATAATAATAATAATTATCTTTATTTTTGTCAAATTAAATTTGTATTCATGATATTTTTTAAATCGGTTATTGTAAGATAACATGTGCTAATGATATTTTATAAAATAATTCATCTTTCCCATAAAATCCTAAGTTTATTTTATATAAATTATCATACTTAATTTTGATAATTACATGATAAAAATCTTTCCCATATATATATATATAATATGTATATATATATATATATATATATATATATATATATATATATATATATATATATATAAATATATATATATATATGTGTGTGTGAATATATATATATATAAAGATAATATATATATATAAATATATATATATATATACACACACACACATATATTATATGTTCTATATTCTCTATTTTTGTTTTATGTTTTTTGTTGTAAAGTATCATATACCACTATTTAAAAAAATTATCATATACTTTTTTTTTTATTTTTATTTATTTATTTTTTTTTTGTAAATTTGAATATATAAAGATAATCTTTAATTCTAAAAAAGATAATTTTTGTTTTTCTTAAAAAAAAAAAACTTAAATCATAATAAAGTACTATTCTTTGTTTTTACCTTTGTGGCAAAATTCTCAAATCACATTCGTCACTTTTGCTTAGGTGGCAAGTGAATTTTTTAATTCTAAAATAAAATACAAATCAAATTTATAATTGGTCGAAATAATACATGTGCTTATGTGGCATATCGAATGCTCTCGAAAAATGCTTACTTTATTTATATACTAGTATGTACCCCAAGCATTGTCCCCGATACCCATTTTAGAGAGTATACTCATTTGTGGGCATGTTTTGTATTATTAAAATCTAATGCATCTTCTGCTCTAATCGAAGCATGAACGTGGTGTACCTATTCTAATAAAAAGAGTTAGTTATTCTTCACTACGGATTATTATATACAATGAAAAATTAGGTGCTATAATATATACATATATATGTATATATACATATACATATATATATTGAGATCATGTGAGGACCAAGGTGAATAATAGGAACTAGAAACTAATCTCAGCCATTGATCGCACTCCATCTAATGGCTCATATTGCACCCACTCTCATTAATTGCATTCTCGTAATTTCGCTGTTTCAAACTTTTTTTTCAGTGCTTTTTAACTTTTAACGCAATTTCATTTATTTTTACTTACTTTTTAGAAATAAAACTGGAAAACACTTTGCAAAGTTGAAATATTACGAAAATGCCATTAATTACACGGGAAGCATGTGAGCCATCTGATTAACATGATCTAAGGGCCTAGATTAGTTCCTAGTTCTTATTTTAGCCTTAGTTCTCATCATAACTTGGTCCTATATATCTAAGGGCCAAGATTAGTACCTAATTTAGGGTCAAATGAGAAGTTTCTTAAAATGAGAAGGATTTAATGTGCATAATTTTTTCACTAAACGTGCATATTTTTTGAAAAAAATGTGCAAAAAAAAATTAATCGAAATTCAATATGCATATTTTTTGTGCATAATGTGCATAACCTTTTGTTTTCCCAGAAACTTGAAAAAAAATTAGCAGGCCAAAAACAAATTGTGCACATTTAGTATAAAATTTATGTACATTTATTTAGAAATATATACATATTTAATCCTTTTGATTCTTCTAATTTTAAGTTAATTTCTATAAACTAATTGTTTTTCTTTGGGTTTTAATACTTCCCTCAATGTAGTGATCCTTATTAAAAGGAAACTAATTAATAGTAGTACGAAATTTGTGTTGTGTCCTAATTTTATTTAGTAGGTAGTTTTTTACTTCTTTAATTTCATTAACAAAATCACAAACTTACAAAAAAAAATAATACAACCGAATATGAAGAATACCTGATACATAAGGGTTGATGGTAAATTGATGGTAGACTAAAAAAAGTTAATGATTAGTTCATTAATATTTAATTGTTTTTCTTACTAATATATATGCACTGTCAAAATTGGGAAGAAATTTATGAAACGGAGGGAGTATTTATCATCTACTTATTTCTGTAAGTAGGTAACCACTCATATGTCAAATGAAAAATTATAACGGTGGACATCATAATTATTTGAAAATTAAAATCTAAATATAATGAGTGTAAATCCGAGACATATGTATAGTCAGGATCTTGTGAGAACCACCCTCTATGTAAAAACCCATCCCTTATGTGAGGACAAATCTAAACCATTAGATTGTATTAAATTCAACAACTGAGATGTTCAACTAGAAATTGCAATAATGTACTCTCTCCGTTTTTAAATACTTGCTCCATTTTCCTTTTTTGGCCGTTTTTAAATACTTGCTCAACTTTTCTTTTTTGGTCGCTTTAAAATAATTGCTCCATTATCTTATTTTGAAAGCTTTTATAATATTTAATTCATTTATCCCACCTAGTGGACCCAACAAATATCATATATTATTAATTTCATATTCTCTCTCTTCCAATTTCTTCACTACTTTTTCTTCTTACTATTTTTTATTCTTCCACCAACCCGACTACCTCCATATTTTATTACTATCTCCAAATTCTAATTCTTAAAACTCCGGGCATGAAGAAATGGAGCAAGTATTTAAAAACGGAAGGAGTAATTCTTAAAACAAACACATCAGCCTCCACAACCCAAATTACGTACAATTTGTATACTCCTCTTTTACTTTGTTCAAAGCTTGAAGGTGGGGTTACCGTGGAGATTTAAAAATTAAAGATCGATGCTTTCTCTCTCCTCTTCTTCACTACTGCATAATTTCTAGTAGTAATTTTCATATTTTTCTTATTTGAATTTCTCTTAATTTGATTTTAATTTTGATGATTTCAATTGAATTCCCAAACTTCTTGTTCTGATTTTCGTAATTTTGATGATTTCACATCATCTTCTTTCAATTTTAATAAATTCAAATCAACTTGTTTGAATTTTGATAAATTCAAATCATCTTGCTTGAATTTCTCTTAATTTGATTGTAATTTATCCCAAGATAGTAATTTCGTCAAAATTTACGAATTTGATGTTCTAATATTTTATTTTAATATTAAAAAAAGTTATGAATTTGATAGCTCATAAATTTGCTCATTGCTTTGAAGAGGTGGATGGGGGAGTGGCCGTGGATGAGGGGGTTCGGGAGGGAGGAGATGAGGAGGGTGATGATGAGTGATACACTCACCCTCAAGTCACCCAATCCAATCCGATAATCGGATGAAAATTGGTATTGATCAATCCAGCAAAGATCAGACAAGAATGAGACTTTGCGAGGAATTTAATCAATCAATCAACAGCTAAAATATAGAGAGAATCTGTAGGATAGGTGTAGAGAGAGAAAGGAAAATTTTGTATTGATTTTTCATGAAGCTTCTTACATCAAAAACTGGCTTAAAAAGCCTTACATTCACTGAATGAAAATAACGGAAAATAACTTAACAAACTTTTTTGCTAAATCCAATGCATCAGCATCTTTCTGTTATGCTAATTATTCTCTTTCTCTAACAACTTGCCAACTCACCTTAAACCTCATCCTCTAACATTATGATTGTTAAAATGCTGCTTGCCTCTGTAATTCCCAAAATGCCCTGCCTACGGCTGGTACTTGTATCAATACCCCCTCCTTGAAAGGATCTTTGACCCCAAGGATCAAATGCAGGGAATTGAGCTTCAATGTCCTCAGCATTAACCCAAGTAGCATCCTCAGGGTTGGAATCTGACCAATGAACAAGCCATTATACCACAACGTGATTATGGCATTTAACACTTCTCTAGTTTAAGACAGACATGGGAACACGAGTTAGTGAGGGATCAGGGGTGCGGAGAGAAGTGAGATCTATAGGGGGGGGATTTGAGCCATGATATTTCTTAAGTTGAGAAACATGAAAAGTAGGATGAACCTTAAATGTGACAGGAAGTTGTAAAGTATAGGCTACCTTCCCTACCTTTTTCAAGACCTGATATGGGCCATAGTATTTCGCTGCCAGCTTCTGATTGAGTGTAAACTCCACTGATTACTGTCTATAAGGCTGCAACTTCAGATATACCTTCTCTCCCACATTGAAATTTATGTCACTCCTACGCCTATCAGCCAATTGCTTCATTCTATTTTGAGCAGCCTGCAAGTGAGTCTTAATGAGGGCCAAGGGAAGAGATAAACTTATATCAACCGTATCCACTAAGCTCGAACCAGTCAGGTAGGGAATGTGTACTGGGGAAGGTTGGCCATACATAACTTCATAAGGGGTTAGTTTTGCCAATTCTTGAGGCAGATCACTGCACATGCATCTAAGGTAAGTTTCTAACCACCTATTTAGGACCTTAGACTGACCATCAGTTTGAGGATGGTATGAGGTAGAAAGCTTCTACTGTACTCCCTGAGCTTTCAACATTTCTGACCAAAAATCACTGAGAAATACCTTGTCCCGGTCAGAAATGATTGATTTAGGAGAGCCATGTAGCTTATAGACTGAGTCCATATAGACTTGAGCTACCTTAAGAGCAGTAAAAGGATGAGATAGAGAGAGGAAGTGAGCATACTTGCTCAATCTATCAATCACCACCATTATCACTTGCATACCAAATGACAAAGGTAACCCCTCGATGAAATCTGTAGTGATTTCTTCCCAAACTGTCTCTGGAATTGGGAGAGGTTGTAACAATCCGGGTGAAGCACTACTGGCATATTTGCATTTTTGACAGATGTTGCAGTTTTTAATGTGTTGCACTACACTCTTCTTAAGACCAGACCCATAGAACAAGCTCTTTACCCTCCTATAGGTAGCTCAATACCCGAATGTCCTCCCGAAGTACAATCACGGAGCCATGTGAGAATCTTGGTTTTGAGGGTTGGATTTTCCCCAACGATGAGCTTCCCTTTCTTCCTAAACTCCCCATCTTGCCAAGTGTGATGGTTTTGAGAGTGTGGGTCCTTCTCTAATTCTTGAATGAGCTTCTGCATATTAGGATCAGAATCCCATGTAGCCTTGATTTCTTCTAGCAAATCTGACTGCAAGGAAGAGACTATCATGGTCAAAATATGTGACTCGAGAATCCTATAAAGTGCATCCGCCACCTTATTCTCCTGCCCTTGCTTGTATTCAATGCAACAATCTAACCCATCCAATTTAGATAGCCACTTTTGCTGAAAAGGTGTGACTATCTTATGCTCCAACAAATAATTCAAGCTTTGTTGATTTGTTTTTATGACAAAGGGCATGAGCATCAAATAGTGATTCCATTTTTTAACAGCATGAACTACTGCCAACAATTCCCTTTCATAAGCTGATAAATGTAAATTTTTCTCTGCTAGAGCTTTACTAGTGAAAGCAATAGGGTGTCTTCCCTGCATCAAGACTGCCCCAATTCCCACACCAGAGGCATCAGTCTCAATTGCGAAAGGTTGAGAGAAATCTGGCAGTGCTAATATAGGGTGTGTTGTCATGATTTTCTTCAGTTCTTCAAAGGGAAGAGTAGCTACATCAGTCCATTTAAAAGAATCATGGCTCAGCAAATTTGTAAGTGGTTTACAAATTGTCCCATAATCCTTAATAAAACGTCTGTAATAACCTGTTAAACCCAAGAACCCTCGCAACTATTTCAATGTTTTGGGTCGAGGCCACTCAATAATAGCCTGAATCTTCTCTAGTTTAGTTCTCACACCTTGTGCAGAAATGAGATGTCCCAAATAGTTGATTTTCGTGAATCCAAAGGAACACTTCTTATAATTTCCGTCTAAGGAGTGTGCTCTCATAGTGCTCAAGACAGTGTCCAAGTGTTGCAAGTGGAGTTCCCAAGTCGGGCTATATACCAGAATGTCATCAAAACATACCAAGACAAATTTCTTGAGACACGCCTTAAATACATGATTCATCAAGGACTGGAATGTAGAGGGTGCATTAGTCAATCCAAAAGGCATGACTAAGTATTCGAAATTCCCAAAATAAGTCTTGGATGATGTTTTCTATATGTCTTGAGAGTGCATTCTAATCTGGTGATAGCTAGATTTTAAATCTATCTTTGAAATGTAATTTGTGCCTTTTAGTTCATCTATTAGCTCTTCAATTACAGGAATAGGAAACTTGTCTTTGATTCTAGCTTTGTTAAAAGCTCTGTAATCAACACATAACCTCCATCCGCCATCTTTTTTCTTTACCAAGACCACTGGTGCTGCAAAAGAGATGTTGTTATCTCTTATAATGCCTTGCTCCAAAATTTCTTGCACCAATTCTTCTATGATATTTTTCTAGGTAATAGGGTATTTATAAGGCCTAATGTTTATAGCATTAGTACCTTCTTTGAGAGGTATCAGGTGATCGAAGTTTGCTCTTGCAAGTGGAAGACCAGTTGGTGAGCAAAACACGTCTCTAAATTGCCCCAAAAGTGATTGTAAGTCAGCAGGCATTGGCTTGTTCTCACCCTCCCTCAGTTCCTGTGTTTGGGGGCTATTCTGCATTCCCACCTGAACTAACTGCATCATAGACAGTTCTCCACCTTGCAGCGGAATTTTGTCAAGGTGCCGAGGTTGTATAAACCTCGGTTTTTTGGTAGGTGAACCTCTCAGCTTCACCTTCTCAGATCCTTGCTTGAACTCCATAGTAAGGTTCTTAAAATCCCACAAAATGGGTCCCATAGTTGAAAACCACTATATGCCCATCACCACATCACTACCACTCAAGGGCAAAAGTAATAGATCATCCGTAAACGTGTAACCTTGCATCCTCCAATTGAAGTTTCTGATCAGTTTATCACACTTCTACTCACCTCCGTCTGCCACCGTTACCCACATAGGGATAACTTCCTCCACCTTACAATTCATCTTCAGTACAATGTTAGTGTCAATAAAGTTGTGAGTGCTACCCGTGTCCAACAAAACATGCAGAGGTTTCTTTCAAAATTGACCCATCAGTCTCATAGTGTAAAAAGTGATATCCCTATCCAAGGCTTCCATAGAAATTTGAGCACAAACCATATCAGCTGGGGTTCAAAATCAACTGTTCAATCCCTTCCCCAATACTCTCTTCTTCTTCCATTTCAATATGAAACAATTGGGGTTTCTTACCAGTGCACTTATTTCCCCATTCATATTTTTCATCACACCAAAAACAAAGACCCTTAGATCTCTTGTCATTCATTTCTGCAGGAGTCAAGGTTTTTCGATTAATGTTTTTCTAAGGTGTAGGGTTAGTGTGTTTCCAAGGTAATGTGTTTGGGTTTGTGTTTATGGCTTTTGGGGTGGGTAGAAGAGGTGGTAATGGTTTAGGATTGGGTTTGGGTTTCTCGGCTTTGCGTTAGGCTTCCTACAGTTTAGCCAAACAGAGTGCTTGTTGAATGGTTGTAGGATGAAACATCCTTATAACTAGCTGAATCTCCTCCTCCATACCTCCCAAGTAACAGCTAAGCAAGTGAGAATTAGCCATAGAGAGCCTACTGGTTATATTGTCTAATACATCATGGTATTCTGATGCCATAAGAGAGCTTTTCCTTCCAAGTGTATAGCAGCTAATCGAATTTCTTGAGCATTAGGCACGTTATCAAACTTAAAAAACTGGTTACAGTTATACAGCCAGGGTTTTAACTCATCTCCGATAAATCTAGAAAATTCGGTTTTAGTCAATCTAGTAGAATAAAAATTGGTTTGGGTAGGTGGATCTTTTTCAGGTGGTGGTGGTGGTGGTTCTATTTCAGGTGGTCTGTCTGGGTAAATATGCAGACCCTTTTCTATAGCTGCTACTAACTTAGTGAGCTGAACAGATAATGCCACAATCATTTCATTCAACTCACAAATAGATTTAGTATTCTGACCAATATGCATACTATTTTTATCACAATTTTCAGCAAGTTTCTGATTTTGTTCTGCCAGAAGAGTTTTTAGAGTTACCTTAAGCTTCTGCAGATTAGCTGCTGATGCTGTATCCATCTCCTCTGTAGGCTGCTTAGTGTTTTTCTTCGATTGCATCGTTGGCCAAGGATCTGATTGCTCTGATACCAATGATACACTCACCCTCAAGTCAGCCAATCCAATCCGATAATCAGATGAGAATTGGTATTGATCAATCCAGCAAAGATCAGACAAGAATGAAGAGACTTTGCGAGTAATTTAATCAATCAATCAACTGAAAAAATATAGAGAGAATCTGTAGGATAGGTTTAGATAGAGAGAGGGGAATTATTTTTCATGAAGAATCTTACATTAAAAAACTGGCTTAAATAGCCTTACATTCACTGAATGAAAATAACGAAAAATAACTTAACAAACTTTTTGCTAAATTCAATGCATCATTATCTTTCTGTTATGTTAATTATTTCCTTTCTCTAACAACTTGCCAACTCACCTTTCACCTCATCCTCTAACATCATGATTGTTAAAATGTTGCTTGCCTTAGTGATTCCCAAAGTGCCCTGCCTACGGCTGGTGCTTGTATGAATGAGGAAGTAGAGAGGGAGGATGCGAAGGTGGGAGGAGGAGAGTGGGAAGGGGTGGAATGGTTTGGAGGTGAAGGATTATGGGGATTTTAGGAAGTTACGGATGGTGGAGATGAGGTGGTAAAGGCCCAGGGTGAGGAGGGTTGTGGAGGTTAAAGATTTGGTAGATTATTGATGACATTTTTTCGATTATACAGAGGAGTGTGGTGTTGGTATCAGATTTGAATATTGAAGGTATTTTTTACGTTTGAAATGTTGGATTAATTCAAATGTAACATTTTAATTTTTGCTAGATTTTTTGAGTTGAGTGTTCCCACTTTAGGAATTTTGTATTGCATGAGTAAACAAAATTAAAACGAGCAAACAAAATTTAAATGAGCAAAACATAGTGAATTTGAAGACATAACAGAACGAAAACACAAAAGCAAGTACTAAAAGCTGAAAGAACTCATCAACTCAAAATGAACAGAAATTCAGCAATTATAAATGCATTAATCATATGGACACTTAATTATTAATTAGTACATATAGGGGTGTTTGGCAAGTGGGAATTGAGGGTGGAATTGGGATTTTTAATCCCAATTAAAAAAATAAGCCTTGTTTGTTTAGTGGGAATGGGAATAAATAAGGGTTTGGGAATGAGATTATTTATAGGTGAATTACAACCATTTTATTACCTAGAGAGGGTAGGTAATAAATGGACGGGAATGGGAATAGGACAAAAATGACATTTTAGCCATTGATGAAAAGAATAAAATAATAATCTTAGTAAGGGCATTTTTGTAAAATTATTTATTCTTTATATTTTCCGACCCACTATCCAAACAAAGTATTGACATATTTTCATGTATTCCCATCAATTAATTTCCAATCCCATTCCCACCGTTCAATCCCCAAACTCCCATTCCCACAATCCAAACATCCGGATAACGTAATTGAAAATTTTCACTATACTGACACATAGCAAACCATCAATTCTAAGTGATTTTTTCATCTAGTATTGTTCTTAGCCTATTGCCTCTATTTATTTCTTGAGTTAACATAGAATAGCTACAAAATTATAACAAATAATCTACCATGTCTGATGAATAATATAATTTCAAGGTTATGCAATATAAGGTAATATCCCCTTACGTGTTAGCCAATCAATTTTTTGCTCATTTAACAAATGAGCAAATAGTTAATTGCTCATTTGTCAAATGAGCAAATAGCTAGTTGCTCATTTGTGAAATGAGCAAATACTTAGTTGCTAATTTAACAAATGAGTAAAAACTTAGTTGCTCATTTGTCAAATGAGCTAGTTGCTTATTTGTCAAATGAGCAAACATTCACTACTACATAAACGAGCAAATGCAACCCCTAAAAACCGTTACAATAGGCGAAAAACCGTTCTTATAGTCCTATTGCAACGGTTAAAGGACTGTAGCATTTGTGGCCATTGCATTAGGTTTAATGCAACGGTTCATTTTACCTGATGCAACAGTCCTATGCATCAACCATGGACCGTTGCATCAGGGCCTAAAGCAATGGTTAATAAAACCTAATGCAACGATTCTTTAGAAATCCTACGGACCGTTGCAACAGACCTTATGCAATGGTCTTTTAGTTCTAGTGCAACACTCATTACTTTCTATAGAACCGATGCATTATTATTATTATTATTATTATTATTATTATTATTATTATTATTATTATTATTATTATTATTATTTAATGCTCGTAGTAAATAAAACTACAAACAACAAATAATGTAAACAAAATTATATAACAGCCATTTTATTTTTCCTCCAGAAATATGTATATATGTATATTAAATAATTTTACATTGATATTTGACTTTGCAAACATTTCCATACCCAAAATATTTATCTAAATAGTTCACTAAATGTTTACTAATATATAAATCTATATAAGGACATTACAAACCTAATTTTATATGTATCTAATTGTCCAACAATATTGTCACAATAATCCCATCACCATTCTTCCTCCTCGATATACACCATGTTGTTCATCATCATATCACCATGTACCTATATATATAAAACAAACAACTAAATAACATTAAAGAATAAAATCATTTAATCACATCAATCTACATTAAAAAGAAGTTAGTTTAATATAAATATGTTAGAGAAGGTAATAATACATACTTGTTATAATACAATGGTATGTTGATATCAAGCAAGCCTATATAATTAATTTAATTGTTAAAAATTTAAATAAAACCACAAACCCAAAAATAATCCTTAATTTTGGAAACACCCATAAGTAATAATATAAAAACTAGATGAGAAAATGAAACAAAATCCCCAAGAGAAAAGTTATAAAAAAAAAAAACATAAATAATAGAAGTAGAAGAATTGAATGAAATAATAAGGACTTGAAAAGAACTATATATTAGGACTAACATAAGTTAACTATAAAATTATTCAATACAAGACATTAGCTAAATATACATTGATTTGTAATAGCTAATTATAAAAAAAAATTAGCATTTCAATAATTATAAAAAAAAATTAAGTAAAATTGTACTAAACACATTAATACTTCATATATGAAAAAATTAAAGAAATAAAATTCACATAACAAAACTTACAAAACTGACAACTGAAATTATTTGAAGCTTGATGTTAGAAGATTGGAACTTGAAGAGAGAGAGAGATAGAATAGATAGATATAGAGAGAGAAAGAGAGTAGAGGATAAATATTAAGAATATGTACATAGTAAGAATTTAATTCAAAAAATAATGATGCCTCGCCGAATAACAGTTTGAAATTTTTGAAAAATAATGGGAGCAGGAAACAAGGCGCTTTTTTTAATTTTCACATTTTAACACCTAGTGCAACGGTCATTTTGGACCGTTGCAGTAGCCTAAAATTATGTTGCATTTGATAGGCTGATGCAACGGTTATGTTAGGACCGTTGCAATAGCCTCCAAATACGTTGCATTAGCTTTATCCGTTGCAATGAACCGTTGTATTATCTACCACCGTTCTATCAACCCATTGTATTAGCTTTAACCGTTGCTTTTGACCATTGCTTTTGCTCGTTTATGTTGTAGTGATTTCTTTAATCAACAAGTAAATTTTTTTTCTCATATGTGATATGAGCAACCATTAGTTTGCTCATTTCTCAAATAATCAATTAATTATTTACTCATTTTTAAAATAAGCAAACATTTTTTTGATCATTTAATTTGGGAAGCGAGCAATCAATTTTTTTGCTCAATTAGCAAATGAGCAAATAGTTAGTTGCTCATTTGTCAAATGAGCAAATACTTATTGCTAATTTAACAAATGAGCAAAAACTTAGTTGCTCATTTGTCAAAGGAGTAAATAGTTAGTTGCTCATTTGTCAAATGAGCAATTATTTCTTTAATCAACAAGTATTTCTTTGCTCGGATCATTTATGAAATGAGAAACCATTAGTTGTTCATTTGTTAAATGATCAAATAATTAGTTACCCATTTGTAAAATAAGTAAACATTTCTTTGATCATTTTATTTGGGAAATGAACAAACAATTATTTTTTTTGTTTTTTTGTCATTTAGCAACTGAGCAAATAATTAGTTGCTCATTTGTCAAATGAGCAAATACTTAGTTGCTTATTTAATTAATGAGCAAAAACTTAGTTGCCCATTTGTAAAATGAGCAAATAGTTAATGGCTCATTTGTTAAATGACCAAACATTTCTTTAATCATTCTTTAAATCAAGGAAATTTTGATTTTTAACACCACAAAAACTCCAAAAAATGGCTTTTAACACAACAAAAAAAACTTTTATTTTAACACCACTTAAAAAATTGAATTTTAGAAATTACCACCTAAATCCAAATTCCGTTAACGGAACAGTTACAAGGGCTCACTCCAACATTTTTTTTTTATTTCTCTATAAGTGGTGCCGATATCCTCCTTCTTCCGTTTTACGCTTCAAGTTAGATGTAGGTGTTACGTAAATTGCAAGAATCCAAAGAGGGGAATTCAACCTAGCCATCTAATAGATCAGATAGAGGTATGTATGCAAATATTCTGAATTGTTATTAATTACTGCATATATGAGTGAAATTGCCCAATTTTTGGAATTAGGGTTCATGTAAATTCTCAAAATTGGGTATTTTTGTATTACTAAATTATTGTCAAAATTATTGTTGTAGACTTTCAATTAGCTCATATATACATCATTAAATGTGTTTGTATGTGTTAAATGATTGCAGATTATGTTGGTTATTAGTTCATCTCCTTTAAAGGAACTAAAATGCCAATGTGGTGTTCTTATGGGCAAGCTAACTAGCTAGACAAGGGAGAATCCATGGAGGAAATTCAAGTCATGTAAGTTTTATGATCCAATTGCAGAAACAAGGGGATGCAAGGCTTTTCAATGGGTTGATCCATGGAACAGAGTGGTAAACACAGGTTATTAACAACCTGTTGTTGGACAAGAAGCTGTTGAAGGCTGAAGTAAATGAATTAAAAAGGGAGGTTGATGATATCAGTGGACAAAGAAGGTGCTTGCTCAACGAAATTGACAATTTGAACATGAGGTGTAAGGCTTTAACTGCTAATAGGAAGAAAATGAACAGAGAAGTGAAGCAAGGAAAGAGGTCCTCTATTGGGTATGTTATTAATGTTAGCATCATTGTTGCTGTGGCAATGGGAGTGTGTGGGCTAGGTGTAATACTTAGGGGTGTTTAGTGTTTAAATTAGTTGGAAGTTGTAATGAATTTAAGGGTTGTTTGTTTATGTACTTTGTTTTATTTTCTTAGAACAATGCAACGTATGTGTGTTTGAACTTTGAAGTATTAACTAATAAAGCACTTTTCCAAACAACACTCCCTTCAAATATATCAAGTGTATTGTGATAGGTTGTCGTACACCTATAAAAAATAAATTCCTAACAAAACCAACTAACAATGTAATAGGGTAAGTAGGGTCGAATCCACAGAGAGATGGTATTCAATCTAACCTCTAAGAAATTGGAGAAACTAAACAAGTCACGAAATTCAAATAGAAAAGTAGTCTAAATTAAAATAGGAATAAAACAAATAATAACAAGACCTAGGGTTATGGTTCACCATGTTTATAGTTCTAAATCTATAAAAAAATCAATAACAATTCAATCAATCAATTATCTAGAGCAATTGCCAAGCCTACAGTCGGGTCATAACGCTCTCAATTCAACATATGTAGTTCGGTCGCTAACATAATCAGAATTGCTAATTGTAGGTAAGCTTCTAAAAGTAACATCTTTCGATTCAAACTCTTATTAACATGAATTAATCATACAATTGATCAGGTTGCAAGATTATCAATAAAAACACTATCAATTAGAGATATGAATAATCAAAATATTAAAATTATCAATCAAGATTCATAATATAAACATGGATTCCCAAACCCTAGAAATAAAACTACTCTAGCATGAAATAAATAAATAAAACTAGATCTAAGGAATAAAACATAATTAAAAGCAAGAAATAGAAATAAAATACCTCAATGAATTTTAATAATAAACCCGAGAATCATCCATGGAAGAATCCATGGAGATGCCATGAGAAACTAGGGTTCTAGAGAGAAAACTAAAAAGAACGTAAAATAATAAAAGATATAAAAGGCATAAAAAGGCATGAGGGAAAATAATTATCCCTTGAGTATTTATATTATCCTAAAACTAATCTAAAAATAATTAAACAAAAGAAATGAGAAAATATAAATTACATAAGTTGAATTATTAGTGGACGATAGAAGATGACGTGGCCCGAAGACATGTGACGATGTGAATGAAAAAGCTACTCGAGGCTTCAAGGATGCTCGACCAGACCTGCGGGCGCAGGCTGGATGGCAGCAGCACCTGCTGGTGTCGAGTGCTCGCGGGACAGGGGCGCAGCAATTATCCCGCGGGTGGCTGACAGCATCACTTGGATTCAAACGCCTATAACTTCTGTTCTAGAAGGCTTCTTGGGGCTTGTGACCTATCATTGGAAAGATCATTAAGTCTAGTTTCCAACGCAATTTGAATCGCATCTATCCAATTTGTAGAACTCAAGTATGATCAAAAGAGTGGACAAAGGTCAGTTTTGGCACTTTGTAAAACATCGTTTTTCTTCGTTTCCAACTCAAATTCATTTCCGTAAAGTGCATAACGACCCTTGTGGATGCTATATTCATTCTTCCCGCATATTTATCTTATACTAAGCTTCCACAATCACATATACTTCATTGAGCAACCTCGATTCATCGACGTTTCATCCTTTTATTGTCTGATTCTTCCATAACTACTCCGAAAACGTCCAAATAGTTATAGAAACTACCTGAAACATTAAGAAAACACAAACGAAGCGTAATAGAGCACAAAATGAACAACTTATGCATTTTCAACCTAAAAAGAAACAAAAGACTCAAAAAGCAACTAAAAAACTAGCATAAACGTGCCTATAAACTCTATATAAATATGACTCATCAAATTCCCCCAAGCTAAACTGTTGCTTGTCCCCAACCAACACTAGACTTAAGACGGAGGAACAAGACATGTAGGACTTCCAAGGAACCAGAATAAGACCGACCCGACTCTCGAGGAAACAATCAAACCAAAGTTATTAAGACCAAATTTTAGCTCGGATACAAATAGAACCACTCAACATCGCGATCCACAATTGAAACCAAACTTGGCCACAAACGATTTCCCAATCAAGCTAGTCGTCACCGCACACCTTGTAGAATATAAATATTTGATGCAACAAAAGGTAACATGACGATAGCAAGAAATAACGTTCACTCAATCACAAAACACACATGCCAATCAAATGGACTTTTTAAAGCTTGTAATGGGGCAAAGGTGAAGAGGTAGGATAATATTTAGAAAAATGTGAGCGAAAAAGCCAGCTTGGGGAGCAATAACATAAACACGAACAAATAATGATCTAAAATTCATTCTTCAATTGACATCACCAACTTTCTCTAAAACATTATATAGAACCAAGATTGAAATCAATTATACATCGTCATGGATAATCTTTTTCTTTCTTTTTTTCCTTTTTCTTTGCCTTTTTTTCTTTCAATTCTTTGGCTTTTTCAATGAGTACATATAAACAAGCTTTTTATTCTTTTTTTTTTTCTTTCCTTTTTTTTTTCACATCTTCAAGTAACACTTCTCAATTATAAATACAATTTTTTTTCCCTTCAATAATCAATCCACCATATATGTTTCGCATAAAATGAAGCTTGATAATGACAAACAACGACACCACATCAATAAGCTCCTCAAGCTAGCTAGACTTTGGAATAGTAACCAATGGGGCTAAAGTGGCTTGTAATGTAGCTATATATCGATGAATGGGCAAGGCAACAACATGGGTGAGAAAAATGGGAACAAAAGTATCTAAATATCATCTGAAGGTTACCTAAAGAACATGGCCTTTATCATATGCGGCATGCGTGAATCATAATCAAATTACTAATAAATCTCAAGCCAAAGTCATTGAAATAACAAATTGCATCAATCACACAAACACAAAGTAAGGTGACCTAACAAGAAAATTGGCTAGCTATACTTGATATGGGACAACCAATCTTTCCACAAACCATTCAATTGATTCACCCAATGTCAAGCAGTTAGCAATGTATAGCGCAAACCGATTGAATTTTAGAATTATAACTAAGATCGAAAGAAGCTCAAGAGAGTCAAACCAAATCCGCACACGGTTCGAAGTCAAAAATATGAAAATGGACATAAGTATGCACTTTTAAAACAACCTAAAAAAACTAAGAAAACAATACATTGTTTTTCGTTGTATGTAAACTTCCACTCCTATTGAATGGTACAAACCATACAACACATACAAAGCAAAAGAACTAAACTAAATACACCTAACATGCACAAAGTGATGATGACAATCATCCTCCCCCAAGCTAAACATCACATTGTCCTCAATGTGAACAAAGAGGAAACTAAAGCATAAATAAGGGAGAGGCACAACTCACAAAAGGGTGGGTAAGCGAAGGGAGCGTCAAAGGTATAGACACCTCCACTGCAATTGGTAGTTGTAAATGGGTAGCCGACGTAGCCAAGGAACTTAGCTATTTTGTACCTAGCAAAGGACGTCATCACTAGAACACATAGTGGCATTATTATTCAAATAATGAAAAACATAGGAAGTATCAAACAAACAAAAAGAAAATTGGGTTGCCTCCCAATTAACGCTGGTTTTTAAGGTCCCGCACGACCCTACTCAATTCGTCAATCGGAAGAATCCAATGCCTTGAGTAACTTATCATACGCCCCTGCAAACATATCATTGAGCACCACATATGGCTTGACTGCAAGTACAGAAATCCTTACATACAAGGGATTAGAAAAATCAAAAGAAAAATAAGAGGAAGAAGCAGAAGAAAAATCAAAATAAAAAGAAAAAGGAAAGAATTTACAAGTTCTCTCTACTTGTTCTTTGGGCAATGTAAACCTTTTAGAATGAACATCAAGGTCCACTTTGCCACCATCATGCAATGCAGATACTCTGAGAAAGTTAGAGCAATAAAGCATAGAGGATGAATTCACAAGATTAAGACTCTCTACACATGGGAAATAAAGGGAAGGTAAGGTTAGCTCAACATCCATGATTTGACCATTATTAATCGCACCCTTTTCTATAAGCATGTCTGCACAAGAGTCTTTAGCTTGAATTTTCATAACTAATGGTTCCTCAACCAGTAATTCATCATATAGTGCTCCTTATCCTCAAAAATATCTAGCATATCCACCTTGTTCTCATCATGAACATTTATTAATTCATACACGTTCTCTTGAAAATTTTCATTCTTAATCCACCCTTCATCATCATCATAAATGTATGGCAAGGCACTAGATTTTACAATAGAATGCACTTCATACTCGGGAGAGGGATTTGAAACATGCATGAAAGGATAATTGTAAAAACAAGAAGAGGCATCATGATCATATGAATTTCAATGAGAACAATAGCAAGGGGATGAAGTATTAGTCAAAGAAGTGAAGGAAAAGAAATTTTCTAGAGTTGGTTTAGCATACAATGTCATTTCCCACTCATATATATCTCTAGCTAACCACTCAATAAAATCCCAATCAAAAGATTTTCCACTAGATAATATAGACTCAACAATAAATCTAGTTTCTTCATTTAGACCCTCATAAATCACTAAGCACATATCCCATTCTTCAATTCCATGATTAGGACCCACAAAGTCACCAAGCCTATAATAGTATCTCCAAAATACCTCATTCTCAAATTGTGGAAAAATAAAAAATAGCCATTAAAATAAATCCACAAAAGAACAAGGGAACCTACAAACACAAGAATAAGTAGAGAAAAAAAATATATATACAGATTAGTCTCACCAAATAAGAAGCTAAATAAAATTAAGTCGTCTCCCCGGCAACGGCGCCAAAATTTGATAGGTTGTCGTACACCTGTCAAAAATAAATTCCTAACAAAACCAACTAACAATGTAGTAGGGTAAGTAGGGTCGAATCCACAGAGAGATGGTATTCAATCTAACCTCTAAGAAATTGGAGAAACTAAACAAGTCACGAAATTCAAATAGAAAAGTAGTCTAAATTAAAACAGGAATAAAACAAATAATAAAAAGACCTAGGGTTATGGTTCACCATGTTTATAGTTCTAAATCTATCAAAAATCAATAACAATTCAATCAATCAATTATCTAGAGCAATTGCTAAGCCTACAGTCGGGTCTTAAAGCTCTCAATTCAACATATGTAGTTCGGTCGCTAACATAATCAGAATTGCTAATTGTAGGTAAGCTTCTAAAAGTAACATCTTTCGATTCAAACTCTTATTAACATGAATTAATCATACAATTGATCAGGTTGCAAGATTATCAATAAAAACACTATCAATTAGAGATATGAATAATCAAAATATTAAAATTATCAATCAAGATTCATAATATAAACATGGATTCCCAAACCCTAGAAATAAAACTACTCTAGCATGAAATAAATAAATAAAACTAGATCTAAGGAATAAAATATAATTAAAAGCAAGAAATAGAAATTAAATTCCTCAATGAATTTTAATAATAAACCCGAGAATCATCCATGGAAGAATCCATGGAGATGCCATGAGAAACTAGGGTTCTAGAGAGAAAACTAAAAAGAACGTAAAATAATAAAAGATATAAAAGGCATAAAAAGGCATGAGGGAAAATAATTATCCCTTGAGTATTTATATTATCCTAAAACTAATCTAAAAATAATTAAACAAAAGAAATAAGAAAATATAAATTACATAAGTTGAATTATTAGTGGACGATAGAAGATGACGTGGCCCGAAGACATGTGACGATGTGAATGAAAAACCTACTCGAGGCTTCAAGGCTGCTTGACCAGACCTGCGGGCGCAGGCTGGTGGCCGCAGCACCTGCTGGTGTCGAGTGGTCGCGGGACAGGGGCGCAACAATTATCCCGCGGGTGGCTGACAGCATCACTTAGATTCAAACGCCTATAACTTCTGTTCTAGAAGGCTTTGTGGGGCGTGTGACCTATCATTATAAAGCTCTTTAAGTATAGTTTCCAACGCAACTTGAATCGCATCAATCTAATTTTTAGAACTCAAGTTATGATCAAAAGAGTGGACAAAGGTCAGTTTTGGCACTTTGTAAAACATCGTTTTTCTTCGTTTCTAACTCAAATTCATTTCCGTAAAGTGCATAACGACCCTTGTGGATGCTATATTCATTCTTCACGCATATTTATCTCATACTAAGATTCCACAATCACATATACTTCATTGAGCGACCTCGATTCATCGACGTTTCATCCTTTTATTGTCTGATTCTTCCATAACTACTCCGAAAGCGTCCAAATAGTTATAGAAACTACCTAAAACATTAAGAAAACACAAACGAAGCGTAATAGAGCACAAAATGAACAACTTATGCATTTGCAACCTAAAAAGAAACAAAAGACTCAAAAGCAACTAAAAAACTAGCATAAACGTGCCTATAAACTCTATATAAATATGACTCATCATATTGGCATTCAATACCTTAAAAAAGTAGGGTTGTGCAAATGTTCAAAAACTAAGCAATTAAACTACTGTTCTTCAAAAGAATTTGATAATAACGTTCTAAGCACTAAACTCAACACAACATCACTGAGTTAGACTCATCTTGCTCCTAGTTTGGAGCTTTGCTCTAGTAATAGGGCCACTTGGTGCAGTAGTTGGTGGTGGTTGACTTGGTGGGGTTTTGGTTTTTGCTTTGGCTTTGCTCTGTTTAGATGTAGGCTCTTTGGGTGGCTGACTTGACTATCCTACTCCAACCGTAGCCTGACAAAACCCTAAGGCAGTATTAAAAGTAGTTTAGGTTGATGGATAATAACAAGAGAGAAAACATAAGCACAAAGGTGAGTGTAACTACCTTTTTAGCAGCCCTTATCTCTTTCACCTTTCTCAGCTCTTCCATCCAAGCTGTGTTAACAGATGGTATGCCTGTTAGCTTTGGAATTTATGTGTTTGGCTGAGTAGGGAGTTTGCATGTCTTTGCATAATGGCCAAAGCCACCACAGTTCTTGCATTGGTTTTTCCTTTTAGTTGTGCTTAGCCCAGCAGAAGATCCTCCCCTAGGTTCTAGTTTTCTCTTCTTACTTTTTGGTCTGCCTGGCTGAACCTTGATTGCATGTGGCTGTGGTTCCCTGACATAAACCCTTTCCCAGTGTTTTTGTCCAGGCATAGGCTGGAGAGATGGTTCATATGCTGCCCGATACCATTCCAGACTGTAGTAGCTATGCACATATGCTTCAATGTCTGCCCTGCTGTCCAATATGCAAGCGTAAGCATGCACACATGGGATTCCAGTTAAATCCCAATGGTAACAGCTGCAAGTGCCTTTCCCTCAGTCAACTAACACCTTATCATCTTTGAGCTGCACCTAATATGTATCCCCCCTAGATGGCTGCACTATACATGATCTAGCTACATACTCAATCCTCTCCAACAGCCTCCTAACATATGGCACCAAGTTCCTAGTCATCTCTTTTGAGTTCTTCCACTTCTCATTATTTCTGTGCCTCATGTATCTATCTCCTCATCCATTCCATCTGGGTGAGGATTGGTTTGTCCCTTCCATCCCTTATCACTGCATTGAAAGTCTCACACATGTTTAACAACATGTTGGACTTGTAGTTTGTATGAAAACATGTCTACACCAGTGATGAGTTGTGATGTTTTTCAAATACTCATAAGCCTCTTCAGACATGAATTTGATTGACTCCATATGTATCTCATAATCAAACTGGTAGCATACAAAAACAATCAACAACAGCCAGAGATACTCATACACTTACACATACACAAAGTAGAACATACACATACTCATACACATACACAACATACATACTCATATAAAGTAGAACACACACATAATCATACACATACACAAAGTAGAACATTGTAAAGTAGAAACTTACATGAGTTGTAGCCCTTGCTGCACTCCAGAACAATTCCTTGAACACTGTCCCACTAAACTTGGGTTTAAAGTTAGCCCAAATGTGTTTTACACAAAAACGAACCTCAGCCCTTGGAACAACTTCAGCCATGACTTCAACCAAAGCCTGCCAAAGAAAAATCACATATGTTAGAACACAACTGTTTGAGATTCTAAAATTAAAATGAGAGTAAGAATAGAATACCATACCTTCTGTCTATGAAAAATGAAGGTGAAGCCAACTCCTTGATCACCACCAATCATATCCAACAAAGATTCAAGGAACCACACCCAAGTTTCTTTATTTTCTATCTCCACTGCAGCCCATGCTAGTGGGAATAGGCGATTATTTCCATCCTTGGCCACAACTACCAGAATCTGCTCTCCTACTGTAACAAAAACTTCCACATATCCTTCATCATTCACTGACTCTAAAAGCCCTCTTATATCCACAATGTCCTCTATTCTCCTCTTTCCTGTGTTAAATGTTTTACCCTTCTACCTATACTAAAGGCTATAAAGCATATGCACTTGCATGTCATACTTCACAAATCCATGGACAATATCCTCCTTTATCAAATTAACATCCAACTTAGACACTTTCACCTCCCTCCTTCAATAACGCCACCCCCCCCCCCCCCCCACACCACACAAGCAAACGCCTATTTTTGCTGACTCTTTTGAGGACAAACCCTCCCCCAACTCTCTGACAAAGATCAATTGTATCATCACTATTGTTATCCATTGTCTACCAACTAGTGAACCAATGAAAAAGAGTACAAGTCAATACCTAATTAACAATTACATTATCATCTTAAACTTATCAAACTAAGATTATTTTTTCACCTAATTCAGAGCATCCCACACAAGTTCCAATATCTTAGACTAACAACACTAAAACACAACATATTAAGCAACTAATTATTATTTATAGGCACCAAAATCAACAGCTCCAACACACAGTGCACTAGCAACAAAAACACCCACTTAAATTAATCAATAAAACCAGTAAAAAAAATTCTGCAAACACTAATTCGCACAGTAACATTTAGGTTATTTTGTCCTATTTCCAAAATTGCCCCAAAATTCAACAACAATTTCCAACTTTGTCATCAATTACACCCCAAAAAAGTACCTAATTTGGAATATTCTTCCAGTCTTTGTCAGTAAAACAACAACTTTGGCCTTTTTCTTTGAGGAAGATGATGACGCAAATGGCAGACTTGTTGTTTTCATACAACCTTGAATTCTCACCTCTCAATTTCACTCCTCAACCGCACAAATTATGTTAGATTTGAATTTCCCAAATGCTTTTTTGAGTAGATGAAGAAAGTCAATTGAATTGAATGCAGAAGGTGGGTGATAATATAATACAGGAAGCAATAAAAGAAGTAGAATCGTGAAATGAAGGTTGAAGTTTAGAGGCAAAACAAAAGCCATTTTTTGTGGGCCCCACAAACTTTTTCTGTGACGGAAATCGTTATCTGGTGGTAATTTCTAAATTTCAATTTTTAAAGTGGTGTTAAAATAAAAGATTTTTTTTTTGGTTGTGTTAAAAGCCATTTTTTGGCCTTTTTGTGGTGTTAAAAATCAAAATTTCCTTTAATTAACAAGCATTTCTTGCTCAAAAATTAGAGCAATATACATGAAACAGATAAAAAATGAACAAAAATTGAAACCTAATTTCAAACAAACGAACGATAAAAATAATGAACAAATGATCAAACAAAAACCTAATTTTAGAAACAATAATCAATTAAAAAACACGAAATCAAAAGAAATAGAGATCGAATATCATCCTTCCAAGATAAAAAAATCTTAATATAAACAATCCGAAGGAATATTTTACAAATTCAACACATAATCAAAATCTAGGGTTTTTACGACAAAAAATTGAGAGATAACATTCCTGAGATTGTGGATTCTTGCTGATTTGAAGTATACAATTGAAAAAAGTGAGCAAAATTTGGAGAATTGTTGTGAAATTTGGAAAATTGTTGCGAAATTTGGGAATTCTCTAATTAAAAATGTTGAAGGAGAGAAGAGTTTGGTTTTTTGTGAATCATCCATGTAACGTTAATTGTTTCCCTAAGATTTAACTTGGAAATAAAAGGGTCGAAACCGTTACCACAAGGTAACGAGTTTTGTTTCTTTACTTCTGAACCAAACACATTGTAAGGGTAACGGAAATAAACCTGATTACATTTCCACCTCTTTAAAATACTCATACCAAACACCCCTGAGTGAGGAGAGAGAAAATACCGCGTTAAAGAGGAAAGAGGAGAGAGAAAAAACGCAGGAGTTTTGTTTAACTGGGAATTAATTGTGGCCGTTGGGTGTAATTGATCCAACGGTTATAATGAGTCCTCACATATAATAGGGTTCTCACATAAGGGATGTGGTCTCATATGATCCCATTTCTATATATACAAGTTCTCATGCGAGCTACCTTGAATAATGCAAACTGCGAACTCATTGTGATCGTTAAATACATTTCATCGGACGGTTTACATCAATCTCACCTCATGAAGGGTGTTTTTGTAATTTCAGTTCTTGAATGACTTGCTGGAATGAGTGGAATCATCATTTTTTGCATTTGTCTTTGTCTCTCTACATCGCGGTTTTCTCTCTCCTCTTTTCACCTCTCTTGCGATTCTCTCTCTCCTTTCTCATCACCTGCGATTTCCTTTTCCAGTGAATTTGCAATACCAATCTACTCAAATATCTTGCTTCTTGTCGTTGAGGTATGTATATTTCATTTAAAAAGTTGGTCAAATTTGCTTAATTTAATTTTTTCTGAATTTGCTGGATTTAGGTTTTTATCCAAAGGTTTGTGTCGAAACTTTTGTGTTTGCTATGTTGGAATTCTGGTTTTTCTCGAACATATTGAATTTATTATATTGAATTGCATTTTGGTTGAGCGACTTGATTTGATTGGTTACAATAATTTGGTTAAGGTTTTAATTTAAGTTTTTATTGTACTTATCTCAGTTGATTTATTTCTCTACAAATTTTGTGGGTGTTAAAATCCGTCGTTCCATATTCCGAAAGCATGAATTGCGATTGTCTCAACATTCAAGTAATTGTTTCTAAATTGCTTTTGTACCAAATTAAGGTTTAAATTTGCTAAGTTATGCAAGTATAATTAATCTTTGGATTTTAGTTTAGCAAGTTATTTGTTATCTTAGCATAAATGAGTGTAGGTGCATTTGGAATTTTGCAATCATATAGGATTTTATTGTTGTTTTGGGATTTTTATATTCAGAAGCTTTAGTTTAGTTTTTGATGTAATTTATTGTTGTTGTTGTATTGTTAATATTGCTTGGAAGTTTTTAGCGGATGGTTTTGTTGAAGGTCATAACTCTTACGTTTTGGTTCTTGTAAACGCGATCAATGTAAGGATTACAGTGCGCATTTAACTCAATTTTATGAGCCCAATTCGATTATATTATTTACTTTTATGCTTATATTATTTACTTTTGTTCTATTATTACTTACTTTTTGAGTTGATAATGTTACTTTTTGGTAATTCTTGTAACAATTCGCTTGCTATTTTTATTTGATGGCGGAAAGCATAGTCCTTAACCCTTGTAGGAATTTTAAATGTATTATCAGGTTGAACATAGACTTTCCTGTTTTAGAACTCCTAATTGTTTTTGTTTTTTTTCCTAGTCTCTGACTTCAATCATTTTTTTTAATTGGTCTATAAAATTGTTCTTACATACAAATAAGTCAATCTATTGTGAATATGTCTAGCCTTATTGCATTCATTTGTCATCTTTAGTCTTCCTGTTTGATTGGTTTTAAATGTTGATAAATGAGTCTCAATACTCAAGGTGCAACATCTAAATATTATCTTCTGCCATGAACTTTTTGATTGTTGATCTCACTCTCCAAGCAGAAAGTGAAAAAGGCTTGCATTGCATTGAATGGTTATAATGACATTTAGAATCCTCAGGGTGTTCCTTAAGGTTGTAAACACCTCTTGAGCCACCTTATTTATTTCTTCATATGGCTTTGTATACTGCTGTGAGGGGCAAATCCCAAAACATGCATGCAATTGCAATTACCTTTGATTTGGGTGCCATTTATGCTTTTATTGTTGGGTACATTAATGTCGTGCCATCTGATAGTGGGGTGACCACCTTAGTTAAGGCTATACAACCAAATTGGAGTCTTGCTGCCATAAAATCTATTCAAAGTATACTTTTAAATATGTCACATGATCAACATATAAGGTTTAAGTCTGTTGATGTTATTGAGCTATCAAAATTCAAGGTTGTTGTGCCAGCTTATTAATATAATCATGCTTTGATTGTTCATATAGTTTATTGAATAGTTTATTTACTTTTAAGATATTCATTTACTTTTGAATAACTTTTCTTTACTACTAATGTTGCATATACTAGCTCAAGTCCTTATGTTGCCTTACTTTGAATGACTCATTTTAATTATTTTTTTTTATTTATTATTTACTTTTCATATACGTACTTTGGTTTACTTTTGAGTAATTTTCTTTTACTTCAAATGTTTAATATATTAGAATAAGCCTACTAGCTCAACGGATAGAGCATTGTGCAAATGCACAAAGACGTGGGTTCAAATCCCACGTAGGTTCTTTACTTTCATCGTTCGTCGAACTCTATATATATATTTCTTATAATTTGACTTATTTTGTAAGGATATGAAAGTCAAGGACTCGGAGATTTTGTTCTATAACAAAGTTTCCTTAGTAATTTATCATTTCAAGATAATTTATATACTTTAGACCTAATTTGATATATGTCCATGATATTTTGATTTACTTATTAACATTATTTATTTACTATAAAGTAATTATGATTTTTTTTTGACATTTTATGCTCTACTTTTGATTTCTTTTTGGAGTTATCTTACTTACTTTTTTGAAAGATTTTGGTTTACTTTTGAGGTATTTTGTATAACTTTAGAGTATTTATATTTACTTTTAGAGATAACCTATGTAGGAATCGAACCTACATCTCTATGCATCTGCATAGTGCTCTACCATTTGAGCTAATATGTTTACTTTAAAGCTTGTTTTATTAACTGTATTTTTTTTTTTTACTTTCAGAGACATTTAATTTATTTATCCCCACCCATATTATTTTCATTCTACTTCACTTTATCTTCACAATTACTAGCAGTCTAGCTTAAGAATTAGAATGAATCAAACATTTTTCATCAAATGAACAGTCAAGAGTACTAGGAGCAACAGAATTCAAGTCGGGTTTACAATTCGTACAACCATCATCATAATTTCAGGCTTATTAACATTAGTATTAGCAGTTTTAGCACAGTATTTGTAATTTAAAGACACTATCTTATCAGCTTAATTTCAATAACAAGAGCTACGTATAGCGCATACCATTATAAAATCAACTATAACCCCAATTTTAGCTGCTTTATGAGGTGGTTGTTCAGCGCATTGTCAATAACATAGTTTATTATCATCAAGAGGGAGTGGTTCTTTGTCATTACATCTACGGTAACATCATGCCAGTCAGTGAAAAAGGAAAGTTGAATAAATATAGAAATGCAATCAGAATGATGTATAAAAATTTCCCGTTTGGGTAATTCTCACCCAGCCTAACACAAGATTCCACCCCCGGCCCCCTCTCAATTACATTATTTGAACTACCTGCATAAATCATACAAACAGCACAAACCAAGTCCTACACACCTACTCCTAGATATTTTTCAACTGATAAAACCAGAAATTTATCATCAATAGTCCAGTTGTCACCATCGGAGTTTGCACCTTCCATTTAATCTATGATTTGAATCATTGAACCCTCTGCCATTCTTTCACACAGAAATGCAGATTTATACTCTATTTTATATTAGTTTAACACATAATATCAATCTTTCGATTTACTTTAACATATAATTGATTTACTTTTACTTAATATCTATAAATTTTTGAAATTGATAAACTAATTAATAGGATTGATTGGGGCAATTTGTCAAATAGTATCTATCTATTTTTTGTGGTTCATATCTCATATACCCTTTGTAGGCGTCGTTCGAACTGCGCCTACTTAAAAGCATAGGTGAATATGCTTGGCACTCATAGGAAGTGGGAATTGACATTACGATTAGGGACAACGATTAGGGACAAGGAAAGTAGGGAGCCGCCAACAAGTTTTTAAGAACTTGTAAACCGTTCACGGATCATTATAAGGCAACCACGAAAAGGGACAACAATAGGAAACAACGATTGACCCGTGAAGGTTACACCCCATTCATAATCCATGAGATTACTAACTCCATATGGTTCGGAACCACGAAAGGAGGATCGGGGATGATGGTACGAACTGAGTAATGGAGTCACATTCGCCCGTATTGGCCTCTACTCGATTCTTATAATGAAAAGTATTCATGTGATCTCAAAGGCATGCAAACAAAGATTCAATTTGCTCCAAACTATTATTATACTAAATTGGTTGAATATTAATGCAACATATAATTCTAATATATTGTGATCACTTGATTAAACAACAAGATTAAAAAGGAACCTAAACCGGTCGTCCAAATTATCTTATTAGTCGTGATTTTCAATTACATATTCCCTTTAAACATTCAATATGGTGATCATAAATAATAATAGAATAAACATTAATATTGGAAGCAATTCAATAATAATAGCATTTTTCCAAATCAAATAAAAATAATCCTAATCATGATAATAGCAATAAGAAAATAAAATAAGTAATTAAATTAATTAATTACTCACATTCCGCGCGTTCCTTTAAATTGCTACATCATGAATAAATTGTTAGTAACTTCAATAAAAAATAAATCAAATTGAAATTAAATTAACTAAAAAGTAGAGTTGATTTGGTCCAAACCCTCAGTTAATTATACCTTTCACGCCTTGGTTTAAGGACGGAACCTCGGGTTAAATATGGACATCTTAGAGTGCTTAGGGGAAGAATGATGTAATTAAGAATATAGGTTTGAGGCTTAGAATATAAGAGAAAGAGAAGAGAATGATTTTTGGTAGAAAAGAGAGGAAGAGAGAGGTATTTGATGATCAAGCTTGTTGATGCTTAAGGGATATAAAATGAGAGAATAGGGTGGCTAGGGTTTAGGCTAGAGCAAGAGAGAGAGAATGATTTTTGGTGTAGGGAGAGAGGATGACTTTTGATGTAGAAGAGAGGAAGAGAGAATGATTTGATGATCAAGCTTGTTGATGATTGAAAAAGGGAGATATGAACTCTATTTATTGGGAAAAAAAGAGGGGTCGAATCAAGAAAAGATAAGAATTTGAATCGGATAAAACGCTTGCGATAGACAGCAGTTTTTGCGGTTTTTGTTTTTATCATATCGTTTGATCCAAAAATTGGAACAAGATGAATAAGATATATTTGGAAAGCTCTTGAAGTCTACCTTTTAATCCAATTAGAATCAGATTAAAATATTTAGTGGAATAAAAGATATGATCGAAATAGTGAGACTATGTCAGCTTTGGATAGAGTTTCGTATTTCTTTTATAACTTATTCTTTATAACTCGGATTTGGGCTTATAATATATCGTTGGAAAGATCATTTCAAGCCCCATCCAAATAATAAATCATTGGACCTAGATTATGGACCAACATAAACTGGTATAAACGTTTTAATAAAAAGGACACGAAATGAATGATTTTAATAGACACGAAATGAATTATTTTGGGTTTAAAGGCACGAAATGAGGAAAATAAGTTATGGTTTGGGGAAATGGGTTATAAATTGGATTGTTTTATAAAATGTATTGGGAATGAACATGGATTTAAGCACTCTAAAGATTACATACTCAGCCCGACCAATAATGGCGGTGAAAGGTGTTCATCATCGGGTATGGTTTTGGGGAGACATTTTTAGGTGTCTACAGAAGCCCCCATTTGACTGAGTTTGTAGAAACGACAGTTTTGAAAACGATAGTTAAAGTAGTCGATTGGGACGGAGAATGATTTAAGACGTTCTGTGATCCTAAATCACTCTGTATACGCCAATACCTGTAGAAGAATGTTAGTTCCACAGATAAAAGAGTAAGGGATAGAATGCATATCTGACACCAGTGTATCGGTGACAAATGAGTTTGGTAGCTTCCTATGCTTGAAGGAATCCACCGGATGATACTTTCCATGCTTGAGGAAAGTCGACAGATGATGTTGGCAGTTTTCAATGCTTGAAGAAACCTACCGGTTGAGATACTTTCCATGCTTAAGGAAAGTCGATAGATGACAATTTTCCATGCTTGAGAAAAAACTTGTCTGATGATGAATTGCAAGTCTCTGTGTATCGAGAACCTTGCGCCGTGAATCGTTTTCTCTTAGGAGATGATCACTAAAATGATGATGGTTCGATTGTCCCCGAATGTGGGCTGTAGTTGGTTCGCTTGTCCCCGAACGTGGACTGTAGTTGGTTCGCTTGTCCCCAAACGTGGGCTGTAGTTGGTTCGCTTGTCCCCGGACGTGGGCTGTAGATGGTCCGCTTGTCCCCGGACGTGGGCTGTAGATGGTCCGCTTGTCCCCGGACGTGGGCTGTAGATGAGACCTGCAAAATAAAATTTGCCAAGGGACTCGTATAGACTATGATTGACTTGACCAACTAACTTGACCAAGTTTGACTTGACATGACATGACATGTGTATGACTTGTGATTATGTGTGTATAAGTATGATTTAAATGTATGAGCAAACACAAGCAATCAACAATGCAAAAAGCAAAAATTTTCCGTCATTTTTGTCATGAGAGGAGGGTACCGACTTTCTCCCGAAAAAGAAAGACATGAAAAAAAAGTTTTATTTTCGAACTTCCCTTGATGAGAAAATTTTGAAAAAGTTTTTGAACTTCCCCAAAAGAAAAATAAGAAAAAGGAAAAGAAGTTTAAAACTTCCTCGTTGAGCAAAGAGAAATGAATCGCATGGATTTTCTTCTTGTCAGATTGAACTGCTCGTCTTGAAGATAATGTATGCATGATACATGTTCTTAGGCCAGGAGGCTAAGGACAATTACATCATGTGACACGATGGATGAATTAACTTAGGTCATGGAGCTAAGCATCATATATGGTGTAAAGAAACGATCTTGAATGTCACTTAGGTCTAGAAGCTAAGCACGTATATAGATGAAATGATTGCTGAGTGTTGCTTAGGTCAAGGAGCAAAGCACGATATGATTTGAATGATTACATATCTTTGATATATAAATGTTGCTCGGCACATTATGCGATGCGTGAAACAATGAATATTGCTCAGGTCAGGAAGCTAGGCAAGTAAACAATGTTCCTTCTAAAGAATGCTGTCTTGAAAGATGATGACATGCACAGTGTTGAAACAAGATTTCATGATAAAGGGTTCTTAAAGGGAAAGGATGATATGGCTATGTATGTGTGAGTGAAGTGTGTGAAAGTGATACTAAGGTTGGATGCAAGGGTTATGGTGATGGAAAGAAATGTGAGAAGAGTCAAATGTGATGACTCTTTATGCTAGGTAAGCTAAGTGATAAGGGTTTAAGGCCCCAAGTCTAGATCTAATTGGGTAGGGATAAGCATTGGATATTTTTTTACTCGATCATGCATAGATATGAATATGAATGTGGCCGCACCTCAATGTGAGGTTGCCTACGTATCCGTTAGGAATCAGGCCGAACGTAGCTCTAACCGAACTTTGCACAAGTGTGTGTACACCTCAAAGAGGTCTTTCAAGGGTTGGAGCGTGGTTAAGCTAATAGGTGAAGAATAAAGGGTAAAAGGCTCAAGACTCGAGGTAAGCCCCTCAAGGTGTGTAATTTGGATTTTGCAAGCTAAGGTTTATTTTTCACATATTTTTTTGCTTTGAACTTCTTCGATCTTCTTTTTTTTTTTTTTTTTTTTTTTTTTTTTTTTTTTTTTTGGTCATTTGAATCAATGTAGCCAATCCCGGATCATGCGGTCCATCACTCACTTAGCATTCATGTTTCTCAGGCACGGTACCAAGCACTCGATGAGAGACGCAATTCGAGACGTGTTCATATCAAAGACATTGGAACACTTGCCTTTAGACATTGTTTTTTTATTTGAACTTGCTTTTTGAATGTTACACAAATTTCACACCTTCCCATCCCAGGGTTAGGTGAATGTGGGTTGAATAAATAAGGTCAATCGTTAGACGAGACTCAAAGTGGTTGATGAAGAAATGGATGTGATTGAAAATGGTTTAAAGGGAATGATATATAGGGTTGCAAAGGTGCCTCAAATCATTGATGTACCTTGTGTTTAGTTCGACAATTGATATTTTTTACAAAGGACATGATCGAATGCAAAGGAAAGAAATGCTTATTGATGGAACATGGCATATAGACAAAAGGATAAGGAGAACCTATGCTAGACTTATTAGGGAAAAATGGTTGGAACGAAAGAAGAAAAAAGCATGAAATCTTGTATGGAAACTTGTCTTGTGCTTCGTCTTCATGGTTGCTTATGAATTACTTGTTACCGCTAGTAGGGACAAGAAATTTGCTATTGTTGATGCTTTGATTAGAAGAAAAGAAGGAAGGAATGACGTTCCCCTTACTCTTCCAACTCTTGCCTAGTGATTCTTGAACTCGAGTACTATGGAACAAATTGAGCTCACTTTATGCATTGACTCAATAAATCGGATTGGAAAGGAAGAGCGTATGAAAGAATTTTCAATGTGAAATACTCCACTCATTCCTATTACGACGGAAAACGACGAATGCATGGTCCTAGTATACGATCATAAACAATATAGTGCATTACTCGAAGACAAAGTGTGTGCAACGACTCAACATGTGTGATTAGGTGAGTTTATTAAGACTCGTGGTATGATCGCATGGCTAGACATGAGGACGTTGTGAAAAACAAAGGACCAAGGGACCAAATAGCACGGAAGACTAAAAGACAAACTAATTTGATTAATTTTGTCCAATTTTAATGTTTATGCTATTTACTAGGTGAAAACGGTCCATTGGCAATCGTTAGTCATTAACAGGATCAACCACAATCAAAGACATACAAAGAACACATGTTAAGGTTAGCACAAAAAAACACAAGAAACTAGGAAGAGGACTAGAATTCTAGAAGAGTTAAGACTCATGGCTATAAATAAATAAATAAAAATCTATAATACCATGTTATACGAGTTGACACGGATAAAAGGACTTGGCTAAGACTAGCTTGACACGAAAAAAAAGAATTAAAAAAAAAGAAAGTTGACGCTAAAAGACACTTAAAACTGGACAAAATGTAGTATATCGGTTATAACTTTTGTTTTGTGACTCTGATTGTGGCAAAACCAACGTTAAATAAAAGATAAAACTCGGGACTACAGATCCATAGGTGGCACGACACGTAACTTTTTCTAGAACTTCGGCTATGACCAAAACAATTTGACTCTTATGTACGATACGGGAATAAAAATCCGGGTTGACTCAAAAATTTAAAAAAATCTATGACTCGACTCTAATAAAAAGAAAAGGAGTTTGATAAGAAAACAAAAGAGAAGAAAGAAAAAATAAAAAAAAACAAGTAAAAATATGTACAGATAAGCACATTGTCACGAATGATGCAATGAAGTTCGCAACCTAAAGTCAAGATCTATGTTCCACTATGGTCAAGCTTATTTGGGTGTCAAAGGGTACCATGGTTAAGAGTTTGGACGCGTTAGCAAGGCAGCCTCCCTTGAGGGTGTATGCCAACGTGCGGCTCCGCGAGTTCGTGATGAATTCGAATTCGACTCCATGGTTTGGGTAGATTTAAAAACTCGGATGAACCCTTATTGCCATGAGCGTTTTTGGGTTGATAGAGCTTAAATCCCCCGGGTTAGCCACGTATGTAGAACACGTACTATTGTGGAAAAATAGGTAACCTAATATACATATTCATATGTGACAATGCCAATTAAATCGCAGGAATACAATTCAAGAATCTTTCAAGTCTCATCCACTCATCTCAATTAAATACCGATCATTCAAATCGGTAAATAACCAAGAATCCTCCCCAGTGGAGTCGCCAAATTGTAGGCGTCGTTCGAAGTGCGCCTACTTAAAAGCATGTGTGAATATGCTTGGCACTCATAGGAAGTGGGAATTGACATCACGATTAGGGACAACGATTAAAAGGAAAGTAGGGAGCCGCCAACAAGTTTTTAAGGAACTTGTAAACCGTTCACGGATCATTATAAGGCAACCACGAAAAGGGACAACGATAGGCAACAACGATTGACCCGTGAAGGTTACACCCCATTCATAATCCATGAGATTACTAACTCCATAAGGTTCGGAACCACGAACGGAGGATCGGGGATGATGGTACGAACTGAGTCATGGAGTCACATTCGCCCGTATTGGCCTCTACTCGATTCTTATAATGAAAAGTATTCATGTGATCTCAAAGGCATGCAAACAAAGATTCAATTTGCTCCAAACTATTATTATACTAAATTGGTTGAATATTAATGCAACATATAATTCTAATATATTGTGATCACTTGATTAAACAACAAGATTAAAAAGGAACCTAAACCGGTCGTCCAAATTATCTTATTAGTCGTGATTTTCAATTACATATTCCCTTTAAACATGCAATATGGTGATCATAAATAATAATAGAATAAACATTAATATTGGAAGCAATTCAACAATAATAGCGTTAGTCCAAATCAAATAAAAATAATCCTAATCATGATACTAGCAATAAGAAAATAAAATAAGTAATTAAATTAATTAATTACTCACATTCCGCGCGTTCCTTTAAATTGCTACATCATGAATAAATTGTTAGTAACTTCAATAAAAAATAAATCAAATTGAAATTAAATTAACTAAAAAGTAGAGTTGATTTGGTCCAAACCCTCAGTTAATTATACCTTTCACGCCTTGGTTTAAGGACGGAACCTCGGGTTAAATATGGACTCCTTGGAGTGCTTAGGGGAAGAATGATGTAATTAGGAATATAGGTTTGAGGCTTAGAATATAAGAGAATGATTTTTGGTAGAAAAGAGAGGATGAGAGAAGGATTTGATGATCAAGCTTGTTGATGCTTAAGGGATATAAAATGAGAGAATAGGGTGGCTAGGGTTTAGGCTAGAGCAAGAGAGAGAGAATGATTTTTGGTGTAGGGAGAGAGGATGATTTTTGGTGTAGAAGAGAGGAAGAGAGAATGATTTGATGATCAAGATTGTTGATGATTAAAAAAGGGGAGATATGACCTCTATTTATAAGGAAAAAAAAGAGGGGTCGAATCAAGAAAAGATAAGAATTCGAATCGGATAAAACGCTTGCGATAGACAGCAGTTTTTGCGGTTTTTGTTTTTATCATTTCTTTTGATCCAGAAATCGAAATAAGATGAATAAGATATCGTTGGAAAGCTCTTAAAATCTACTTTCTAATAAAATTGGAATCAGATTAAAATATTTCGTAGAATAAAAGATATTTCGAAATAGTGATACGGTGTCAGTTTTGGATAGAGTTTCGTATTTCTTTTATATCTTTTTCGTTATAGCTCGGAATTAATATTATAATATATCATTGGAAAGATTATTTCAAGAGCTATAAAACCAATTTCAAGAGCTATAAAACCATATAAGAATTAGATAAAAAATATGAAGGACGAAAATAATTTCTAACTATCTTTGAATGTCTTTCAATTCGAATAGATTTAGGACTTTCAAAAAGATTAGTTTTATTCAATTTCAAACTCTTTAATCTTATCTTTTCAAAAAGGATAATTAGAATCTTTTAGAAACTTATAGAATCTTCCAATTAATCCTAATTGGATTAGGAGTGGGATTAAATCCTTTGGACCCTCCACATGATCATTGGGTCGTAGGTAAGGTGGGCTTACTTTCGGTTTGGACTCGGTTTAGTATTTTGGCCATAACTTATTCATTATAACTCGGATTTGGGCTTATAATATATCGTTGGAAAGATCATTTCAAGCCCCATTCAAATAATAAATCATTGGACCCAGATTATGGACCAAAATAAACTGGTATAAACGTTTTTATAAAAAGGACACGAAATGAATGATTTTAATAGACATGAAATGAATTATTTTGGGTTTAAAGGCACGAAATGAGGAAAATAAGTTATGGTTTGGGGAAATGGGTTATGAATTGGATTGTTTTATAAAATGTATTGGGAATGAACATGGATTTAAGCACTCTAAAGATTACATACTCAGCCCGACCAATAATGGCGGTGAAAGGTGTTCATCATCGGGTTTGGTTTTGGGGAGACATTATTAGGTGTCTACACCCTTACTTCTGATCAGCGACTCTGATCAAGGATATTGGTCAAAGATAATTAAAAAGAAAGTCATGTAGCATGAAAAGATGACACCCTAATTATTTAACTGCTTACATAATGCTGACCGAATTGAAGTAGTTATTTCACACAGAACAAAGGCACCAAATTCACAAAAAATTATCAGTTAAACAACAACAAAGGCACCTATGATTTCCTTTTCCTTGACAGTATGTTTATAATTACAACTCCTCTGTCCTTACATCCTACTGGCAAACTTACCAGTAGAAGACTCCTTTAACCCTTCTTCTTACACAAAATGCCACCTGAACTCTAGTCGGCAATTGCTAACCTTAGCTTCCAGCAAAAGAATTATCTACTTTGGGAGCAATTTAGTTTACTTTTAAGGATATCTAGTTTACTTTAAAAAGAAATTTAGTTGGCTTATTTATGGACAATTTATTCATACTATGAGTTATCTAGGTACAAAATAATGAACACTCTCTTTCATTAGTTAAAGCTGCCTAATGATCCACTTCACACATGATAGAGCTTAGAAACATTCAGGACAAAAAGGTCTTGCTTTTAATTCGAAGTAAGATTGAAAATATTTGTTAAACAACTCTTGAAAGTAGTTGCAGACTCACAAAACATATATATCATACTCACAAAACAAGAGCCAACAACTAAAGCTTGATTGCATGCATACCAATGTTTGAAAATGTGCGCGTAAGGCGCGCGTAGGCGATCAGGGGGAGCGCTTAATTAGGTCTAGGCGAGGTGTTTTGGGTTAGGTGCACAAAAAGCGCACGAGGCGCACTTGAGGTGCACTTCATCCAAAATTTTTAACTACCCATATACAGCGCCTCACTTCAAAGAGGCGCACTGAGGCGTAGCGAAACCCCTCTTGCCTCAGTGCGCCTTGAGCTTTTTTATACATTGATGCATACCTCATTCATGACCGCACTAGCATTCACACCTCTGATTCTACACTCCCTTTGATTTTGATTGCTCATATATATTATAAATCATGTTTTAGTCTTTCAATTTACTTTTACTTGGTTTCTTTCTACATTTGAAATTGATTAAATAATAGAATTCATTGAGGCATTTTGTCAAATATTTAGTGTGCATTAAAAAATTTCTCATCAAAACATACAACTCCTTGGACAACATAGCAACAATTAGTAGGTAATCCAGAATTACACTATTAAGAACCCTAAATTGACCCTACTAACAACAAAATTCAAGAAAAATCACATTTAAATGACTTTATTGAAACTCGATGATTTAGAAAAAAAAAGATAAAAAAATCTTACTGCTTCAATGAAGTACAAAGAGCACGAAAGCTGCTCTAATGGAGAATAGATTGCTCGAAAACTGCTCGAATGGAGAAATTAAAGCGGTAGCATCAATGGAGGAGAGAGATTGATCAGAGGAGAGAGAGTGTAGAGCTAATCGCATGATTCAGTATTCTAAATATTAAGTTACCTGAACCGTTTATTTCATTTTAATCTGACAACTGTGATGAGTTCCTAGTTCCTATTATAGAGATAGTTCTCATTATAACCTGGTCCTATATATATAGTACATCTCAGTGCATAGCTGCTATGCATTTATAAAGCATATAGGAGGGCAAAAATGTAAATTTGGTAAGTTTCTGGAAAAAAACTGACTCTACAGTAGTACATTTTAATGTACTATTATGTACCATTATGCATGTTTAATGTACCATTAAAATATAATGGTCTTAATAGTACTATTTTTGTACTATTATGTATGTAGTGATACTTTTTATCATTCTATAGATTGAATATTGTCCCTCAAAATTCATGTAGTGGTACATTTTTCCATCCTATAGGTTTGCTAAATAATACCAGCTATGCTCAAGGGGTTAACTTATATTTAGGGATGTCAGTGGGGCGGGTCAAGTAGGAGACCCGCCACTGGGGCGGGGATGAGTTTTGGTTTGATGGGTTGTGGGGCAGGATGGGGATAAAAATCATAAGATATATAGGCTATATCTTATGAAACATATGCTAAATCCAATAAATACTTTTATACCTTACAAGTCAACTTGGTAACAACCAGATTTTAATAGGGATATGTGGTCGAGTCCTAAATAGGGATGGCAATGGATCCGGATCCGATCCGGATCCGTGAATCCATATCCGTTTTTGTGGATATGGATCTTCAAAATCTAGACCCGCGCAGATTCGGATCGGATCCGGATCCTATGGGGAAAAACGGATCTGGATACGGGTCTAAGCGTAATACCCGAATCCAGATCCGTTTACCCGTTTTAAATTTAAAAACCCTAAATATCCTACACATACCTTAAGGCCCAGCCCACAAATTACCTCACAGACTACAATTCCCAAGTACACTAACTACATCTCTCAAAAACCAAAATTTAGATCACATACTCTCTCTCTATCCCTAATATTCTCTTTCTACACCTGCAAGAGTTTGGTTTTGTTATTGCTCCCGTCGCTGCCGCACCCGCCACTGCTGCTGCTCCCGTCGCTGCTGCTGCTCCCGTCGCTGCTGCTGCTCCGTTAGGCTGTCGATGATGGTGGTGGCGAATCCATCTATGGCTTTAGAGCTTAGTTTAGATTAGCCCATTATAAAGCTAGATTTATATTACGATTTTTACTTGTATAGGTGTAATATAATGTTGATTATTTACTTTTAGATCTGTTTTAATTAACTACTATGATTCTATGAATTAATGTTGCTTACTTAGTTTACTTGTGCAATTTCAAGGTATATCAGTTATACATCACAGAAATTTGATTTGATTATTGAATTGTACATCTACTCTATAGTATTGTGAATTACTAAAATATGTAAATTAAATTCGTTTTTGGTTGATTTTATATCTTATTATTGAATTAATTGCTAGCTCTGTTTTGGACCCGTTTTGGATCCGTTTTAGACCCGGATCCGTAGGATCCGACGGATCTGGATATGGATCCTTAATTTCGATATCCGACGTATCCGGGTCGGATATGGATCTAGTATAGAAAAACGAATCTGGATCTGGATCCAGTCGGATCCGGTCCAGATCCGACCCGTTGCCATCTCTAGTCCTAAACATGAAAAAGGACAAAATTAACAAGCAAACCAATGAAGAAAGAAGAAAGAAGAAAGAAGAAAGAAGAAAGAAGAAATGAGAAGGAAAGGCCCCTACCAACTTTTAAGTTTAGTGTTATAAAGGTTTCCACTCATGATATAGAGTCTTGTTTCCACTTGGTCTCCCACTGTTCTATCAAAAGCTTCTACTACAAAACTTTCTTCACGATTCGTCCCTTAGTAAACTTTCTTTGATTTGTCCCTTAGTAGCTAATTTAGAAAATTGAATATGTCCAATGACTTATATGAAAATTTAAATTACTTCGTATAATTGTATGAAATTTGTAAAAAATTATATTTAAATTGTAATAGATATGGTTTAATTCATATACTTTCATACGTAGTACTCTGTATAAAATGTAGCAATATGTTAAAAAGTTTGGTGAAATGGGACAAAAAAAATGTTAACTCCGGGAATATTTCAAGAACCAATTATTATTTATTTACTACCTCAGTTTCATTTTTTTTTTGCAACTTTGAAATATTTCATATTTCACAAATAATACCCCAAAGCAGCAAAAAAAATATAAAGCAGAGGTTTTATTTAAAATTCCAACAAAAATATATAAAATCCTAAAAATAACAACATCGCATAATCGATTGATATTAGGCTTAATAAAGAACTTCCTCCGAAGCAATACAATCTGTGAGTTCGCTCTAACTCAGGATAAGATCATGTGCAGATGTATAATTTTTTTGATGAATATAGTTGCGTGGTCTTCTAAACTCCGATAGAAATTGCGAAACTTTCGATCTTCATTCTTAAATAAATAAGTAATTAAAATCCCTACCATGAACACCATCTTAAGGATTTTATCTTTTTATTAAAAGTAATTAAAGAGATTTGGGGCTTTCCACCGGTAAATAATAGTGGAAGTCCCTACAAAATTCACAAATAAAAATCAAGAATGAAGGAGATGAAGAGTAGGGAAAGAAACATGAGTGTTTGTGTACATAAAAATGAATTTGATTAATCTTATGAACAAAAGATGCTAATGTTGGGAAAGAAACGTTGTTTCACTACCAAAAATAAACTTGGTCAAACTATGCTAAAGTTCATTAGAAATTTAGAATAACCTCAAAATTAAAATAGATAGAGATAAATATTTTTTTGGGTTACAAAACTAGGCTGATTCGAGAAAATTTGAGCTAAAATAGCCAAATACTGACAAAACTTTTGACTCGATAATAACTTGGGGATTGGACGTCTTAGACTCCATAATATCCAATCTCATCTGTGTAGTTTTTTTTGGTGAAGATATTTCCTCATTCCCATTTTGTGAAATTCGACATGTATTCTTGATCCATTGAAATAACATAATAGCTTTGCAAAATGTATGTTGGAAAAATTTACCACACAATTTTTTTGTTTTTTTGTTTTTTTTTTTTTTTTGAGAAAATACCACACAAATTTTACCACTACACTACTGTTAGTAAAATATCTTGATATAATACTAAATTTAGCTTGTAATCACTTTGTCCCTTTTTTTTTGCTCCATATTGTAATGTTACTTTATTAAATTTTGGACAAAAGAAGATAATAAGAGAAAAACTTAGTGAGTTAATGGGCAAAATTAAAAGGACGAACCACAATGAAAATTGAGGCAAAAGGAATGCAAAAGTATGCTTTAGACAAAAATACTTTATTAAAATTTGATTTGAGCCATGGCTATTTAATTTAATAGTTTATGGACTAGTCCAATCATGTATTTACAAGGGTTGTGGACTTGTGGTTGTGGCTATGGTTATGGTTATGGACTTATGGTTGTGGTTGTGCAAGACATTATATGAGATATAGAAATCATAATAATTATAGCAATTTTGTGTCTGGCTACAATAAAAAAAGGGAAAAAGAGATGAGGCAGAAGTTAAAAGGTTGTCGGCATTAAGCAACCTATGACAATAGGGGGGATGTTTTGGTGCTTAAAATTTTAGTGCTTATTTTGAAGTCTAAGTTTCCTTTCTTTTTACTTTCATTATTTTTACTTTTCCTGTTAATATAGTATGATTCCATGACATTACACCTAATCTGCTTCATGCAAAGTAGACAATTCAACACTAGTCATCATATAGTTAAATTAATATTGCATGAAAAATAATTGATGATATCAAATGTCAACCTACTATAGAAGTCAAAGGGTTAGCATAATGCATAATGCTTCTTTTTACATTTTTTTTATTTTCTTCATTCATAAGTGCTTATTGTAGCCTCTATCATTGTGTGGAATACTTTACAAGAAGCTGGCATAAAGCTGTTCAAGCAATGCAACCACACGTTTCTTAGTGACCCAATAAGTTATGTGCTAAGCTAACACATACAAATTGATAATTATTAGAGATCACCATGAGTTGGCTTGTTAACAACTGTGGCAATAAGGTTTATCAAGCACTACTTTCATTTTTATTGTTTATCTGCTTTGCCCCACATTCATTTCTTTATTGTTTTAAAAGTTACTCCATCTGTTTTTAAATATTTGCTCCATTTCTCTTGGACATGCCGATGTCAATTTTTGATCTATAATATATATTTGATTATCAATAAGTATATATTTTAACAATTGAAAATTAATAAGTTATTGACACGATTCCAACAATTACCCACAAGACTATATTTTTTCTTATGTATAAATGATAAACATATACGAAGTATTAGTCAAAGTAGGACAAATGAATAGGGAAAAAGCAGAAATGGAGAGCAGAAATGGAGTATAGGTGATCAACATTGGCCTGGCCCGATCGACCCGAAATAGGGCGGGTTTAGGTAGGCATAAAAACACACTTTTAGTCAAAAAGTCCAAAACCAACCCGAAATAACCTAAAAAGCCCGTTCTGGACAAGCCCGCTACGTTTTTGCGAGTTTGGGCACGAGGAATTGTGTAAAGGTCTGACCCGACCCGATTTTTTTATCACCCCTAAAATGGAGCAAGTATTTAAAAACAAAGGGAGTACAATGTAATAGGTTGATCTGTATTATGAAAATTAGTACTTACCTTCTAATTCCTTCGTTTTTTTTATTTAAATCATTTTGCAAATTACGTCCTCCTAGACAATTTTTGGAGATGAAAGAGATTGAGAGAATAAAAAAATGGACCCATGTGATAGGAGAGAGAAAGAGAGAGTTTATTAACTTAAAAGGAAAGTGATGCAACCAACTTGAAAAATCTATTTTAGGAATGTGATGCAACCAATTCGCACCTATTTTGACATTTAGGTTTGCCAATTTAGGGAAGTGTTCCGCACTTCCGCGGGTTTTTGTTTCCCTTGGGAGAGTAACGTCACTAAGACTAGACTTCGACCGTCTACACCTGCAAAACAACAAAAGCTCCGATTCGTCGGAGTTCCGCCTCCCACAATCAAGTTAGAAAGTTTTTGGAGTAAAAAAGTGCGGAAAGTATATCTTTTCAGATTCCGAGATTGGGTATTTTCTTTGTTTTCGAGAATAATATGTATTGATGGAACGTGCCCCCAAAATGGGGGGAATCTCCCTATTTATAGGATCCTTAGAATTTGTGGCCTTGGCTAGGTCGCAGAAACCTAGGTTGATGGGCTGCACCGTTTCACGGCTTTCTAGGGATTTAGTCCCGAGGCCTTACAAAGGGAGGTTAGTGATGTATGAATAAATGCATAACGAGGGGCATGAGGGTCATTTCACGTAAATGCATTTCTGAATTTAGAGTAGTATGATGAGGGAATAAACACGTCGTCAATTGTCTATCCCTAGATCAAATACAATTTATAACACTCAACTAACCTAATACGAGTATATGGCAAGAAGAGGGGTCGAACCACAAGGAACGATTAAACACTACCAAATGCTATCAACAACTAAGCTAGACCGGGATAGGGTAAGGTAAACTAAAGGTCTAAACAAACTAAAACTAGAGATAAAACATTAAGGGAAATGGTCTATGAATAGCAATCACTGAAGCATAAACAAAGGCATAGAAGTTGAATTAATTATGAACTAAACATGCTCGAATATCGAAGTAAGGTCCAATCTAACCGCCTTCCGGGGTTAATGGGCTTCTCCTAACATAGCCTCTATACTTCCACATTAGAACCATATATATACTAGGAGGTACTGTTAAATAACAATCGATAATAATGAACCTTAACTAAGTCAACTTCCATTCCTTGTTAGCAAAGATTCACCTTTAATCAACCAACAATGTGCACTTACAAGAAGATTAAAGAATATCAAGCATATAAAGACTTTAATCACAAATAAATCAATTCTAAACCTAGAACATGCTCAAGATCCAACTACACCACAACCATCCCCTTAATGGGGAAATTACTCACTAATCATGATAATAACAAGATTAATCAACAAATAATCAAGAATTAACATGATCAACAAGCAATACCAACAACAAAAATAATAATCAAAAGAAAGCAATAAAAATAGAGGAGAGAGAGTTAGAGATTCTCATTGATTGAAGATGTAAATCTATAGAAAAGATGATCAATTTCTTTTTCAAAATCCAAGTTCAACAATGGTGAAACCCTCACTTTCTCTCTCTAAACTACCCTAATCCTAAGCTAAACCTAGAGAGAGAAGCTCTCCTAAAACTAATTAGAGAGTGGAATCATAGATAAAAATGTTCTCTTCCTCTAATTACCCTAAAATTGGGTATTTATACTAACTTAATAAAACTAGGAAAAATAGAAAAATAAAAGAAGAAAATAAATAAAGAAAGAAAAGGAAATAAAAAGAAAATAAAAGAGAAAAGAAATAAGAAAAGGAAAAGGAAAAGAAATAAAAATAAAAGAAAAAGAAAAATAAACCCACAAATCCCCCAAAAACCATCAGACCCCGAATTCCCCTTCTTCGAAATCTTTGGTTGCTTCTATCATCATCATCGAACAACCATCATCAACGGCTCAAATCACATTATCAAAACACCATCATCACCGACATCTTCATCAACCAGCAATCAATCAAGGCCGTTCAATTTTCATTAAAACTCGCGTGAGAAGCTCGTGATTGAACCCACATTTGCGCGCCCGCGAAGACATCGCGCTGAGGTCGCGCAAAGGCTACTGTACCATTCTGTTCTTTGGATTCCAATTGTGTGCGCCTTCTGACAGAGCTGTGCGCCCGCGGTGGTCTGGGTTGCTGCAATTTCGAATTCGGGCCAATTGATTGCGGTTTGGTGATGCGAGGAGGAGTTGGGAGAAATCGTGGCTGCTGTAATTAATGGTGGTTAGATGGAGGTCGCAGGTGGCGCTGCTGTTTTGCGGCTGGTGGCGCTGTGAGGGTGGCAGCAGGTGAGTGAATTGGAGCAGGGGGTTTTGGTTTGTGGTGTGCGTGAGAACAGGGGGTAGTGGTTGCTGTGATTGGTGGAGCTGGTGGTTAATTGCGGAGTGGCTGAAATTGGTGAGCTGAGAAGTGCGTGGCTGATTGTGGTTGGAGATGCTGGTGGTTTTAGCGGTGGTTGGTGCTGGTGTGTGTGGTGTTTGCGGGGTTGCAGGCTGGAGGTATGATTGGTGGTGTTGGTGTTGGTTGCAGCTGCTAGGTGGCTGGTGTAGTGGGTTGTTGGTGTTGTGAGTTTGGTGGGCTGCTGAGTGCGTGAGGGAGCAGGGGAGTGAGGTACTGTTGCTTGGGGTGGTGTAGGATAAAGAAGGGTGCGGTGATGGATAAGGGGTAGCAGGTTTGTTTGGCGTTTGACTCAACTTGGGACCCGAACTCTCTTGACACAAAACCCGAACCCCTACACACAAAACCGAAGGAAGGAAATGGGAAAAAGAATAAGAATAAAATAAAATGAAAATAAATAAAGGACGAAATAAAACACAACCAAGACAAATAAAATAAAATAAATAAAATAGAAATAAATAAAATAAAATAGAAAATAAGAGACATAAAACTAAACTAAAAACAAAACAAAAACTATACAAGCAAATAAAGTAAAATAAAATACGAAAATAAACTAAATCTAATAAAATAAAGAAAATAAACTAAAACGCTCCAAAATTACCAAAATAAACTAGAAACTTTATTAAAGAGAAAACAAGAGAATAAAAGGAAAAATAAGGGAAAATAAACACGAAAATAACCTAAACACTACCCCTAGGAGTGACATAAATGTCACTTATCATAGTACCACTGGGTGATCAATTGTATCACTAGATGATCATATATTGAACATTTCAGTGGTACTATTTATGTATGTAATTATACTATATATCCATTCAGTGGTACTCATCACTACGTGTAGACTTAGTATCACTACATAGTCAATCGTAATATCTAAGCTTTCAACAGTACATTTAAAAAGTGGCCCCACTTATACAACTCTCTCCTCCTTTATCTCATCCCCATGTGCTTTTTAATATTTAAGTATTTGTTATGCATTTGCAAATGCATAACTAACCTCCCCCACTACTTCCTTATTTAGGCCCTAAGGCCGCCAATTCCCTTGGGATATCTGCCTGCCACGTGTCTAGTCCTGGTAGGTCCACTTTGGGCTTTCCCTAGGGTGACACGTGTCACGCTCTAGCTAGTCCACATGGCGAGGTAAAAATACCCAAATCATTTGCCCCTTACAAGGGTGACGTGGTGTGCTATGTGGCGCCTATGGCAAGTGTCACGCATGCATTGGTGACAAGTTTTTAATGTTCACCTTACGGAGTAAAATTAGGGTTTTGACCCCGAAAATTTTACTCCCTTTATAAATAGTTTTCACCCCTTCGCATTTCGCACATTTATGTAAAAGTCTTTGAGAGAGAATTTTGTCCTTTCTACGAAAAGCATCTGTCACCTGCACCTTGTCTGCTTGTTACTATAGCCGACCAAGGTCCCTGTACCATCCTCAGTACCTTCAATTTAAGGTAACCGCCTACTTTTCTCTCTTTTTATTTTAATTTTTGCTTCATTTTTTTTTTTGAAAATGGTTTCCCAAACACGCATGGCACGGCCTAGGTTAGTGATCAGCAGGTCACCGGGGATGGGTGAATCTAGAACTAGGAGTACCGACTGCCTCTTCTTGGACTCTCCTTTCTGAACTTCCTCGAATCCGGAGTCTTTGTGTTTGAGTAGGACACTATGGATAGAATAGAAAGAACAACTGGGCAGTAAAATCCGGACGTCTCCTTTAGGGAACCTGTAAGTGAATTATCGGACCTGCTGCCTGGTACCCTAAGTACCCCTAATGAATCAATTTTACATGAATTTGGGGACAAGTGAGGGAGCAATGCTTTTGGCTCTGTTCATAAGGTACCCCATTCGGACTTTAGGTCCGAGAGTTTTGACGATGAATTGGAGCCATCTACTTCTGGGAAAGTCTTTGAGGGCTCTGCCGAAAAGCGCTCTGTAGCAAACAACTACGCCATTCCCCGTTAAATGACGCCATTTTGACGGAGAGATATTCTAGGTCGTTGGGTTCTAAAATACCTCCAATTAGACAAAATTTATAACCGAACCTATTCCTAGTATAGGGGCAAGTCCGAGTAAAACCACGAGGAATAAGGGGAAGGTTGCTATGGTCTATGTTAAGCTATTTCGAAGAGTAAAAGTTGGTGAAAGTAATCTAAAATCAACTAGTAAATGAAGTAATTCAATATATCAAAACACTAGGGATTTAGGATCCACATGTACTCATAATGACACACACTAATTGAATTAGAGATTGATTAATTCAAGTATTGCAAGGGAAGATAGACAATGCAATCAAAAGAACTCGACAAGATATTTCCTAGAGGTCTAGCTATCGTCACTACGAAAGACTAACTAGGAACGTCACTAATCAAGCTCAATCGACAATTGCAAACTACAAATCAATGGTTCGGATCAATGTAGACTCACAATGCAATCTAGTATGACAATTAAAGTTAGCTACTCTTCAACTAATCACACATATGCACAAAATTATTCAACCAATTTAATCACAATGCTAAATCAATCAAAATCTCCCAATTAGCTATGATCCATCACTCATACATGCTTCACCACATCCCTAGCAACAAAACTACTCACAATCCTTGAAAGAAATCAAGAACAAAACTAAACTAATCATCATCATTCCAATCAAACAAATTCAATCAACTAAGCAATAAACTTGAACAATCAACAAAACTATTGAAATCAAAAGCTAAAGATTGAATAAATTAAAGTAAAGAGAATTCTTACAAACTTTGATCAAATCAAAGGAAATGTGCTTGAAATCAAACCAAATGTAGTAATCATCAATCATCAATCATCAGCCATCAATCAACAAGTTTCTCTCTCTAAAATCTACTACAATTTTTGGGTCTAATTCTCTAAAAAATGATTCTCCCTCCAAAAATAGAAGAAAAGTCTGTATATAGTAAAACTAACAAAGGAGAAGTTAGTTAGATCGTCCAAAATAACTCGTATAGGTGCGGCCTTCTCCTTGAAGATACGCGGCCACGCAGAGGAGGGTAAAGAACATGGGACACCACAGGTGCGGTAGTACCTTTGTCGTGCACGCCCGCGCCTGGAAGCAGGGCAACCCTCTTCCCCTTTATCTTGATGCTCCCCATGCGCTCCACTTGATGCACTTGATGAACACGAGAGTTGGCAGATCCAAGAGGCCTCTATGGTGGGTTCAACACCACAACTAGTGCCCCACGACTTGAATGCACGGCCTAAGAAAGAAGGAATCTTCTACAACACTAGACTTGGGATTCAATGGGAAGACACTAAGCATCCCAAGTAATGAAAAACCCAAGAAGAGACCTCAGGATACCTTGGACAACAATCTTCTCCTGAAAATAAAAGAAAATAAGTAAATAAAAGGGAAAAAGGCAAAATAAACCAAGAAATTCAAGAAAATGGAAAATCAACTAAGGAAAACGCAAACTAAAGAAATAAAGACCATAACTAAGGAATAAGGAATAAAAAGAGATAAAAAAGCGATCTAAAATCACCCTAAAAGAAAACAGATGAGTGCCATAAATGACACTCATCAGGTTGTGGAGAAAGAGTCCCAATGGAAGGGTTGGAGGAGCAAGGTTTACATTATTACCTCCTCCGACAAAGTAAAGAACAAAAAATACAACTGGTAGAACCGAAACCCCCCTCTTCTATCAGGTGGGGGAGAGCTGCCGCCTGTCCCAAAGAGGGCCGGGGAACAATGTCTAGACCGGGGTCTCTTTTAAGTGACCATCCAGTCAAATGAAGATACTGGCCATGGGGAGAAAGAGATCGTTCCCCTCAGTTACATTCCCCGTCATGAGTAGCTGGCTAATGGGACTTACTTGTTCGCATGGGATCTTAGCGTTGAGAGGCCAAGAGGTGGTTAGCCGATTTTTTTTTTCAACTATTAGCACTACTACAAAAATGAGAATACAAAACGCCTAAACATGCAATATAGAATGCCTTAGAGGCGTTCTTTTGGGGGGGGGGGCTATAAAGTCAACAGAACGCCTCTTTGAGGCATTCCAGGAGATTGTCAACTCCATAAGGTCTTGAACCAAATAGGGTTCGGGGATGAGGGTATGAATCCAATCTACAAAAGAAAGGATCCGCCCTATAAAATAGGCCTCTACTTTGTTCTGCTCGTATCAATGTGCGTTTTCTGACTAACATGCAAACATTATATTAGTCCTAAACCTGTTTATCTATGTTGGTTGAATATTAATGCACAGAAAAAACTATTATTGGTGATCACTTGAATTAAAATCATATTAGCCTAAACCAAATTATTAATTATCTTATTAAGCGTGATTCTAAGTACAAATTTCCTTTAACATGCAAAAAAAGTGTGATCAAGAAATAACAACAATATAAATATCAAGCAACATAATAACAAGAGTAATCATAATAATAATAATAACAATCATGATAAAGCATAATAAAGCTTAATATAATAGCAAGATCCTAGGCATGATACTAACAAGATTAGTAACAAATCCTAGCATGTCACTAAACAATAAAGATCAAAGCTTTAAACCTAACATGGTGCTAACATGTTATTAGAAAAGAGTAAAGGCACCCTAAACATGATTCTAGAAATCAATAAAAACATTCTAACATGATACTAGGAATATTGAATAATAATAAACATGCTTTCTACATTGAAAGAGAGTAATAAGATTATATACTTTGATGCCTCGTACCTCTTTCTAATAACAAAATACACAAGTTAGTAAACTTCAATGAAAATAATAAACAATAATTAAAGAATTAAATTAAATCAAATAAAGTAAAATAAAGTTTAATCTAGATTTGGACCAAACCCTTAGAAAATATCAACCTTGCACGTCTGGGACGAAGGCAACTTCGAACTTGGCTAGATGATTCTAAGTCTTGTGAATGCGGAATATTGTGTTTGTAAAAGCTAGTTTAGAAAGAGAGAGAGAGAGAGAGAGAAAGAATTAAGTAATTCTTGATGAGAGTTGATGATTAAAAACAGAGGTTGAGGACCCTATTTATAAGAAAATAGTTCGGAAAATCATAGAATTTGACAAGGAATAAAACTATACGCTGTCGCCAGATATTCACTCTGTCGCGAGGCGACAAGGTCTGTCGCGAAGCGACAGACTTGTCGTTTGGCGACAAGGTCTGTCGCGAAGCGACAGACTTGTCGTTTGGCGACAGTCTGACTTAGACGCGCTTTTCCACGCGGAATCCATTCTTTAATCAACTTGATCTACGGAATCCGTATATAAGATAAAAACGTGTTTTCAAAGATAATAATAATAATAATAATGATAATAAAATAATAAAATTTTATTCCAAATAAAAGTCCATCTTAAAATAAATAATTATTAAATCTAATAATATTAGAATTAAAAGGAACCTTCTAGAAACTTCTAGAAAGTTATAATTAATCCTAATAATTTTAGGAATAATAATTAACATTGGGCCCTCCTCTAGATCATTGGGCCATATGTAAATAATTAACCGGGCCCAGTCTAGTATTTTGACCATAACTTCCTCAATATTCTTCGGAATTGGGCTTATAATATATCGTTGGAAAGGTCTTTTCAAGCCCCATCCTACTACACTATTATTAGACCTTAATTATGGACCAAACTAAACTGGTTTGGCTATTTTTAATAAATAGAGTTATTTTCGAAAACAGAGAGAAGAGAATTTTTAAATAAAACTAAACCGCGACACTTGACTTTTCCACACTTTCACCTCATTCGATTATGGTTCGACGTGAAAGGCATTCATCACTGGGTTTGGTTTTGGGGAGACACAAAAGGGTGTCTACAGCGGCGGTCTATTATCTTGGTTGAGTCTATGTCTATTCCTCTAGAGCTAATGACATATCCCAAGAGTTTTCTTGAGGTGACTCTAAAAGCACACTTAGATTGATTTAACCTCATATTGTATTTCCTTAGCCTTTCATAAAACTTCCTTAAGCTTACTTGGTGTCCTGGACGGTCTTTTGATTTCATAATCATATCTCCACATAGACTTCAAAATCCTTGTGCATCATGTCATAGAGTAAGGCAGTCGCTACTCTTTGGTAAGTGGCACCCGCGTTTTCAACCCGAATGGCATCACCGTGTAACAGTAAGTGCCCCAAGGTGTGATAGTCTTTTCCATGTCTTCTTCAGCCATAAGAACCTTGTTGTGCCCTACATACCCATCCATAAAAGAGAGAAGTTCATGATTTGTTGTATTATCTACTAGAATATCGATGTGTGGTAAAGGGTAGTTGTCCTCTAGACTTGCCTTATTTAGACCTCGATAGACAAAGCACATTCATACCCTTCCATCCTTCTTTGGAACAGGGACCACATTCCCATTCGGGGTATTTAGATACCCTGATAAAACATGCAATTATTTGTTTTTGAACTTCTTCTTTTATTTTAAGAGCTACGTCGGGTTTCATTCAAACGTAACTTTTGTTTTACAGGTTCCATTCTTGGAATTAGTTGTATTGTGTGTTGAGCTATTTCTCTATTTATTCCTTGTATATCTTCGTATGACCAAGCAAATACATCGATAAATTCTTTTAGTAGATTAATTAAATCGATTCTTTCTTCTTTATTAAGAGTTAGACCAATTTTAACTTCTCTTTTAATAGTGGGATCCTTTGAGACATCAAACTATTCAGTGTCTTTGATCACTGGTGTTTTATTCTCAAGTGTTTCCATTGCTTTAATTATTTCTTTGTCACTTTCAATGTTAGTTAAGCAATGGTCGTAATCTTGGGTAAGAGATATCTTGAATAAGAGAATGACACGAGGAGTAAGTCAAAGAAGAAATATTATTGAACTCAGAATCATTACATAAAATAAAGAAATGTCCGTTGGGACTTGAATACTAACTATTTTAGGAGTATGTACTAAAGTGGAAGAACTAGAGAGAGGTTCTAAAGCTAAAGACTTAAAAGACTTGATACGGGAAGACTCTGATTCGGACTCTGACTCGAAAGACTCTTCGAACATAGGTCCTTGTCCTGTTGTTATGAAGATCTTCCTTCCACTTGGCATAGCACCTTCATAGTCTTTCGCCATCCTTAGACTAATCCCTCTGTTGAGTAATAAGCTTTAAAGGGTCAAAGTTCTCACTTTGTAGTACTTTTTGAATAAGCGCGGAGTTGTCTTCAATATAAGTTGGCTCATTCTTTTCGTGCCTAAATAGAAGTCCCATGGCGTTGAAGTCAAAGCATGGAGGTGCTTTCTCCTTATGAATTGGAGTTGGGATATCATTTAAGAAGTTTCAATCCAAGAAGATTTCGAACCCAGGTTGTCTTATCCCATTCTTGAAATTGGGCTTGAGAAATTCATGACATAGATAATCTTTACCCTCTCTTATGAATTGCACGTAATTAGAGTAACATGATAGTGCTTCATTGGGATTGCTTTCTTTTGTGTACGAGCGTTTCTTCGTTCATTAGTCTTTTCCCGGGCCCGCTTGAGATCTTCTAGAGTCGGTTCGAAACCAAGTCCAAAAATATCAAACTTAGGGAGGTTAGGTAGTCCTATTCGTTTTGCTATCTCTTTTTTCTTTCCTAGAGTCATTCCAGGAAAGTGTCCTTGTTTTCTAAGGATAGCATTTATCGTGAGATTAGAATGGAGGTTTGATCTTCCCATTCTCGAAGAGCATTTTTCACATATTTGCATAAGAGATCCCAATTAGAGTGTAAGGCTTGTTACTCCTTTTGGGTTTTTCAACTACTTGGAGAGAAAATGGTTTTCTTTTAGTAGTGTCCGTGACACACTCGTTTTGTTTCCTCTTTACAATGTCAATGGTCTCATTACGTATGTTTATTACCTCCTTACACATATTTGTGAGGTGCCATACTTCCTCTATATTGGCAGGCAACTCACCTAAGGTGTCCTTCTTGGCATCGAAAGAGATTTCCTCCTCTTCTTCAATGTCATTACCTTCTTCGACTAGTTTAATGAGGGATGTTGGATCAACATGATTGTCCTCATCAGAAATAGCCAAGGAATCTAAAAGTGGAGCACTATAAATACTTGGCTTCTTGCTTGCAGGAGGCAATGGGAGTTTGTTGCTATCAATCAGATCTTGAATGGCTTCCTTTAGCTTCTAGAAATTTTCAATAGGATGGCCCCTGCCTTGATGGTATTTAAAATGTGCATTAAATTGGGGTTCCAACTAGCTGTCCTTGTTTCGACTTGTGGATCTCCAAATGGTCCAAGGGAGTTATAAGACCTTTTGCATGATTTGGCGATCAATTGCGGATGTCATAACGTAAGCCAATAGGAGTAAAGTTTTTCCTAAATGGCTTCTTTTGCCCTTGATTATTCATAGCGAGGACTTCATTCAGATTAAAGGTGCTAACGTTGTTTGAGTGTCTAGTTTTGGAAGAAGAAGGATTGTTGTTCTTCTTTCCTTTCCTGCCACTATTGGAGTTGTTAGCAGCTTTTTGTTTTGCAAGGTCGTCTTCAATGTTAATTCCTATGTCATAGACAGTCATAGACAGCCTTGAAAGTGTTCAAATTGATTTGGTATTTCAGATGCTTAGAATATTTTTCTTGGAGGTTCTTAGTGAACATCCTTACAAATTCTTTCTTAGTAGGCACCTCAACCATTTTAGTGGAAGTTTCCCTCCAATTATTAAAGAAAGAAGTAAATCCTTCATTCTCTTTTTTCTTTTATATTTCAAGTTCTCTATGGTCAGTTTGAACTTGAACATTACATTTGTATCTATCTATGAAAGCGTTTATTATTCCATCCCAAGTAGAGGTCTTCCCTTTTTCAAGAGAAGAACCATTGTTGACAAACGATTTCAAGAGATAGTGAGAATAAAGAGTGAAAAACTTTCCTATCGATCCCCTTAATGTTCATTGTAGTTTCAAAAGCGTTAAAGTGGAAGAGGATTATCAGTTGGCTTGAACCGAGGGATGTCATTCGCATTAAACTTTTGTGAATGAAGCTCCTTGTCCACTGAGACCCCTTGTGAGCGAACGCCCTGGAACTTTTAGTCATTGGAGAGCTTGATCAAGCTTTCCTCTATTCGCTCCATTTGTTGTTGTTTTGCAGGGTCATTAATTTGAAGAGACATAGTCTTTATCATCTCAACTAAGTTGATTGGCTACATTCTGCCTAAGTTCATTGACTTGTTCCTCATTTGCCATTTTCTTCTTAGCTTTTCTCTTTTGACGGATCGGTTTATCAAAAAGTAAGACTTAAACAAAAGTGTTGTCCTTAATTAGTCGCCCTTCCTTTCTTGACCAAGCGTTGTAAATTAAAACATTTTTATTTTAATGACTTGAATCAAATAGACTTTAACTTTATAAGTTTTAAAAGGTAAAAGAGCAAAAATGAAGTGTATATTTTTGGGAATCAAGTATGGACTCAACGTGAAGAGTCAAGCAGAAAACTGTTGCAACGGAACTGTTGCAAAACGACAGGACCAGCGCAATTCGACATTGCTGTCGCATAACGCCGGAAGTTAACGTGTCACGCCACAGGCCAAACTTCTGCATCGTTGCTGAGACATTAGTCTAGGTCTGTTTCTAGTGTTTTACTCTAAAAGGACAAGACTATAGTGGTACTAAGTCAAGTTCGATCAAATTATTTAGACTTTAATTACTCATATTAATTTATTATTTAAATCATAAAAGTACTTTAGTCATTAATTTATTTATTTAGACTTAGTTAAAAGTCAAACACACGGTTAGTGTAAAAACATAAAGTTATGCACAAGCAAAGAATGCACAAGTAGTCAAGTAAGCACCATATGATGCAAGAAGTTTGCAACCTAACCATGGCTCTAGTTCTCTAATGTTCAAGGATAAGGGTTAGTCAAAGAGGGTCATTGGTTATGAATCCGGATGCATTGCGCGGAAGCCTTACCTTTGGAAGGGTTGGCGCATATGGATGGGACCTCGCAAGTTAAACTTGCTTCCACGGTTTGGTGAATTCACAAACTCAGATGTACCCGTCGTTGCCATGAGCGTTCGATTAGGTAGATGGAGCGTGAATTCCTAGAGGGTTAAGGTCATATGTAGAACACATATGGGTTCTAAAAAGAGGGAAAAAACACAACCAGGAAGTAAAATCGAGCAAACAGTACTAGAACTAGTCGAAGTAATAAGGAAGATTTCTGGCTCGGTATTGGAAGAACTTAGCACGAGACAACAGGACCTGTCGCCAGACGATGACCCTGTCGCCAAACGAAATCACTGTCGCACGGCAACAGAGCCATCGCATTGCCATGGGCACTATTTTCTCAACGTGAGTTCCTACATGCCTCTGCAGCTTTTTGTGTTCTTAGAATTTTCCAGTTTTCGTAGTGTTTTTTCGATTCTAGTTGTGAAAGATGTTTCCCAAATTTCCTACACGTAAAAATCCTATGTTTTAGACGCATCACAGATGGTCCTTTCCAATGCAGACCTTTTTATGCATATGCCACATGGTTAATCAAAATTACGCACATGAATACTTAGAACTTTTCGAGTCTCATTTACTCATTTTAAATCATTGCCAAAAAAACTTTTAGGAATTAAAATAGAAATCATCCTAGTAGAGTCGTCAAATACTATAGGAAATATTTCTAGCATCCTAAACTGGAACCCCATTATGATCATACTTTAGCATGGTGGCGTCCAAAGGGAAAGAAGATAGAGCAAAAGAGTCACCAGCAAGTAGATTCTTTGCTAGGGATGTGGTGAAGCATGCATAATTGATAAATCATAGCTAATAGGTGGGTTTTGATTGATTTGATATTGTGATTAAATTGGTTGATAGAAGTTGTGCATGTGTGTGCTTTGTTAAAGAGTAGCTAAACTTGACTCTTAAGCTAAAATGCATTGTGATTCTTTAATGACACAACACATTGATTTGGAAATTACATTTATCGACTGAACCTGATTTGAGATGTTCCTAGCTAGTCATTCGTTTAGACCTCTAGTTTGGCGCCTAGGAAATAGCCTATTGAGTCCTTTTGTTTGCAATTGCTACTTTCCTTTGCAATGTTTGATTGATCAATCTACTATCCAATTAGCATTTTTATTGTGTGTGAATGTAAATCCTAAATCCCTAGTGTTTGTGATTTTGATTTTTCATGTTTGATAAGTTGTTGAACCTAGTCTACACCAAACCATTTTTAATCTCTTTGGAATAGCTTAACGAAAGATTATAGCACTTAACCCTCCATTCCTCGTGATTCGACCTCTACTTACCTTATATTATGTCTAAGTGTAGTTCAATATATAAATTTTGTTGATTAGGTTTGAGCAATTAACGACATGCGTAGATCGCCCATTATGTTTGTGTTTGGCTTTCCATTAGCTGGCCCTAATATGACCCATTTATATGTTGATCTGAGTAGAGGGTGAAATAAAGGGGAAGTGACAGGTACTTAAAACATTAAGAGCATGATGGGAATAAGTGCCGAGAGTTACTTGTTATGCTTTGCTAGCTTTATATGCTTAATTATTTCAGTAATAAATTATGGTTTATCTACTAATAACTTTACTATGCTTATTTTTTAAGTTGGATTTTAAAAAGGGTCATGTTTGAATTGGTTATAACTTATGTATTATTTAATCTTACTTTTGTTTTGAGGTTATGAACTCAAGTTTTATTTTAAGAGTTGGTTATTATTGTAGTCTTCCACTGTGTGACTTTGAAAATGGCCTTAGCCGTTATCACAGTGGCGATAATATTTTGAATATTTCCTATACAAGTTTTTATCTAGAATAGAAAGTGTATATTTAAAGACGATGAGTAACATCTATGTCACTCTTAGGGAGTAGTTTAGAGTCCTTTTGATGCTTACTTTCTCGTGTTTTTCCCTTTTTATTCTCTTGTTTTCTTGTTAATAAGGTTTCTAGTCCATTTTGTGTTTTCTTACATTTTAGGGGTATTTTCATCATTTCCACTTTACTTGCTATACTCTCTTTTATTGTAGATTTTGTTCAGGATTCGAAATCCAGTTTGGAAGGATCTCCAAGTCTTTTGGATGCTCGAGAAATGGCTTCGTGTCGTTTGATTGGCTAGAGTTCAAGGCAAGGAACAAGCTTCCACTCATGGCACAAGCGTTCTTGTGCATAATCATCATCACATGCCTTGGTCTCGAGTGCGCAAAAGTGAGGAACTTGGGGCTGCCTTGTTCATCACCATCACACGAGCATGATGCTCGAGAGCGCACTCGAGCTCACCAGCAGCCTTGCCTCCTTAGCATGAGGGGAGCGCTAGCAGCAGCAGCATAGGGTGCGTGCGCACAGACCTCTCTTTGCGTGCACACGGGAGATTTTGCGCGCACGCACCACCTCCTATGTCCCTCTTTGTTTTATTTTGTTATTTATACACCTTGACTTTTCCTTTTTCGGGGCATGACGTTTTTCTTGGTACTAGACTAAGTTTCCCAATTTGTAAAGAGAGAAACACCATTAGTTTTCCTTTGGTAGAAAGAGAAAGTGTGGATTTCATCATTGATAAGCTTGGATTTTGAAGAAGGAACTTATTCAACCTTTGTAGATCTTCAGCTTCAATTAATGAGCAATTTCTTACTCTTTCTCTTTACCTTTGCATTTGCTTTTGTTTTCTTATTTTGGTTCTCTTTCTTTGTTTATTAATCATGTTGATGCTTATTGGTTTGATGATTGATGTTGTTTTTAACATGATTAGTGAGTAGTCTCCTTACTAGGGGAATTGGTGATGGTGTATTTGAATCTCAAGTATGCTTTGATATTGAAATTGTTGTGATTGTGATTAAAGTCTTTGTTTTGCATATCTTACTAGTTGTTTCTTTTGGGTCGCCAACCATTAGTTATAACTAGGTGGACTGACCTAATTTGTAGCGATAGCTTGGCTTAGAGATTACCATTGAGCGGTTTTGCTAGATTATTATTACCTTGATTTGCTTGACCTTAGACGATAGTGTAGGTTGTTGATGAATTGAGAAAGGAATTGACTTCGATAGGAAGTTAGATTGTGTCTTAAACCTTTGATGTCTGATACTTAGTTCGCGTTCAATAACAATTTCATGCATATTCATGCTTAACTGAAAACTTACCTAAGCCTATTCCCTTAGTGCATTGATTATATTGATTTAGCTCGTTTGAACTTCTATTCTAGTGTCCTTAGTTGCCCCCGTATTTTATTCCGAGATAGATTAATTTCTAGTGGTGAATACGATGTTTATGTGCTTCTCCCTGTGGTTCATTCCCTCTTCTTGCCATATACTCGTATTAGGTTAGTTGAGTGTTATAAATTGTATTTGATTTAGGTGTAGTTGTCTAACGACACAATTATTACCTTGTCAAATTGGCGCCGTGTTGGGGTTCGGTGAGTCCGACTCACCGCGGAAACAACCCCTCCCGAGGAACCACTCGCAATAATTAAAATCACAAAGCATAAATAAATATTCACAAAGAAAAGATAACGAATCTTATCCTCGAAGCGAGCTTCGCCCAAAACCCGGGGCTCTTACTTGAAAGCTACTAGCACGTCAAGCGCCGCGCCTCCGACGGTATCCACCTACAAATGGGCGAACACAACTTTAAGGTTCGCTACCATGGAGTTAGCAAGGTCCGACCAAAACCCGAGTGTTATGTGAGTTTAAGAGTTTTCCCAAAATTATGGAATGCTCTTTTTAACTCCCACTCAAGCACTTTACTCCAAATCCCAAGCTTGGTATTTATAGAGGAAAGTATGAGTGGGAATTTCTATCCCATCAATGTGGGATTATGAAATTCCACAAATTAATTTAAAGCTAAATTAAATTAAAATTGCAAACTAATAATAAATCTACAAGTGCCATTACCATGTGAGATGGGTTGGTGAGGACCACATGAAGAGTAGGGGACCATACTTGCTCCCCACTCAATACTCTCCTTGTGCCACATGTCCTCTCCCACTTACTCCCATATTCCAAGCTTCCCCTTGTTCATGGCCCTATGGCCCGAGCCAAGCCACGAGCCAAGCCCGAGCCCGGCCCGCACCAGCCCGCACCAGCTGCTGTTGTGCGCGGCTGCGGCTGCTGCCGTGGCACGGCGCGGCTGCTGCTGTGCCTAGCCGCGGCTGGTCGGGGCTGCTAGCACGGTGTGCTAGCTCGTCTTGCCCCTAGCATTCGATGCTCGGGGCACACCGATGCTAGGGGTATTTTCGGGAATATGGTCGATTTATTATTACTTTGCGCGTCTCGTCTTTTATCATTTTAGACTCGACTTCCGACGATCGGTTTTGACGCTCTAAGCTCGAATTACCGACGTCTAAATATTTAACACTCAGGCGACGAATTAATTTCTTCCGAATTAATTCGTCGAGTTGGTTCGCATATATTTGCTTGGGTGTGACCTGAAGGGTTCAGTCAAGATTAAGCTGTAATACTAATTATATTAATATTACTGATCGGAAGCGGCCTCCACCCAGGCATTCCGATCACTTGACCTTACTGAATATATTAGCTTTCTAATAATTCTGAACCCGCTATCAGAATAATACACTTGTTCGAAGGACACCATTCCTTTCACGCCGTTGCCTGGGAGACGGCTTCCATTGCTATTTCATTGCTTTATTAAGACTATCTCACTTTTTTTTTCATTGTTAGTGTTTGTTTCTTTTGTTACTTGTCAGTGCTTACTTTCTTTTTAGCTTTGTTGTATGAACAGAGGACGAAATCGCTCAAGGTCTTTGATTGCTATCGATCCCGAGCTTAAAAGGTCTTTGTCCTTGCTAAGAAGAGAAGTAAGAGCGAGAAGTAGAAACTCCCAAACCCCAACAAGAGAGGGAGTAAGAGAAGAAGAAGATACTCCGCCTTCCTCACCCTCAAGTGAAGGAGGAAATAGTCCTAATTCTTCATGAAATTCGGAAATGAATCCTTTCTCAACCTTCAAGTTTGAGAGTGTGCAAGGCCCCAAAATGGGAGAGAATACGCCTTTGAGTCCTCTTAGGGCTCCCGAAGCCTCAAACCAACAGTTTCAAAATCAAGCCCAAATTGATTGCTTTGATAGAGAAGAAACAATTTGAGGATGGAAAGTTTGAGAATCCTCATGATCATTTAAAAGAGTTCGAGAAATATTATGATACAATAAAGGCTAATGGAGTGACTCAAGAATACATTTTCCTCAAGATGTTTCCATTTTCTATAATTGGGAGAGGTCTAGAATGGCTAGAGAAGGAGGTGCACCCTAACTCTCTCACAACATGGGACTAAGTTACTACGGCATTCTTGAGGAATATCTACACCCATTTGTGTCTCCCCAAAACCAAACCCAGTGTAGAATACCTTTCGCGTCGAACCATAATCGAATGAAGTGAAAGTGTGGAAAGTCAAGTGTTGCGGTTTAGTTATATTAAAAATTCTATTCTATCTGTTCTCGAAAACCCATTCTATCCCTACCTTATAAAAAGTGGGAAAATACTTTTATGAATAGTGTGAGGACATTTTTAACCCTGAAAATGTTTAATTACCTTTATACCCCCATTAATGTTGTATGAGTAGTTTATGAATAATCAATGTATTTATGTTATTGGTAATTTGTAATTATTGATCAATTTCACAACATGGGTTTTATCGTTAATTTAATTGCTCACTTGTCAGTATATTCAATTTAGGATTGCTTTAATTATTCTAACCTTCATAAGTATTTTTTTTTTTTAAAAAAAACCTAACCTTCATAAGTATGATTATGAGAGGTTTTGATTTTACATTCTTTCCTATATGAAGCACAAGGAACTATGGAAGTAAGCATTTGTCCAATATAGTGCAAAAGCAACTGTGTTGAAACTGAATTGAAATTGATATATGAGAAATCAGGCTCAAGTGTGGGTTGGTGAATCGGTTATATTTCGGACAGAAAGAGAAAACCGATGTCCATGATTTTGATATAAGTTTACAAGGGTATTGGTTCATTTAAAAATTTTCATGAAAGTGAAATCCGAAAGATCATATGAGTAGTTCTTTAATAAAAAAAAATAAAAAATAAAAAAAAAACCTAGAAGCTAAGACAAAGGTTGGTCAAATACAATAACCAGAAAGTTATTCAAGAGATTGCGGTATTAATGCATTGAGATAGTTTAGTTAGTTTGGTGATTCTTAAGGTCCAAGCAATAATTGCCCATTTTTTTACTCATTTGAACTGAAGACTAGCTTGGTAGAAATTTGAATTGGGAATGAACTTGATTGACAATTTCACACAGTCAATCACTCAACATCTACTGTTATTAATCCTTGGACCTTATTTCTCCACTTAACTTAGGGTCTGTTCTCATTGACTGAACTGAGTTGAACTGAATTGAACGAGAGTTTTGATTAGTTCAAGATTTCAATCTTTATCCAGGGCTCTTGGAGCCTTATGATCTTGCTACCGACTTAGGACACACTATGTTCGTTGATTCCGAAAACATTAAGATATGTGAACTGAACTGAACTTATAAGAGCTAATCTAAACTGAATTGAAATGAATATTTTATGAGAGAAGGAAATTAGGAGCTGAACTGAACTGAATTGAACTGAACTTATTAGAGCTGAACTGTACTAAACTGAAAATAATCGTATGAGAACAGACCCTTAGTTTTTGAGGTTACTTGGTCCATTTTGTCTACTGCATTTTTTACCGATTCAAGAAAATAACTTCATTATTTTTGTAACTTTAACAAAATAAATTAATGACTTATAATATTAATTTACTCTGTAAAATAAACTATTTACAAGACAATCATTGTTAAATGAATAAACTGTATTTATTACTTTCATAACTTTAACCGATTAAAACTTAAAGTGAGGTGTATTGGTATCTTATATGAATACAAGAAAAATATAGACATGTGATGTCCTGCTAATTGAACCATTTCAATCTCTACTTCAAATATAGCAAACATTTCCATGTCTAGAACTCAATACTTTATACAACTCCTTCACTAATTCTAGAGTAATTTGCTAAAGTTTTGAGCATTGCTAAGATACATGACATTCAACATATCAATCGCATATGTACAAATATTTATAATAAAATATATTCAAACATGCATAAGGTATTAAGACTAACTGCAGTAACTCAACTTGAAACACAACCTATACCGCGCGCATCGCGTGCATAGGAATCCCTAGTTTTATAAAAACGTCCAATCCAGTTTAGTTTGGTCCATGATAAGGGTCCAATAATAGTGTAGTTGGATGGGGCTTGAAAAGACCTTTCCAACGATATATTATAAGCCCAATTCCGATGAATAATGTGGAAGTTATGGCCAAAATACTAAACTGGGCCCAAACCGGATTTTACCACGACCCAATGATCATGTGGAGGGTCCAAAGGTTTAATCCTATTCCTAAACTAATTAGAATTGATTAGAATCTTCTATAAGTTTCTAAAAGATCTTAATTATCCTTTTTTGAAAAGATAAGATTAAGGAATTTGATTTGAATATGAACTTTCCTTTTTATAAAAACTTTCCTTTTTTAAAGTCCTAATTCTATTGAGATTTAAATATGTTCAAAGACAGTCAGATTATATTTTCGTGCCTCATACTTTTTATCCAAATTTTATGTGGCTGGATAGATCTTGAAATATCTTTCCAATGATATATTATAATATTAATTCCGAGGTATAATGAAAAAGATATGAAAGAAATACGCAACTCTATCCAAAACTGACACCGTCCTACTATTTCGGCCATATATTATATCTACAAAAACTTTTAATCTAATTTTAATTGGTTTGGAAAGTAGACTTCAAGAGCTTTCCAACGACATATTATATGCCTTATTTAGACTTCTGGATCAAAAGATATATTAAAAACAAAATCCGCAAAAACTACTCTCTACGAGTTTTCTTAATTCTTCGACCCTCTTTTTTCCTATAAATAGAGGTCATATCTCCCCTTTTTTCGATTATCAACAATCATCAACTCTCATCAAGAATAACTTGATTCTTTCTCTCTCTCTTTCTAAACTAGCTTTTCACAAACACAATTCCGCACTCACAAGATCTAGACACACCTAGCCAAGTTCGAAGTTGCCTTCGTCCTAGACGTGAAAGGTTTATACTTTTCTGAGGGTTTGGTTCCAAATCCAGTCTAAACTTTTTAACTATTTCATTCAACTATCTTATTTAATTCTTTAATTCTTTATTATTTTCATTGAAGTTTACTAACGCGTATATTTTGTTATTAGAAAGAGGTATGAGGCATCAAAGTATGTAATCTTATTACTCTCTTTCAATATAGAAAGCATGTTTATTATTGATTAATTCCCAGTATCATGTTAGGATGTTATTATTGCTTTCTAGTATCATGTTTAGGGTGCCTTTTATCCTTTCTAATATTATGTTAATACCTTGTTAGGTATAAAGCTTTGATCTTTATTGTTTAGTGACATGCTAGGATTTGTTATTAATCTTGTTAGTATCATGCCTAGGATCTTGCTATTATATTTAAGCTTTATTATTAACATGATTTTTATTGTTATTATTATCATGGTCTTTATTATTATTATGTTGCTTGATTGATATTATTATTATTGTTTGATCATGCCTTTTATGCTTGTTAAAGGGAATTTGTTCTTGAAATCACGCTTAATAAGATAATTAATAATTTGGTTTTGGCTAATATGATTTTAATTCAAGTGATCACCAATAATAGCTTTATTTGTGCATTAATATCTAACCAACATAGATAAACAGATTTAGGGTTAACCTTTTGTTTGCATATTAGTCGAAAAGCGCACATGAATACGAGTAGAATAAAGTAGAGGTCTATTTGTAGATTGGATTCCTACCCTCATCCCCGAACCTTATTTGGTTCAAGACCTTATGGAGTTGACGATCTCCTGGATCAATTAAGGGGTGAAACCTTCACCTCGTGATTGATTTACAAGTTCCTAAAACTTGTTGGCGACTCTTTTGCTCTCTTTTCTTTCCCTTTGGACGCCACCATACATTAGTGTATGATCACAGTGGGGTTCAAGATTGGGGTTATGATGCTTGAAATATTCCCTACAGTTTTTTGGCGACTCCGCTGAGGAGGATTTCTATTTTAATTCCTGAAATTTATTTTGGCAATGATTTAGAATGAGCGGATGAGACTCGAAAAGTTCCAAGTTCTCATGTGCGTAATTTTGATTAACATTATTGTCATTTGCATAAAAAAGGTCCTCATTGGATAGACCATCCGAAATGAGTAAAAAACATAGGATTTTACACGTGGGAAATTTGAGAAATATCTTTCACAACAAGAATCAAAATAATATTGTGAAATCTGGAAAATTCTAAGAACACAGATACCTACCAAGGGATGTAGGAACTAGCGTCTAGAAAACAAGGCTTATCGCCTGGCGACAATTCTATCGCTTGGCGACAGGGGTTCTTTTGCAGCGACAGTCCCTGTAGTCTGGCGTCAAGTTCTTCCAGTACCGAGCCAGAACTCTGCCTTCTTTTTTTGACCATTTCTAGTATTGTTGGCTCGATTCTACTTCCTGATTGAGTTTTTCTGGCTATTCTGAAACCCATATGTGTTCTACATATGGACATAACCCTCTAGGGGTTCACGCTCCATCTACCCAATCGAACGCTCCTGACAACGACGGGTACATCCGAGTTTGTGAATCCACCAAACCGTGGAAGCAAGTTTTTAACTTGCGGGGTCCCATCCATACGCGCCAACCCTTCCAAAGGTAAGGCTTCTGCGCGATGCATCCGGACTCATAACCATGGACCCTCTTTGACTAACCCATATCCTTGAACTTTAGAAAACTAGAGCCATGGTTAGGTTGCAAACTCATTGCATCATATTGTGACTACTTGTGCATTATTTGCTTGTGCATACTTATATGTGACTAAACTAACCGTTTGGTTTGACTTGTGTTTGTAAATAAGTCTAAATAAACTAACCACTGACTCAAGAACTTTGTTTAATCAATTAATTAATTAATTTGAACTAACAAAATTCCCTTAAGTCGAGTCATAGTTCCATTAAGTCAACCCGGATTTTTATTCCCGTATACTGCACATGCGTCAACTTGTTTTGGTCATAGCCAGAGTTTTAGGAAGAACTACGAGTCGTATAACCTATGGATCTGTAGCCCCGAGTTTTATCTTTAATTTGAATTTCGTTTTGTTCCAATCAGAGTCACAGTTCAAAAGTTATGACTAAAATACTACATTCTGTCCAGTTTAATGCATATACATGAAGTTTTAATTGAGTCTTTGCTTGAGTCTAGTCACATAGTCTAGACACATGGTCATGACACAAGTCTTAACATGTCACTTACACTCACTAGTCTTAGCACACATTTTGTATATGTCACCATGACCATGTCTTAGGTTCATGCATGAGTCGTTTTTTATCGTCATTTGAGTTGGGGGGTTCATTATTTGTCTAATTTTCTCCATATTTCTCCATCTACATCTTCTTCCCACGCTCCACATACTTTCTCCACACATATCATTCCCTTCATTCTTTCATGATCTCTTCCCATCTATGCATGTTGAATCGAGTTTGAGTCATATGATTGACAAGAAAAAAAGGAAGGGAATTTTTACTTTTACCACCTTCAAATAACCACTTAATTGAATTTACCACCTCCAAAAAAAAAAGATTTACTTTACCACCACCAAAATTTCCAAAAATTCGATTTTACCACCAACTAACGGATTCCGTCCATGAATCCGTTAGTAGAGCCCACCCTTTTTGACGTTTCCTCTTCATCTTCCCCGATTTCCATATCAACCTAGCCGACAACGAAATTAACTCACCGTGGCTGGTCGGAATTACGTGTCGGGGCAGGGGAGGGGCCGGAATTTGGTGTGGGCTAGGGAGGTGGTCGGAATTAGGTGGTGGTTAGGGTTTTAGGAGTGTGGAATTTGGTGGTGGCTAGGGTTTTAAGAGTTTTCAGAATTAGGGGGTGGTCGGATTTTGGTGGCTAGGGTTTTGAGGTCAGAAATTGGTGAAAAGGGGGTCGAATCCTGGTGTGGGGGCTGTGGCTGCGCGCTGCGGTGCGGTGCGGTGGTGGGGTTGGTCGTAGTCACTACTAAAAATTGGCCAAATTGCGACCGGCGCAAACGGTCGCAAAAAATAGTGAAAACGGTCGCAAAACATAATTGCGACCGTCAACGGTCGCAACATGGCGGTCGTTATTATCATGGTCGCAAAAAAAAAAAATTTACGACTGTTTGACGGTCGCAAATTTTTAACGACCGTTTTAACTATTTTCAACGACCGTCATAAAAACGGTCGCAAAAATTTAAAATTGCGACCGCCTTATGAAACGGTCGCAAATATCGAATTTAGCGACCGTCATAAGCCGTCGCTAAAAGTATTAAAAAAAACGAAAAAAAAAGAAAAAGACCCACCCACCCACCCTTAGCCCAGATCCATCCAAACCAGATCCCACCCAAACCACCACCACTGCTCACCCTAAACAACCACTAGCTGCCTCTGCCGCCCTCTACCCACCATCACCGTCGCCCACCAATACCCAGCACCACCCACCCATCCTTAACCCAGAAAAACAGTTAAAAAAATACCAAAAAAAAGCAAACAAAAACGAAATAAAACATTATCAAACAATCAAACAATTTCGAACAAAAACCCAAAAAAGACATAATTCGAACAAATTTATCAAAACAATTTAACCCACAAATAAAATGCTCAAAAATTAAACCAAAAAAATCGCCCAAAAATTCAACCCATAATTATACCCAAAAAAATAAACCCACAACAATTAAACCCACAATTCCGAACAAAAAATTCGACAAAAAAATCAAACAATAACGAAATAAAACCCTCATAAATCGAACCTAAATTCGAGAAGTTCAAGCTCAAAATCAAACCAAAAATCTATGAAATTCGAACAAACAAAGAACAAATTCGAACAGAATTAACAAAAACTCGAAATAAAACCAAAATCTAAGGAATTCGAACAGAAACGCAAACAAAAATCGATAACAAAATCAAACAGACATTGAAATTCGAACGGAAAACGAATTCAACCACAAAATTCGAAAATAAACAAAATTTTCAGAAAATTAAACATACCTTTCATTATATATCTTCGTCTTTAGGTGAATATGGTCAAATTCGACCAAGAAAACTCCAGATCTGAAATTTTTGAGGTCGAATTTGACCATAAACACCAAAGTTCGTGTGTTGTTTTTAACGGTGGGCTTTACTTGTAACGGTGGCTGCTCTATTTCGGGTTGGTGAAGAGAGGAGATGTGAGAGAAAGAGAAAAAAGATGAGGAGAAGAGGATGAGTGAGAAGAGGGCCGCCGTTCACTGGGAGGTGGAAAGAGGAAAGAGAAGAGAGAGACAGAAGAAGGGTGTGAGAAAAAGAGAGGAGAAGAGGATGTGTGAGGAGAGAGAAAGGATAGAGGATGCGTTAGGACTTAGGAGCAGAGGACGGCTTATGACTTAGGGTTTGGGTGATCTTGTTTTATACCCTTTTTTTTTAATTTGAAAAAGCACTTTTGCGACCGTTATGGCGGTCGTAATGTTGCGACCGTTTCTCAAACAGTCGTAATTAAAGCATTTTGCGACCGCTACTAACGGTCGTAACAGAATTAATTTAATTTTGAATAAATTTTCACATGAATTTTATTTTTTAAATATATTTAAGTACCTTTGCGACCGTTTTATAGCCCAAAAACGGTCGCAAATTTGCGACCGCTATAAAAACGGTCGCAAATTTGCGACCGCTATAAAAACGGTCGCAAATTTGCGACCGCTTTAAAAACGGTCGCAAATATCAATTTTTGCGACCGTTTTGATGACGGTCGTAGAAAAACGGTCGCGATTCGCCCGAATTTTAGTAGTGAGTGATTAGGTGGTGCCTAGGGTTTTGAGGTCGGAAATTGGTGGAAAGGGGGTCGAAATCAATTCGGTGGCTGTGCGGTGCGGTGCGGTGGTCTATTAGGTGGTGGGGTTGGTCATAGCGGTTAGGTGGTGGGGGCTGGTAGAGGTTAGGTGGTGGGGGCTGGTCGTAGCAGTCAGGTGGTGGGGCTGGTCGTAGTCGGTCCGGCGGTGGGGGTCTCGACGGTGGCATGCAGCATGGATTGGGATTTTTTTATTTTTTTATTTATTTTTTGTTTTTTTTATTTTTTTCTAAAACTTACCCAATAATATGGCGACACGTGTGCAAGGTAGGCCCCACTAACGGATTTATGGACGGAATCCGTTAGTTGGAGGTGATTGGTGGTAAAACTGATGTTTTATTTTTTTATGAGGTGGTAAAGTAAATCTTTTTTTTTTGGAGGTGGTAAATTCAATCAAGTCGTTATTTGAAGGTGGTAAAAATCAAAATTTCCAAAAATTAATGATGAGACAAAATACAAGGCAAGCTTCACACCAAGATTTCATGCTTTCTTCTTCTTTTTTTCAAACCTTTCCCCCATAAGTCTAGCATAGGCACCCTTTGTCTTCCTTAGATTTATTCCATAGGTTTTTTTCCTTTTTCCTTTTAATAAAACGAGCATTTTATTTCTTGCATATGATCATTAAGCACAAAGTATACTAATGATTAGAGGCACCCCTTGTAGCCATGTCATATCATCTTCACCCTTCAAATATATAATCTTTTTTTGATACACCACTTTGAGCCTCGTCTAACGATAGACCATTCATTTTTCAACCCATATCTACCTAACCCTAGGATAGGATGGCGTGTAACTTATGCAATTTTCAAAATACAAAAGCTTGAGCGATTCAAAAGAATAAAATAAAAATAAAAAATAAATAAAAGTGTACAAAAAGGCAAGTGTTCCAATGTCTTTGATATGAAAATATCTTTGATAAGAACACGTCTCAGATTGCGTCTCTTATCGAGTGCTCAGTACCGTGCCTTAGAAACATGAATGCCAAGTGAGTGATAAACCGCATGATCGAGATTGCCCACACTTACAAAAAAGATTCAAAAATAAAAATGCAAAAGCAAAATAAAAAGATAGAGCAAAAATTAACAAAAAAAAAAAGAAAGAGAGCTCAAAAGCGAGAAAGCCTCAAGCGTAAAAATACAAAGATTCAAAAGCAAGGTTGCACACCTTGGGGGCTTATTTAGGGTCTTGAGCCTTTATCCCCTTCTTCTGTAACCTTTAGCCTAATCACGTTACAACCCTTAAAAAGACCTTTTTGAGGTATACACACACTTGTGCAAGGTTTGGCTAGAGCTACGTTGGCCTGATTCCTAACGGATACGTAGGCAACCTCACAATGAGGTGTGGCCGTTACACTTACACCATGATCATATCAAGGGATCTCCAATGCTCATCCCTATTAACTTAGACCTAGACTTGGGGGCTTGATACTTACATCATTAGCCTACCTAGCCTAAGAGTCACCATTATCTGACTCTTATCAAATAATAATTTTCCACACTGTTAGCCTTTGCAGCCTAACTTTAGTGTCACTTTCACACATTGCATAGATACATGACCAAAAGATACTTCCTTTAGGAACCCTTGGTCATGAAATCTTAACAAAACGTTGAAGCATGCTCACTCACCACTCATCAAATCATCATTGCATCACCAAGTATGAAGTACTAAGCCTCCGCGCCTAGGTTACCTAAATACTTTCAACTAAGATTGTCTATGATGAATTAAACCTTGAACTTTGAGAGATAGTATCAAATGTATATACTTGATTAAGCTCATTCAACATGCACCATCAAACACTTCGATTCTTTTTCGCGTCTTTCTTTTTCGGGAGAAAGTCAGTACCCTCCACAAACATGACGGAAATTTTTTTCTTTTTTGCATTTTCGAGTCGCACATTACACACAAGTCATGTACATTGAGTCATATCGTGTCAAATCACATCGAGTGAAGTCTAACACATGTGTCAAACGCTTTGAGTCGAGTCATAGCATTGCAACGAGTCGAGCAACATATTAGGTCTTAGGTCAACATTCTAGCGAGTCGAGCAACATATTAGGTCTTAGGTCTTAGATAATAAAAGATGAGCAAAGTCCTATAGTCCAAGATATAAATACAGGTACATTCTAGCGAGCAAGAATATTTCCGGATTTTTCGAAAAAAACTATGAATATAAATATATGAGATTTTTCCAAGATAAGAGGAGTTTGAGCAAAAATTATATGGATCAGTTAATTAGAGATGACGAGCTTTAATCTGCAAAAGATTTGAGCAGATTCGGTTGTAAGGAAATGACCAAATTGAAAGTTCGGAGCGAAACCGGGCAATGAACAGCAGCAGCAGTAGAAATGGAAAAGAAATCTGTCGCCAAACAACAAGGTTGTCGCCTGGCGACAAAACGATATCGCGGCGACAGAAGGTTCTTGCATGCGCCAGAGCGGCGACAGGTCATGTGGCTTCATGACGTGGTCATATAGACCTCATACAAAACTTTCGGGTTCCTTTGTACGCTAGCTAGCCCCTATAAGCAATTTGACATGATTAAGTAGTCAGCTCGATTACAATCGCAATGAGTGATCGACCTGACAAAAGATCGTCTCACTTAGCTTAAAGCACCTAAGTATTGGCTCATCGTAAGCACCGAAACAACGGTTCACAAAGATTTCCTAGGATGGAAGAAGATTTTAAGATTCGAGATGATGAAGCCTTCAACAGGGGGCTTTAAGATTTAAAAGAGTCTATTACTTGGATTTGAGAAGGACGGTTTGAGATGAAGCGACCTTCAATAGCTTTCACTATGATTGGGGAGGTTATTATTAGATTTGAGAAGAGCGATTCAAGATGAAGCGGTTTTGGTAGTTTTCGCTAAGACCATGGAAGATATCACAAGATTTGAGAAGATGGCACGAGATGAGCCGTCTTTGACAACGTTCGCTAAGATTGTGGAGGTTGTCATTCAGATTTGAGAAGATAGCATGAGATGGGCGGTCTTCGACGACATTAGCTAAGATTGTTGAGGTTGTCACCTAGATTTCAGAAGAGCGGTTCGTGATAAGGTGGTCTTCGACGACATTTCGCTATGATTGGGAAGGTTTTCACCATGATTCAAGGAAAAGTTCGAGATGTAGCAGATAGACAGCGTTCCCTAGGATGTGGAGATTTGTCATGAAAAACTCAAGATGACGAAGTATGGTCACCTTCGACGATCTCTCGAGATAAAGAAGAGATTGTCTATAATGGTGACGTAATGCCGTGGCGACGTACTGCCACAATCCTGAGAATGACGATGTACGGTCATTTTCGACGATGTTCCCGAGATACTGTGGAGGATTGTCACCAAAAATATTGAAGATGACGACGTAATGTTACCTTCAATGATGGAGTTCACGAGATACTGTGGAGGTTGTCACAAACAATAAAATGCAACAACAAAACGGTTACCCCAGAGACATGTGCTCGACGGTGCAAGATACGCGTTTTTTAACTCTTTTTATCTGTTTAACTAACGCTATTTTGCAGGTATTGGTGTTATAAGAATGATTTAGGATTGCAGAACGTTCTGAATCATTCTCCGTCCCTATCGATACTTTGACTTTTGTTTTCGAAACATAAGTTTCTCCAAACTCAGTCAAAGTGGGGGCTTCTGTAGACACCCATTTGTGTCTCCCCAAAACCAAACCCAGTGATGAATACCTTTCGCGTCGAACCATAATCGAATGAAGTGAAAGTGTGGAAAGTCAAGTGTTGCGGTTTAGTTTTATTGAAAATTCTTTTTTATCTGTTTTCGAAAACCCATTCTATTTTATAAAAACGTCCAATCCAGTTTAGTTTTGTCAATGAAAAGGGTTCAATATTAATGTAGTTGGATGGGGCTTGAAAAGACCTTTCCAACGATATATTATAAGCCCAATTCCGATGAATAATGAGGAAGTTATGGCCAAAATACTAAACTAGGCCCAAACCGGATTTTACCTACGACCCAATGATCATGTGGAGGGTCCAAAGGTTTGATCCTATTCCTAAACTAATAAGGATTGATTAGAATCTTTTATAAGTTTCTAAAAGATCTTAATTATCCTTTTTTAAAAAGATAAGATTAAGGAATTTGATTGAAATATAAACTTTCCTTTTTTAAAGTCCTAATTCTATTCGGATTTAAATATATTCAAAGACAGTCAGATTATATTTTTGTGCCTCATACTTATTATCCAATTTTATGTGGTTGGATAGATCTTGAAATTATCTTTCAAATGATATATTATAATATTAATTCCGATCTATAATGAAAAAGATATGAAAGAAATACGCAACTCTATCAAAAACTGATACCGTCCTACTATTTCGGCCATATATTTTTATCTAAAAATGATTTTAATCTGATTTTAATTGGGTTGGAAAGTATATTTCAAAATATTTCCAACTACATATTATTAGCCTTATTTGGACTTCTGGATCAAAAGATATGATAAAAACAAAATCCGCAAAAACTGCTGTCCACGAGTTTTATTTCGATTCGAATTTGGATTCTTTTCTTAATTCTTCGACCCTCTTTTTTCCTATAAATAGAGGTCATATCTCCCCTTTTGTCAATCATCAACTCTCATCAAGAATTACTTGATTCTTTCTATCTCTCTTTCTAAACTAGCTTTTCACAAACACAATTCCGCACTAACAAGATCTAGACACACCTAGCCAAGTTCGAAGTTGCCTTCGCCCTAGACGTGAAAGGTTTATACTTTTCTAAGGGTTTGGTCCCAAATCCAGTCTAAACTTTTTAACTCTTTCTTTCAACCATATTATTTAATTCTTTAATTTTTTATTATTTTCAATGAATTTTACTAACGCGTGTATTTTGTTATTAGAAAGAGGTATGAGGCATCAAAGTATGTAATCTTATTACTCTCTTTCAATATAGAAAGCATGTTTATTATTGATTAATTCCCAGTATCATGTTAGGATGTTATTATTGCTTTCTAGTATCATGTTTAGGGTGCCTTTTATTCTTTCTAATATTATGTTAGTACCATGTTAGGTATAAAGCTTTGATCTTTATTGTTTAGTGACATGCTAGGATTTGTTATTAATCTTGTTAGTATCATGCCTAGGATCTTGCTATTATATTTAAGCTTTATTCTTAACATGATTTTTATTGTTATTATTATCATGGTCTTTATTATTATTATGTTGCTTGATTTATATTATTGTTATTGCTTGATCACGCCTTTTATGTTTGTTAAAGGGAATTTGTACTTGAAATCACGCTTAATAAGATAATCAATAATTTGGTTTAGGCTAATGTGATTTTAATTCAAGTGTTCACCAATAATAGCTTTATTTGTGCATTAATATTCAACCAACATAGATAAACAAGTTTAGGGTTAACCTAATGTTTGCATGTTAGTCGAAAAACGCACATGAATACGAGTAGAATAAAGTAGAGGCCCATTTTATAGGGCGAGTCCTTTCTTTTGTAGATTGGATTCGTACCCTCATCCCCGAACCCTATTTGGTTCAAGACCTTATGGAGTTGACGATCTCCTGGATCGTTTAAGAGGTGAAACCTTCACCTCGTGATTGGTTTACAAGTTCCTAAAACTTGTTGGCGACTCTTTTGCTCTCTTTTCTTTCCCTTTGGATGCCACCATACTTTAGTGTATGATCACAGTGGGGTTCAAGATTGGGGTTATGATGCTTGATATATTCCCTACACATACCTCCGGATTTCACTTCACAACAACGTCGAAGACTCAAGCATGAGGTTAAGAGATACATTTGAGATGATCCTATTTTGTTGAAGAGAGGGGTCGATAGTTTGTTGAGGAGATGTGTCCCCAACGACGAGGTTCAAAGTGTTCTCCATATGTGCCACTCTTCTCCTTGTTGTGGGCATATGAGTGCTCAAAATTTGGCCTCCAAGGTTCTACAATCTATGCTCTTTTGGCCTTCTCTATTCAAGGATGCTTGGATATTTGTCATGACTTGTGATAGATGTCAACGGATGGGGATTATTTCAAGGAAGGATGAAATGCCGCAAACCCCATCCTTGAACTTGAAATTTTTGATGTGTGGGTTATAGATTTCATGGGCCCTTTCATTTCTTCACATGGAAACAAATATATTTTGGTTGCCGTTGACTTTGTCTCTAAGTGGGCGGAGGCCGTGACCTCCCCTACAAATGTCTAAGGTGGTTGTTAATCTTTTTAAGAAGGTAACTTTTCCGAAATTTGGTGTTCCAAAGGCCATAATTAGTGATGGGGGGTCACATTTCAAGCATCACACCATTGTTAAGCTTCTTTATAGATATAGAGTATCTCAAAAGCGAGGGCTCGCTTACCACCCTCAAACGAGTGGTCAAGCGGATATCACCAATAGGGAGCTCAAAGTGATCTTGGAGAAGACGATGGCTAGAAAAAGGAAAGATTGGTCATCGAAGCTCATTAACTCCTTATGGGTGTATAGGACCGCTTTCAAGACTCCAATAGGAACTACTCCCTACAAGCTTGTTTATGGGAAAAAATTGCCACTTATCCGTTAAGATGGAGCATCAAACTCATTGGGCTATCAAGCAAATCAACTTTGACCTCCATAGTGCTGGTGAGCAACGACTTCTTAAGCTACATGATTTAGAAGAGTTAAGGATGAATGCCTATGATAGTGCAAGCATGTACAAGGCAAGGACCAAAGCTTGGCATGATGCTCAAATTGTCAAAAAGGAATTCATTGAAGGCCAAAAGGTTCTCCTCTACAACTCTCGTTTGAAGCTTTTCCCACGCAAGCTTCAATCGCGATGGAGTGGTCCATTCATTATCACAAGAGTGTTTCCCTATGGTTCTTTCGAGAACGTTAATGATGAGTATCTCCCGTTCAAAGTTAATGGTCACCGTCACAAGCCTTATTATGAAGGGAATTCCATTGATAAGCCAGTCACATATCCACTTTTTGATGTACATCATCAATTTGATCCTCCTTGATTTAGTTCGAAGAGCGTCAAGCTAACAACGATAAACAAAAGCGCTACCCGGGAGGAAACCCGGTTTTCTAACCCTTTTATTTCTTTTAAATTTTCCCTACTTTTATTTCCTTTATATTTTCAGGATTTTTCTTGTTTTTCTTTGTTTCCTTTGATTTTAGGTACTTTTGGATCTTTTGGATTTTGTTTTCCAACAATTTTGATGTCATTTGGAAGTTCGGAGAGGTTGAAATTGAGTTCTAACGAAGTAGTGAAGGTGGAACAGGGACGCTCTCGTGGTTGCGCTCTCATGGACTTTGATCATGAACAAGTTTTGTATTTTTATTTAGTGAATTTTGGTCCGTCCTACTCGTGGGCATCACTCAAGCATGACGCTCGAGAGCGTCATTGAGAGCATCGCAATCCACTCACATCTCACATACTCACAACACTACACTCTCCCACCATTATCTGTTACCCCACATCCCTTACATTCCACCACACCAAAAACAACACCACACTCCCCTGCTCACTTAAACACCATCAGCCACACAAAGCAGGAGCACAACAACCTGAGCAGCATTGCCACCATTTTGCACCATTTTCCCCTGCTCCCGCAAAGACCACCAATCAGCCTACCAATTCACCCTTTCCAACAATTCACGCACACCTGCAGTAACCCCCCCTCTCCAACACTGTAGTAGCTACACAGCACCTCCGCAATTTGCCTCACACACGCACCACACCCACGCACCCTGCTGTGCGTGCGCACGCGTGGTTCTGCGCGCAGGCACAGCAGGGCAGCCTTTTTCCCCTTTTCTTTCATTTTGGGCCACCCTGCTTCCCTCACTTCATTTTCTTTTCCTCTCTCCGACTTCCTCAACATCACTCCTCTTCTCTTCTTCCTTTTTCATTTCATTTTATTTTTCTTTCCACCTTCCTAATCCTTCCGCCTCCTTCAACAGAAAATTATAGCAAAAAAAATTCGCAAGTTTCCTTTTCAAATTTGCAGATTTTCGATCTTTTTTTTTTAAAAAAAAAAAACCGCAAGTTTAAAATTCAAATTTAGGGGTTTTGTAATTTGGACTTGGAGCTTGCAATTTGGTGTTCTAATTATTAGTTCGTTTCATTCTTTTATTTCAATTTCAAGTGTTTTTAAGCATCATTGAGGTATGATTTCATTGGACTTTTGCCTTTGATTTGTAATTAGTTGCTTCCTTATTCAAATTGTAAATTTTATGTTTTTACTATATTCATGGCATTAGATCTTTGTAACAAGTCCTTGATTCATTCAAGTTGGGATTATCTTTGTGCTGGAAATTTCTTTAGCAATTCTCTATTTTAATTTGGTGGTGATTTCTTTTATTCCTTGTGCACTTGTATATGAACCAAATTCATGGTGAATTGCTTATGCTTGAACTTTGTTCTTGTAGATGGCCCCTTTGTGTCGTAAGAAAAGAGCTAGGCCTAGCACTAGTGAATCCCATCATGTTGTCCCTCCTCCTCCCGGTGTAGTTGCAACGTATGGAATCGAATTTTCAAAGAAACTCCATTGGGTGAGGTTCATTCAATTATCGAAGAAGAAGCTTAAGTCTACACGATTTTTTAATCAAGAAACAACTACAATGCTTAGTATTGACAAAGATGTCCGACTTCTTGGCAAAAATTTGGGGCTTTTAGTGAAAGGAATGGTGTCCTTCGAACAAGTGTATTATTTTGATAGCGGGTTCAGAATTATTAGAAAGCTAATATATTCAGCAAGGTCAAGTGATCGGAATGCCTGGGTGGAGGCCGCTTCCGATCAGTAATATTAATATAATTAATATTACAGCTTAATCTTGACTGAACCCTTCGGGTCACACCCAAGAAAAATATATGAACTGACTCGACAAATTAATTCGGAAGAAATTAATTCGTCGCCCGAGTGTTAAATATTTAGACGTCGGTAATTCGAGCTTGGAGCGTCGAAACCGATCGTCGGAAGTCGAGTCAAAATAATAAAAGACGAGATGCGCAAAAATAATAATAAATCGACCATATTCCCTAAATACCCCTAGCATCGGAGTGCCCCGAGCATCCGAATGCTAGGATCAAAAATGTCCTACCAAAGGTGGCTAGCAAGCACCAAGCCGAGCCTAGCATGGCTGGCTAGGTGCGTGCTAGCGCACCATGCTAGCAGCCACAGCCAGCAGCAGCTAACAGCCGCAGCCCGCAGCTTGGTGCGGGCCAGGGCTCGGGCTGGGCTCGTGGCTAGGCTCGGGTCATAGGGCCGTTAATTAGGGGAAGCATGGGAATATGGGAGCAAGTGGGTGAGGACATGTGGCACAAGGAGAGTATTGAGTGGGGAGCAAGTATGATCCCCTACTCTCCATGTGGTCCTCACTAACCCATCTCACATGGTAATGCCACTTGTAGATTTATTATTAGTTTGCAATTTTAATTTAATTTAGCTTTAAATTAATTTGTGGAATTTCATGATCCCACATTGATGGAATAGAAATTCCCACTCATACTTTCCTCTATAAATACCAACCTTGGGATTTGGAGTAAAGTGCTTGAGTGGGAGTTAGAAAGAGCATTCCATAATTTTGGGAAAACTCTTAAACTCATATAAAACTCGGGTTTTGGTCAGACCTTGCTAACTCTAAGGTAGCAGACCTTAAAGTTGTGTTCGTCCTTTGTGGGTGGATACCGTCGGAGGCACGGCGCTTGCGGTGCTCGTGGTTTTCAAGTAAGAGCCCGGTTTTGTAAGGGCGAAGCTCGCTTGGAGGGTAAGATTTGTTCTCCTTTCTTGTGATTATTTATATATGCTTTATGATTTTATTAATTGCGAGTGGTTCCTCGGGTCGGGGTTGTTTCTGCGGTGAGTCGGACTCACCGAACCCCAAGGATTCACAAAATTTAGATGTTAGAATTTTCATTTGAACATTAAAGTTCATATTTTTCCAACTTCCCCTTATTTTGTCAAATTCTCAAGTTTATATTATAAATTGATTTAATTGAAAGTGAGATATTGCCTCAATTTAATTTTGCACCAAGCTAAACCAATTTAATTAAGAATGGTTCTTGGAATTATTTTGGTTATTTGCACTTTGAAAATTTTATTAAGTTAGACTTGTTTAAAATTTCATTTTGCTCACTAAATTAGTTCTAAAATTAATTTAGAATTAATTACTTTTGTCTCACGAAAGTGGATCAAATCCCGAGGCCGTGGCACGCAAAACGAGGCAAAGAACCACCTTGGCGAGCCGGGCTGCACAGCAGCCCGCATTTGGCTGCCAAGGTGGTTGTCCCGCCTTGCGTGCGGCCACACGCACGGCAGCAGCACACGCGCGGTAGCAGCACGCGGGCTGCACCAGCCACGCGCGGGCGTGCCGTGGCAGCAGCTTGTGGCCGCGTGCCGTGGGCCGTGTGTGCGTTTTCTTGGTGTGTGCGTATGCTTGGTGCGGTGAGGTGACTAGCCGTAATAGACTTAATGTTATTTATTTTTCCGTTTTATTTATTTTAATTAATTTTGTTTATTTAAATTAAAATTTTGGGAGGCTAGGCCTCGGTTTTGAGCGGCATTGGCAAAATTTCATTTTGACAAGTTTGGGTGCTACCGACTTAATTAATTAGATTAATTAAGGGAAATGCGGAATTTAGTGGGAGCTTCAATTATTAATGACGTCAATTACATAATCGGTTAAACAACTTTTACTAGTTTTAATTAGGCGTGTTAATCGGATTAACCACCTAGATTAGTTACTAGTGCGCGCGTTGTTTAAATGCATTTTACTTGTTTTGTTTTTGTAAATTGCATGGGCAATTCACAAATAGTGAATGGATGAATGGAATGTATATTCTTTCTCAAAGGTTTTATGAAATGGCAACTAGTGGGACCCGACTATGATAGAAAATACAGACTACGTGCCGTATGTATTTTTGTAAATCTAAATACGGTCTACGCACCGTTAAGTATTTTTGTACTTTAATATTTAGATTATTTCTAGTCGTAGACTCTAGTATTTGCATAGTTTGTTTAAGTCTTGAAGACGGCGTATCTTTGAAGACAAAGCCTTGAATTGCAAATGAAGACCTTTTGAAGATATGAAGATTTCAAGGGGTCATGCTAGTTGCCAATATGCATCTATAATTTCGCTTTATATTTTATGCTTACATATATGTGAATTATTCGTTAGATGCATGTTTAGGTTTTCTTGATGTTGAGATGATTAGTTAAGTTCACTTAAATCAACCAACATAGAAATCCTAGGTCCCTTATAATATTGAGTCAAAATTGCCTTTCCAAAACGACACTTATTGACCGGACGAGGATGATGGTAGGCTACGCCAAAGCGAGGTGCCATTACTTCTCCAAGGCGCGTAAGGAACACCGGGTGTGCATGTTGGTTTTGGTTCAACTCATCGGTATGAGTGAGGAGTCCTCACATACCGTGGCAAAAGAGATACATCGTCAAAGATGCATTAGATGTGACGATTGTCTAACCAAGAGTGGCTTAGAGCCATTAGCAAGGCAATGCTTAACCTAGAAGATTGAGTGTTTAAGACAAGCCAAAGCATGCTTAACCACTCTTTGTTTCTTCGGATCTTGGAATCGCCTTATTTTCACAAAATAGGGACAATTTTCACGTGTAAATAAGACGTTAAATAAGTATTGAACATTTGCATGAATAAGATTCAATCTTATTTAAATAAATTTTGAATGGTTTTTCATTTAAATTCTTTCAATTTTAGAATCATGTCTTCAACCTCAAACAACCAGTTTTCATTACGCTCAATTCTCGACAAGGAGAAGTTGAGTGGTACCAATTTCCTTGATTGGCAAAGGAATTTGCGCATCGTTCTTATGCAAGAACAGAAAGAGTATGTGCTTGATGAGGAAATTCCCGAGGCACCCAATGAGGAGGTAACTCAAGCGGCCCTTAACTGATGGCAAGTAGCCGATCGGGATGTCAAGTGCGTAATGCTAGCCACTATGTCTCTTGAACTTCAAAAAACCTTCTTCGAGAAGGAATCGACGTATGAGATCATATCTGAGTTACAGAATATGTTTCAAGAATAGGCTCGAACTGAAAGGCTTGAAACCCACAAGTAGATCCTTGAGATTAAGCTCAAGAAAGGAGAGCCAGTCAGCCCACATGTGCTCAAAATGATCGGATTATTTGAGAACATGGGAAGGCTTGATGCGGGGTATTCAACTGAAATGGCTTTTAACATCATTCTCCATTCCCATCACAAAGGCTATGACCAGTTCAAGATGAACTACAACATGCATAGCATGGAGAAAACCCTCACCGAGCTTCTTGGGATGTTGAAGCAAGCTGAGCAGACGCTCAAGGATGAGGGAAAGCATGATATTCTCATGATTAAGAAGGGCAAGCCGTTCAAAAGGGCTGGCAAAAGGAAGAAGGGCTTCAAGGGGAAAGGAAAGAAGAATTTTCCGCCTAAGCCGAAAGCTACCAAAGACAACAAGGAGAAAAAGGTAGCATCTTCTAAGTCTGATTCCGAATGCTTCTATTGCAAGAAGAAGGGACATTGGAAGAGGGACTGCCTCAAATTCAAGGAAGATAAGAAGAACGGAACCGTTGCTTCTACATCAGGTATTTACGTTATAGACTTTAACTTCACTAGCTCGGCTTCATGGGTATTAGATACCGGATGTGGCTCACACCTTTGTTCAAATTCACAAGCACTAAGGAACACTAGGAGGCTAGCGAAGGGAGAGATCGAGCTCCGGGTAGGAAATGGAGCAAGGATTGGTGCTATATCCGTAGGATCTCTTAGTTTATCTTTGCCCACGGGGCTAGTTTTGGAACTTGACAATGTTTATTGTGTTCCCAACATTACCAAATACATCATTTCAATTTCGGCGTTGGACGCCAAAGGTTTTGAATTTCGAGTTAAAGACCAACTATGTTCATTTTATCTCGATAATGTTTTATATGGTACGGCACATTCAGAAAATGGTCTTTATGTGTTATCACTAGACAGAGAAATTTATAACGTTAATAATCCTGCAAAGAAAGCTAAGACTACACAGTCTAGTCAAACTTACTTGTGGCATTGTCGCCTTGGCCCCATTAACATCAAACGCATCAAGAAACTTCTACAAGAAGGTATTCTTGACTCATTTGATTTAAAATCCTTTGAGAATTGCGAAGGATGTTTATTAGGCAAGATGATAAAGCAACCATTCTCCAAGTTAGGAGAAAGGGCCGGTGACTTGTTGGGACTAATACACACCGATGTATGTGGACCAATGAGTACACCCGCAAGGAGTGGTTATCGGTATTTCATAACCTTCACGGACGACTTTAGTAGATATGGTTATGTCTATCTAATGTCGCACAAATCTGAATCGTTTGATAAATTCAAAGAATTTCAGAAAGAAGTTGAAAACCAACTCGGCAAGAAAATCAAAGCGCTTCGATCGGATCGAGGTGGCGAATATTTGAGCCAAGAGTTCGATGACCATCTGAAAGAACATGGAATACTTTCAGAGTTGACACCTCCGGGAACTCCTCAATGGAATGGAGTATCTGAAAGGAGGAATCTAACCCTGTTAGACATGGTCCGATCGACTATGGGTCTTAGTGAACTTCCAATCTCTTTCTAGGGACATGCACTTTTAACTGCGGCACTCACACTGAATCGTGCTCCATCAAAGGCAGTGGAAAAGACTCCATATGAATGATGGACAAATAAACCGCCAAGGTTATCTTTTCTCAAGATTTGGGGATGCGAAGCATATGTCCAAAAACTCATTTCTGACAAACTTCATCCAAAATCTGACAAGGTTTACTTTGTGGGTTATCCAAAAGAAACCAAAGGGTGTTACTTCTACAACAAATCCGAGAACAAAGCGTTTCTTGCTCGTGATGGTGTCTTTTTGGAGAAGGAGCATCTCTCCAAAATGCCAAGTGGGAGGAAAATCGAACTCAACGACGTTCGAGAGGACGAGCAACAAGGACTAGTTGACCATCAAAGTGCTTACAAAGCAGCTGTTGACATTGGTCAAAGTCAAAATATGTAAAGTCAAACCGACAATGCAAATGCTCAGTCCATTACCCTACATAGGTCAACTCGGCCAAGATCTCAACCTGACAGATATCTCGGTATTGTATTAACAGAAGATCAGGACATCCTAGTAGTGGATGGAGATGAGCCGGCAACCTACAAGCAAGCTATGACGAGCCCCGACTCTGCAAAATGGCAAGAGGCCATGAAATCCGAAATGGACTCCATGTTTGAAAATCAAGTATGGGACTTGGTTGATTTACCCGTAAGTTACACACCTATCGGATGTAATTGGATTTTCAAAATGAAAACCGACAAAGATGGAAATGTATTTATTTACAAAGCAAGGCTGGTAGCAAAAGGTTACAGGCAAATTCACGGCGTTGATTATGATGAAACCTTTTCTCCAGTTGCTATGCTTAAGTCCGTTCGAATTCTTCTAGCGATTGCTGCATATTACAATTATGAAATATGGCAAATAGACGTCAAAACCGCCTTCCTCAATGGGATTTTGGAAGAAAATGTGTATATGACATAGCCTGAAGGTTTTGTCGACCAGAACAATCCTAAGAAGGTATGCAAGCTTAAGAAGTCCATTTACGGATTAAAGAAAGCAAGCAGAAGTTAGAATCTGCGATTTGATGAAGCCATCAGTAAGTTTGGTTTTATCAAGAATCCAGATGAGTCTTGTGTCTACAAGTAGGTCAGTGGGAGTGACATCGCCTTCCTAGTCTTATATGTCGATGACATTTTGCTCATTGGAAATAGCATTCCATTGCTAGAGTCTGTAAAGGCTTGGCTCGGGAAATGTTTTTCAATGAAAGACTTGGGAGAGGCTCAGTACATATTAAGCATCAAGATCTATAGGGATAGATCAAAAAGGATGATAGGAATGAGTCAAAGTACTTACATCGATAAGGTACTGGCTTGATTCCAAATGGAAGAAGCTAAGAGAGGGCACCTACCCATGTTACATGGCATAACCTTAAGCAGGAAGCAGTGTCCAAAGACACCTGATGAGCGAGAAAGGATGAGTCATATTCCATATGCTTCGCTTATTGGATCGATCATGTATGCCATGATATGTACTAAGCCGGATGTATCGTATGCCTTGAGTGCTACGAGCTGATACCAATCAGACCCAGGAGAGGCACATTGGACTGCGGCCAAGAATATTCTAAAGTACCTGAAAAGGAACAAGGATAAATTTCTGGTCTATGGTGGTAAAGATTAAACATTGGTTGTTGAGGGATATACCGACGCAAGCTTCCAGACAGACAAAGACAACTTCAAGTCACAATCAGGATACATATTATGTCTCAATGGAGGAGCGTTTAGTTGGAAGAGTGCAAAGCAAAGCATAACCGCTGATTCTACAACTGAAGCCGAGTACTTGGCAGCATCTGAGGCAGCCAAGGAGGCAGTTTGGATTCGCAAGTTCATTGATGAACTTGGTGTTGTACCCTCCATCAAGGGTCCAATAGACCTCTATTGTGACAACAATGGATCTATTGCTCAGGCTAGAGAGCCACGAGAACATCAGAAGGTCAAACATGTCCAGAGGCAATTTCATATGATTCGAGAATGGAAATCAGAGGGTGAAATCAGAATTTGCAAAGTTGGAACGGATGACAATGTAGCCGATTCATTTACTAAACCTTTGTCTCAAGTGAAGCACAACAAACACATTGAGGCACTGGGAATCAAGCATGTCGTGAACTGGCTTTGAATTCCATATTATAGTGTCTTAATCAAATTTTGGACAGTGTTTATGTAAAGCACCATGATGAACCATTCAGTTTTGGAGTAATTAAAATTTTCATGCAATTTAAATCACTCCGTCTCTATTTAATTGTGGTTTAGAATTAAATAATGAGTCCATTCGATTTTCATAAATATTCAAAATAGGGTATCAAGTCAATGGCTTGGATAAAGAAACACCTATTAAGTGAACATTGAATATTTTAATCAAAAATTATCCCTAATCAAGGTCATATTTTGTGGACGATTGATGACCATCAGAGATTAGCGTGTAGTATGATTTATAGCATCGTTTGTTGTGCTATGAGTATATAAATCATTTGCACAGGTATTGGTTTAGAACCATACTGGATCGACCTATGAGGATACTTTAAGAGATTTAAAAATTGTCATAAGTATTTTCTCATTATTACTATCGGAACTCTTTTCCTTTGACCATGAGTAGTGGGAGATCTCTTGTTTAAGTACTAGTCCGCTTTGGTATCCGCCAAACGTCTGCCGTAACTAGGGATTATAAAGACAGATATCAGGCGGGTGAGTCTTCTTAGTAAGAGAAGCTACATTACAAGACTGAAAATGTCCCCCTACTAACAATAGGGAACATGTCTTGTTGTTTACAAGGCCTCTCAAAGAGTGAGACTGTGAAAATGCATGGCCGTGCTCAGATGGATTTTGGAAATCATCTGCTTATTGACAGTCAAACTCGGATTTCGAGAAACACTTCTGGACGTAACAGAGATGACGAGTAATCTTACTTTGTAGTTCTTGAAGAGACATGAAGAGACATAGGATAAGGGCTATACACTAAATGCACACTTGTCCGGAAGGACAAGTGGGAGATTGAAAGGAATGGTGTCCTTCGAACAAGTGTATTATTCTGATAGCGGGTTCAGAATTATTAGAAAGCTAATATATTCAGCAAGGTCAAGTGATCGGAATGCCTGGGTGGAGGCCGCTTTCGATCAGTAATATTAATATAATTAATATTACAACTTAATCTTGACTGAACCCTTCGGGTCACACCCAAGAAAAATATATGAACTGACTCGACAAATTAATTCAGAAGAAATTAATTCGTCGCCCGAGTGTCAAATATTTAGACGTCGGTAATTCGAGCATGGAGCGTCAAAACCGATCGTCGGAAGTCGAGTCAAAATAATAAAAGACGAGATGCGCAAAAATATTAATAAATCGACCATATTCCTAAAATACCCCTAGCATCGGAGTGCCCCGAGCATCCGAATGCTAGGGGCAAAAATGTCCTAGCAAAGGTGGCTAGCAAGCACCAAGCCAATCCTAGCATGGCTGGCTAGGTGCGTGCTAGCGCACCATGCTAGCAGCCACGGCCAGCAGCAGCTAGCAGCCGCAGCACGTGGTGCGTGCAGCAGCTAGCTGCCGCGGCTAGGCTCGCTAACACAGCAGCAGCAAGCCCGCACCAAGTGCGTGGCTTGCGCGCACAGCAGCAGCCCACAGCTTGGTGCAGGGCTGGGCGTGGGCTGGGCTCGGGCCGGGCTCGAGCTAGGCTCGTGGCTAGGCTCGGGCCATTGGGCCGTTAATTAGGGGAAGCATGGGAATATGGGAGCAAGTGGGGGAGGACATGTGGCACAAGGAGAGTATTGAGTGGGGAGCAAGTATGGTCCCCTACTCTCCATGTGGTCCTCACCGACCCATCTCACATGGTAACGCCACTTGTAGATTTGTTATTTATTTGCATTTTTAATTTAATTTAGCTTTAAATTAATTTGTGGTATTTCATGATCTCACATTGATGGGATAGAAATTCCCACTCATACTTTCCTCTATAAATACCAACCTTGGGATTTGGAGTAAAGTGCTTGAGTGGGAGTTAGAAAGAGCATTCCATAATTTTGGGAAAACTCTTAAACTCATATAACACTCGGGTTTTGGTCGGACCTTGCTAACTCCAAGGTAGCGAACCTTAAAGTTGTGTTCGTCCTTTGTGGGTGGATACTGTCGGAGGCACGGCGCTTGCGGTGCTCGTGGCTTTCAAGTAAGAGCCCGGTTTTGTAAGGGCGAAGCTCGCTTCGAGGGTAAGATTCGTTCTCCTTTCTTGTGGTTATTTATTTATGCTTTATGATTTTATTAATTGCGAGTGGTTCCTCGGGTCGGGGTTGTTTCCGCGGTGAGTCGGACTCACCAAACCCCAACATTTAGACTTCTTGGATCTTAAATCTCCCTCATATGTTCTTGTGACCTTTGGATTTCTTTCCTCTCTCGAAGCGGTACAGGAGCACAATGATGATGATGATGATTCGAGGGTCTTGACATTCTTCAATAATGACCGTCGAATTTTGGAATCTCAACTTGGTGCTTTCTTTCGATTTTTTTCCGGCGCGGATGAAGATTACTATATGTACCCGGCCAATGTCAAGATGAGTGACAATTATCAATATGATGAGAAAAAGTGGTGGAGTAGCATCTCCAAGGAAGAAAACTATGAGCCACAAACTTTTAAGGTCGCTTCTGTTGTTCATCCGGCCATGCGCTACTTCAATCGCATCCTCACATATGCTCTTTGTTCCAAGGACTCTTTGGGTGCTATTTCTCGTGAAGTGTTGTTTTGGCTATGGATGGCTAGCCATGACCAAGGAGAATTTGAACTGGTAGACTTCACTCAACATTTGATAAACCGTTTGCTTGATGTTAGAGATGGTGTTTCGCTCTCGGGGAGCATTCAACTCGGGGGCATGATCTCAATTCTTGCCATGTGCCTAGATGATTCTTACAAGACATTTCTTGGTGACCTTTCACTCATAGAGTACCCACCACTAGTACAAAAATACAAAAAGGCACCGCTCTATGGCCACCGGTTTTTGAAAACCGGTGGCTGAAAAAATGGGCGGGATAGGCTAATTCACATTACCATCGGTTCAAACCGAACCGGTGGCATAAATGGTAATGGCCACCGGTTTGAACCTATGGCAATAATCAATTTAAAAAAAAAACGCCCTCCTTATAAACCCCAAACCCTAGCTACCTCATTTCCCCTCATCCGTTCTTTCTCTCTCCTGCTCTCCCCTCTCCTCTTTCTCTCTCCTACCCTCCCCTCTCTTCTTTCTCTTTGAATTCATCAGCTTCTTCGATCTCCTCCTTCTCCTTCTCATCTCCTTCTTCGATCTCCTCCTTCGTCTCCTTCTCCCTCTTCTCTTCTATTTCATTTCCATCATCACCAAGACCACCACGAAGATTACCACGAAGACATGCACCACGAAGAGCGGCACGAGGTTTGTGTTTAATTAATCGATTTTTCTTGGTTAATTAATCGGATTTTATTGGGTTTAATTGATTGATTTTCTGGGTTTAATTAATCGTTTTTGGAATTGTTTGAGTTTCTTAATCGATTTTAATTTGGTTTTTACTTGATTTTAATCAATTAATTCTGGGTTTTTGTTTTTTAAGTTCGTGAATCAATTTCTTGGTTTCTTCCTCGGTTTTCTTAACTTATTTTTGGGATTTTGTTTTTATTTTTGTTTAATTTATTTTTCTGGGTTTTCTTCTGGGTTTTTGTTTCATTACTAGCTATTGATTTTCCTGGGTTAATTAGTCAATTTTGGATTTTTTGAGTGTTTTCATCGATTTTAATTCGTTTTTTAGTTGATTTTAATCAATTCTAAGTCGATCTCCTTCTGGGTCCTATTCGATTTAATTATGGGTTTTTTTTTTGAGTTCGTGAAAATCAATTTGTTTTTTTGAGTTCGATTTGATTCTCATTTTTTTTTTAATTCTCGTTTTGAAAATCAATTCGATTTTTTTTGTGAGTTCGATTTAATTCTCGGGTTTTCACTAATTTCTGGGAACTTTGTTTAATTTTTTTTCTGGGTTTTTTTTTCTTTATTTTTCTGGGTTATTTTTTCTGGGTTTTTGTTTAATTTCTGGGGTTTGTTTATATTTTTGTGTCTTTTTTCTGGGTTTATTTAATCGATTTATAGGTACCATGCATATTGTGCTGGTTTTTATTTTTTTTTTCGCAGCTTATTTTTTTTATTTAATCGATTTTTTTTTGTTTGATGCAGGTATACTGATTTAGATGTAGATGTTAAATCGAAGAATAAAGATGCAGGATTATTGATTTAAGTGTTATATGGGTTGTTTTTTAATTTTAATGTTGTAATTTTTTTTTTGGTTTTTTATTGTAAATTTTTTTTTTTTTGATTTTAATGTTGGAATTTTAGTTTTGTGTGATTTGATTAATTTTGTTCTTTTAAATTGGAATTGTTGTATGAGTAATTTAGTTGTGGTTATTAATTTAGTTTTTTCACTCTTAAAAAGTGTACAATTACTAGATACTGATGAATATATATGTGTTTTTATGTATTTTACATATATATATATATATATATATATATATATATATATATATATATATATATATATATATATAGTTTCTGCTACAATTTAAGTGAAATAAATGCAAAAAAAAAAAAAAAAAAAAAAAAAAAAAAAAAAAAATTGTTTTTTATGGGCATTATTGCCACCGGTTAACCGGTGGCAATTCTTGTTAATACCATTTAAAAAAATTGCGGGAAGCATTATTGGCACCGGTTAATGTTTGTTTTTGCCACCGGTTTTGAACCGGTGGCTTTTTAATAAGATTATTGCCACCCCCCAAATGGCCACCGGTTCAAAACCGGTGGCATAGGGGGGTTTTGAACCAGTGGCCAATTCATATTTTCGTCTAGTGCACGGGAAAAGTCTCCTTCACACTCCCTCAACATCTACGCACTCGTCAATCAAAAATTTCTTGAGCGAACAAAGAAGCCCGATCTTTTCATATGGAAAGTCAATCGTGTTGCGGATTGGTGCTTGATCCCAAGTAAGGAAACCACTCAAAGGATAAGGAAGAAGAACAATACTCTTACTTGGTGGCCCCCAAAGTGTAGCATTGATCCTTCTCTTCGAAGGAAGACTAATCGGTCACATGCCAACTCCGATGATGCCCCTTTGGCGAATTTCCAACGTAACTTTGCCCCCGATTGAGCGGGGAGGTACTCCTATCGCTTCTTCTACTTCTTCTTCTTCACTTGAGCTATCTACTTTATATGCCAATATTGCTTTTATTGTTAGTGTTTTGTCTTCTAAGCCTGTGAGCCACTTGTCTTCTATGCCTTTGGGGCATGACTTTGTTCTTGACTATGACTATCATGCTTGTGAAGTGTATGATTTACATGTTAGGAGCGGGGAGATTGAACCATACTTGAACTACTTGTACCTCTTGATCCAACAAGGACATATCCCTCAATGGGAACCCTTAGACCCCTCCAAAGGACCTCGCCTTTGTTACCCTTATTGGGAAGGTCCTCATGTCCCTCCTTGTGCTATATTGGGCACCTCCCCGGCCACTTATGACTATAAGAAATCTGGCAGGTGTGATTTCACTTATGACCCTTCGAACCCTTTACCTTTTCCTAACCTTGAGACATTTGTTAGGTGGGGATTGTCGGGTGAGCAAATCCTGGATGATTGGTCTCATTTTTTTGAGGAGGATAAGGTGAGGAGATTGGGTAGATTGTAGGGTAAGGCTCCCGTGGAGGTGGGCGATTTAGCTAGCTCTAATCATGTCATTTTGGAGACCGGTGAGGGGAGTACCCATTCTACCCCTTACCATAGTGCCGAGTGATTCCGTCTTAGATACCCCCCTACTTGGTTGTTTTCTTTGGTGTTGTTTTTATGCCTATTGAATGTTAGGTTTTGAGTAAGGGGGGTAGTTCATTTGAGGCTTAGGGGTTTATTTTTTGGTGTTGTGAGCTTTACCTATCCTCCTTTGCTTCTATGGTTCACTCTTCGTCTCTTTTCTTTATTAGTGATGATGGTTGTTGTTTCATGCTTCTCTGTCGGTCTGTGCCGTTGATGTCGACTTCTTGTTGAAGTTTGTCTATTGATGCTTTATGTCGTTGGTTGTTTCTGTTGATCATGCCTCAATTGCTGGCTAATGATTCTCTACTTCTAATTTACTCATGCTATCTTTTCCATGGTTTATGCTACCTGATTCCCATGATTTTCATTCTTTAGAAAAGTTTTTCTTTCTTTCTTTTCCTTCCTGCTTTCTTTTTATTATATTTATTTGTTCTTGAAGTTACTGACTTTCTTTTGTGTATAGATTTTTCTATTTTCCTTCTTTTGTTTTACTTGCTAGGCCTTTCATCGGAGCGTATGTCCCAAGGCATTTGAATCGCGAAGTTTTGATCCACTATAGCTCGCATTAGGCTATACGACATTGCTTTGAAGGAATTGTGCTTGTTTGAAAGGTTATATTGGCTCTTTTGTGAGTATTATATCGACCTGCACCCGGTAATATCTCTTCTTGCTTCCCTCCTAGCAATGCCCTGTTGGACTTATATTGGTATTATTAGATTGAACTTCTATTTCCCCTTTCCCATGGATTCTTTGTTTTTGATTGGCCATGTTGCCTCATCATGCTTGAGGGGGGATCGTTTATTTCATGTTGGATGGTTTGCTGGTTCAATTTTGCAATGTCTTTGGGTATATGCGTTCCCATGTTAAAAAAATACAAAAAGATTTTCGTTTTAATCAAGGCAATTAGGTGTTGTGTAATAGTTTATCAAATGCGGACCTTTTTATGCTTATACCACAATGTTAATAAAAATTACGTACATGAACTTTTCGAGTCTCATCCACTCATTCTAAATTGTTGCCAAAATAAATTTTAGGAATTAAAATAGAAATCCTCCCTAGTGGAGTGGCCAAAAAATATAGGGAATATTTCAAGCATCCCAAACTTGAACCTAATTGTGATCATGCACTTAAGCATGGTGGCGTCCAGGGAAGGAAGCTAAAGCAAAAGAGTCGCCACCAAATTTTAGGAACTTGTTAAACCGTTCACAGGGTGAAGGTTACACCCCTTCACAATCCTAGAGATCACTAACTCCATAGTGGTATGGAACTATGGCTGGATATTCAGGGATGAAGGTACGAATCCAACCTAAACGAGATTGAACCTACCCTAAAATAGGCCTCTACTTTATTCTTCTCATATCCATGTGCGCTTTTCGACTAACATATAATCATTAGGTTAGCCCTAAACTTGTTTAATCTATATGTTGGTTAATTATCAATGGACAAATAAATCTATAATTCGTGATCACTTAAATTAAAATCATATTAGCCAAAAATCAAATTATTAGTTATCTTATTAAGCGCGATTTCAAGGACAAATTCCCTTTAAACCTGCATAAAAGGCGTGCTCAAGCAATAACAATAATAGATGATATCAAGCAACACTATAATATTATTGACACAACAATCATCCTCATTATCTCAGTAAAGCATACTAAAAATATTAGCAAGATCCAAGGCATGATACTAACATGACTAATAACAAATCCTAGCACGTTACTAAACATTACAGATCAAAGCTTTAGTCATAACATGACATAAGAGATAAGAAGCAACCTAAACATGATACTAGAAAGCAATAAAGATATCCTAACATGATACTAAGAATTCATAAAATCTAAGCATGCTTTCTAAAATAAATAAGGCAATTGAATTACTCACTTTGTTGCCTTGTATCTCTTTCTATCAAAAGAATGGACACGTTAGTAAACTTCAATAAAATATTAAATGAAACAATTAATTTAAATAATTGAAATAGGGATTTGGGACCAAACCCTAAGAAATTATCAACCTTTAGCGTCTAGGGCGAAGGCAACTTCGAGCTTGGTTAGGGGTGTCTAAGTCTTGTGAATAAGGTACGATGTTTTTTGAAAAAGCTAGGCTTAGAAATCAAGATATAGAGAAAGAATGAATAAGCTTTGCTTAGAAAGAAGATAGATGGTTATCAAGCTTGTTGATTGTTGGTTGCTCGAAAACGGGGAATAACGACCCTACTTATAGAGAAAAATCGTCCGAAAACGATCAGAAAAGAGTCGAATTTTAATCGGGAGTCAAATTTCTTCTATCGCGACGCGATAGCTTTGTCGTACAGCGACAATCCTATCGCAATGACAGGCTTGTCGCGACGCAATAGGCTTGTTGCAGCGTGATGGTGTCGTACGATAAAATTTCCCGTACGGAGTTCGTTTTCCAATATAATTAGGTAATTAGAGACCGTATTTATCATTAATTAAAATTAGATTAGAGTCCGTACAATAGGCTTGTTTTAGAGCCCGTACAATAGGCTTGGGTAATTAGAGTCCGTACAATAGGCTTATTTTATTCCAAATAAAAATCTTTATGTTTTCTAAATCAGATAAAATATAATTAGAATTATTAATCCTAATTTCTTTAGAACTTAGAAGAACTTTCTAGATAATTCTAGAAGATAAGTAAATCCTAATGACTTTAGGAATAATAATTAATGGGCCCAATTTAGTATTTTGGCCATAACTTCCTTATTATTCATCGGAATTGGGCTTATAATATATCGTTGGAAAGACCTTTTCAATCCCCATCCAACTACACCATTATTGGACCCGTATTATGGACCAAACAAAACTGGACTAGATATTTTGTCATAAACAGGGTACGAAAAGAAATATTTTCGAAAACATAAGAAAGTAATTTATTTAAATACAGAGGAATCACGAGACTCTTTCACATTTCTCTTTGTTTGATAATCAATGATGTGAAAGATATTCATCACTGGGTTTAGTTTTTGTGGAGACACAATCAGGTTTCTACAATATTAAAGTGTTGAAAATTGTATTAGATAATGTTCGAATGAATTATATTACAAAAAGTATCCTATTTATACTGACTTGTAAATATAACAAAGTTAATTACTAAAAAATCTTAATTATTTTGGTAATGTAGATAATATTGATTGACATCTTCATCTATTAGGAAATATTAATATAGTTGCTTGATATTTCCTTGATTCACTCCTTAAATCATGGGACGTGATTGTGCATTCTTTACGTATTTGGCCTGAGCTTCAAATGGAAGTTGCCAAACTCATTAAGGTTTAGAAGGGCAGTCACCTTACTCACAAAGGTGCAGTTGAGTCTGTACTGTCAAAACTTAGTTTGGACCGTAGTGTGGATAAGATTTCGTCAATCAAATGATTTCTTTCTTGAATTAGCTTTGATTTATCTATTTCCTAAATTGGTTGAGGGGTTTAATCTCAAATGATCTTGGATTGATTTGGTTGACTTTTTGATTGGATCAATTAAATCTTTGGTTGATGAGCTATGATTCTATTAAATATTCTTTGATATCTTTGACCATGCATATTTCGTTTTTCAGCTCATTTCTTTATTTTGCGTAAGTGAAATCAAATTTCATTTTATTTAATTAATCCTTTGAATCCTTTGAATGGTCATTTCCTTATTTGTAGGCTGCTAAGTATCGGCTCCTAGTAGAAAGATTAAATAAGATGACATGTGGCTAGTGGCGGACCTAGCGTTGGTCACGCTAGGTCACGTGACCTGTAAAAATTTTTAATTTTTTTTTTAAAAAAAGAACTAAGCTATAAATAGAAATGAAAACATATAATTAACAATAGTGCATTGGTGGTTCAGTGGTCCTATCACTAATATCAATAGACAGTTGGCGCGGGTTCTAATCTTGGGACTAGCATTTTTTGAATATTTTATTTAAACTTGACAATTTACATAAGTAGCATTAAAAGATTTATAGACCATTATGGATTCATTTGTATGATTTCTTAACTTCATTTGTTCTATATTACAAGTATATATATTTTTTTTTCATTATCATTATAAAATAATCAAAGAATATATTATTAAGGATTAATTAGTAATTGCTATAATATTAATTATTTTGAATTTTAATTATTAGTTTTTCTATTTTTACTCTAGTTAAGGATCATTGTGATTAGTTTTACATTTTTTTTCCCTTAATCTATATTACATCTAATTTTTAACACAATCATACTTTAGTTAATGCTAGCTATTTAGTGAGATTCATAACGCTAACCTAATAAATTTATTAGATGAGCAATATCAATAACTATTATTGGAATTGTGAATTATTTTTTAGAATGAAAAGAAAAAGGTGTAATATAACGACAAGTTTTTTTAGCCAAAAATTCATCCTCCTCGTCCACAAAACCATCCTCTTCCATCACAAAATCATCCTCCACAAATTAAATTTTACCTCTTGGATTGATAGGTATGCGGTTAATGAGTGACGGTGACCCAGCACCCATAATCCGCCATTACATGTAGCATTGTTTTTAATTTAAAAAAGGTGAAATATGGCATGGTGATTTGTTTTTTTGTATATTAACTATAGATAAATTAAAAAGTGCAGACCAATCAAACTAAATGATTTTAGGAATATTATACAAAGAAAAGAGGTATTAGGTGTATCAAAAGAAACTAATCAAGAAGAAAATTTCACCCATGCTAAACTTTTCAACGACATAGAAAAATTACCATTCAAAATATTGAAAACCAAGTATATACATACCTAATCATCTCATGATATTGCAAAATCACAAACTATTGGGTGCGGTAGTTTGCACCCAATGTTTCGTGTAGCGGAGAAGGTATTGTGACAAACAATGACTCTGATGACAATGACAAAGATGATGACGATGATGTGCTGCGCTGTGTGATGGTTTCTGGTTAAAAGGGAGGTGGAGGTGGGTAAAGAAGATGAGGTAATAAAATGGGTAAATTTAGAGGAAGAGGTGATGTTGGGGAAGATGAAGGGTAGTTGGATTATTCAGAACTATTGGTTTTGCTATTTGTAGTTGAAATGGGCTGTAAATCCACCGTTGTTGCTGCTTGCTTCAAGTGAGAGAAGTTCAATATGGCTTCTGGAGGGTGATGATATTGTTTCGGGTAAAACAATGGGACCTAGGGTTAGATATATAATGCCTCAAAGAGGTCCTAAATAATGGGCTGAAGACTGAACTCGGTCCAAGTGACGCTGGGCCGAGGATTTCCTACACAACATAACACACGTAAACTGGCCTCGAGGGTTGTGCCGAGGAAGGCCCCTCCGATGCCGAAGTCAGTACAGTGCATAAGGAAAAGAAAGCTATGCAAGAGAATTAATTGCTTGAAGCTATATGTGAATGAATGTAAAAGGGGACAATTGATGGCTTTTATACCTTTACACATGCGGAGAAATGGGCCTAAAGCCAAATGGGCTTGCCATGTTGACTTGACCTTGACTTGACATGGCATGGATTGGCGAGTTGAACCTTAGACCTTGGGCTTTTAATTAAATCATTTATGGACTGACCTAATTAGGCTAGATTGGACCCAAAAAACTTGCAACCCAGTCCCGATTTGGAAGAATGACGGGTCGGGTTTTAATTTCTAAAAAGGAGGGAAGTAAATGATTTAATCAATCAAAAAATTTGAACTTGAACAGTTATCAGTGACATAACTGTTATTAGGATAATAATTAAGGAATTTGGACGGATAATGGGCAGTTAATTTGGAGGGAGTGTTTAACGATTACTTAATGGGAGTTTAACATGAGAATAAAGGCGCGGGCTCCTTGAATTATGACTTCTGGAATAATTAAAACCGCAACTCGCACTCTCTCTTTTCATTTCTTCACAAATTCATACTCCACACGCGCAAAACCCTTAATTCCGACTTCAAACTTCACTGGATTCCCCGAGAATTAGGGTTCAAAACTAAAATTTGCTGCACCGAACTTGCAGATCGGCAAATTCCGCTTCGAATTAAGGTAATTTTCTTCGAATTTGCCCCCTAGGGCAAATGAATAGGTGAACGCCAAAGCAAACTTTGGCGTGATGACATGTCCTCCTTAGAATTGGTGGGTAAAGAATGCTGAAGCCTACCGCTTTGCCAAACAGATAGAGTTGTTCTACTGAATTTTGGAAGAAGATAGGTACTGGTGCCGAATGCCCACTGCCACAGACAGAATTCATCATCCACCCCTAGGTTATGTAGGGGTGTAGACTCGATAATTGTAGTATGGGCTTCAGTTTCTTCTGCATCCTTTTCTGAGGGATCTACTAACACAGGTTTTTTTTTTGAAGTTTTTCTTTCGACTATTTTCTTACCCACTTCTTGCCCCCCATTTTCCTGCAATCTGACAAAGGAGGAGGTAGAAACAGGAGAGAATGGAATGCCCTCGCAAACGCCGAAGACCTCTCTGAATTTGAAAGCTCTGAATCTGATATGGAGACGCTAAGGAAGAGAAGGAGAAGGGCGGTGGTCGCTCCTGACGATTTCACTATAAGGCCGATGCCAACTGGGGGCATTAACATTTGGGAAACCCAAGATGGTAGGGCTAGGACTTCGCCAATGGCTCCTTCACCTATTAGTATCCCTCCTAAGACCCCTTCACCAGCTCCCGTAACCCAAGATATGAAGGTGGACCAAAGGACTCCTGATCCGAAGGAGGGGGTTAAGGAGGAAGCACTGAACAAAAGAAGTGGTGTCAAGCACTCTAACAAGGATGACGCTACTATCGGTGTAGTTGAAGAGGATCTGACTGCAGTAGCTAATAAAGGGTTCACTGTGAAGATTCAGCGGGAAGCTAATGCTTTCATCAATCAGCCTCAGGAAGAGGTTGAGGTCATCAACCTTGAAGGAGACTAGCTGGGCTCCACCGAGGAGACGAGGGACAGAATTGAACCAGCCAAAGCCAATGAAGTTCCTTCGTCTTCCCTTCTTTCTTTCAGGACTTTCTAGTCTGGAGACATGAGGTTCTCGGCACCCCTCATTCCCATCCCCGACAGCGTTCAAGAAACTATATGGGGAATCATCGGGAGAAGACTGCGACTTTCTTCGATGACTTCTCCAATCTATCTGAGGTGGGTCGGGCAAAGAGTAGTCCCTTAGAGCCACTGCTAGAATCGGCGAGCCAGGCCAAAAGATCCCAGATCCTACTAGGGACAACCAGAGGCTGCTGATGAAGGTAACTTCAGCTTTCTACTTCAATTTAGCTTTCCCCCTTTTTTATAACTTTAGCTGACCTGTGCCTTAGATATACTGGTGGTGCACAATCATAATCTAACTATGGAGATGATTGACTCTCCTCAGCACAGAGTTGACATAGCTGAAGTAGAGGCTAAGCTGGCAAAGCTACAAGCTACAGCGGCAGAGGAGAAGTACGCTGATGCTGAGGCGTGCGAAAAGAGAGGCACCCAAGCTCTCCGCACATTCTGTGCTGAAATGGAAAAGCACGTACTTCCCATTGTTAATGAAGGCAAAAAGATGCTAAATGAGTATGGAGTAGTTGACATTCCTAGTCTTCGAGCTCAAATTAAGCAAAGCATTGAAGACGAGGCCAAGAAACAGATAGTTGTCCAAGAGGAGAGGTTCAGAATAAGATAGCAATCACTGGATGACGAAGTGAAGCTTCTTAAAAAAGTTGTTGCCAACAAAGATGCCGAACTCCTCGAGGCTGAGAATCCTGCTAAGGCCCAGAACAAGAGGTTGCAAGACCTATGGGCTTAGCTACGTGAGAAGGAGACAAAATTGTCTCAGGTAAGGACTGCCGTAGATCTTATTCGGAGTCAGCTGAAGACCCAAAATGACGAAGCTTCCAGTGTTCAGCTGCAGTTGGATGAAGCCAAGGATGAGCTGAAGGAACGGCAAGAGTCCTCCTCTAAGCTCATTGAAGAGCTAGAGCAATCTAAGAAAAATTTAAAGGAGGTTTAGAAGAAGCTAACTGATGATATGGCTTTGCTGAAGGTCAGAGTCTACACAAGGGCTGAGTATGAGAAGGGTTATGAGAATGGCTACAAAGTGGACCGGAGGTTGGCCCTTCACGCTGAACCCCAGATGAATTGGGACCAGTGCGAAGTCTGGGCTAAAGACCTCAAGGATCCTCACATGATGTAAACCAGTCAAGCCGAACATGACTTTCTGGCTCGGCTTAATGCTGCTGATCCAGCCGAAGCTATAGAGAAAAAGGAGGCCGAGAACATAGAAAAACAAGCTCAGGCAATGGCCAAGCCTGCTTCCTCTATAGCTGGAGCCGAAGCTAACAAAGATCCCAGCACTGCTGATCATCCTGATCCTTCAACTAAAGCCTAGGAACTTGAGTAGTCGTCTTCAGAATCTTGTGGATCAACTTATGCTTAATTTCTGACTTGCCGCTTTTGAATTTTTGCCTTTTGTTTTTGCTTTCGCTTGCCTTGATGTACAAACATTTAGTTTTTTTCTTGTACGTAATTCGACAACCATTATTTTCCACTTGTGGGCGGCTGCCGATGTTTATCTTTGTGTTCTGACACACTTTAACTTGTTGTAGCTCGGAATCCGAGCATATTTCTCATTAATCCAGTGCTTTTCCTTCCATTACCTTGCTTTAGAACTTGTGTGTTTGCTTTTTCTGGATTTTTTAAAATTCGCAAATATACGCAAAAAGTAAAAAGCTTAAGCTTGGAAAATTTCAGCTGAAGATAATTTAAACTTGTACACTTGTTGCCTCCCAGAAATCTGAAGGCTTTGTCTTCGGATTTCTAAGATAACAGCTTGTCCTTTTTTTATTCAAACTTGAAAATTATGTTTAATATTAACGAAAAAAATTTAATACTTCATGCAAGTTCTCTTTGCTTCTGTCTATCCGAAAAAATGGATATTTGAGACATAGGGCCAACTTAAGGCAATGTCTCAAAGAATAATCATCTGAGGTACAAGGCTCAGTTAAGGCAATACCCCAGATTCGTCCATGGACTCACTGCCTTTAGGAACAAGTCTATCCGAAGCATTTGCTTCAGCTGGAAGACCGATGTCGGCAATTCGAAACATGGTGCCTAAAAGGAAAATGCTTCGGACAGTGCCGAAGGAGAACCCATAAAGAGTAGATAGAAAACAAAATAATAAAAGAACAAAAATTTGCAAGTATTTATGGAAATGGTGGCTCAAAGGCCTTTTCATTAATAATTGAAGATGCCCTTACAAAGATTGTTCTACCCCGAAGGGTTTACACATGATATTTCTTAAGTACATCAGCATTCTAGTGATTTTGCAGCTCTATTCCATCCAACTCCCGAAGTCGGTATGTCACAGGCTGAAGCTCATCATAAATTTCGTAAGGTCCCTCCCAAGTGGCTGAGAGTTTCTCATGAATTCGGCTTTTCTGCACAGCTACAGCATTCTGAAAGACGAGGTCACCAATTTTGAGAGGCCTCGCATGGACCCTTAGGTTGTAATATTTGCTGATTCTCTGGTTGTATGCAGCCATTATATCTCGGGCTGAGTCTTTGACTTAAGCTTTGTCTAAGAAATTGAGGGATTCCTTCATCAATTGCTCATTCTTAGTCGAGAAGTGGTGCACTCGTTGACTTTCAGAACCGATTTCCACTGGGAGAATCGCTTTGCCACTATACACCAGCTTAATAGGTGAGTGGCATGTTGCCTCTTTTTCAATTGTCCAAAATGACCAGAGGGTTCCGGGGACTTCCTCTATCCACTTAGACTTTTGATCTTCAACCCTCTTTATTCTTCAGAGCATTGAGGATCTGCTTGTTTGCGGCTTCGGCTTGACTATTACTTTGCGGATGACACACTGTTGAGTATGCCAATTTAATTCTAAACTGGTCAGTGTACCGCTTTCGTGGTAAATTATCAAAATGCCTCCCATGATCGAAGATAAAAACCTTCGGGATACCGAAGCGAGTGATTTTATTCTGCCAGATGAATTTTGTGACAGTTTGCTCTGTGATGTTCGAGGTTGCTTCGGCCTTAATCCATTTGCTGAAATAGTTGATGCCAAATATCAGCCATCTTTTTTGGTACGGGGCATAGGGAAAGGGACACAAGATATCCAACTCCCATTGGGCGAATGGAAGCGGATTCAAGATTGGCTAAAGATCTCGGGCTGGCTGATGGATGACTGGTGCGAATTTTTGGCATTTTTCGCATTTTGTACCAGCTCCTTGGCATCAGCAATCTTGGTAGGCCAATAGTACCCTGCCCTTGATGCCTTTTGGGCTAGAGTCCTTCCCCTAATGAGGTTCCCACAAATATCGAGATGGATTTCCCGAAGGATGTAATCAGCATCTGTTGGTCCCACGCATTTCAGCAATGGGGCTTAGAAGGATTTTTTCAAGAACTCTCCTCTGAAGACTATTAACCTTGAGCTATTTTGCTTTTGTTTGGAGGCTAAAATTTTATTTTCGGGAATTTCTCCCCAAAGTTTGTCAGCTAGGATGGGATCCATCCAGCTCGATTCATGGTCAACGCAGCGTACTTCAGGTGATTCGTCGACGCTTCTTTCGAACTTCGCAATAACTGTTTTGATTTTGGCGAGATAGGCTATCATTGAGGGCTCTTTTGCCTCATATTTGCCCCTAATCTGATTTGCGATGAGCTAAGAGTCTATCTTGAGACAGACATGTTCAGCTTCTAGAGAGATGTACCTCTCCCCTTAATGTGGGAGGGATGACTTTGTGCATTGGAAGTTGCACTCTCAAGCTTGGCCTTGATTGTTGTCATCTCTTTCCCCAAACTTGCGATTTGAGAGGACAAGTTGTTGATTGCATTGAGGTTGTCAACCGAATAAACCGTTGAGCTACTCTTGCTTGAAGACTCTCTCTCTCCCTCTTGCCAATCCATATAATAGAGCACCACATCTTCTATAATGTCCACAACTTCTTCTTCGGTCTTATTCATGATCGGGCCTCTGGCTCCGGCATCAAGACACGATTTCCCGTGAGGACTCAATCCTCCAAAAAAGATTTGAATAATTTGGTAGGTCAGGATTCCATGGTGAGGAAATTCTCTTTGATACTCCTAGTATCTTTCCCAAGCCTTATACAAAATCTCGCTAGGCTTTTGCTTGAAACTTTAAGTTAAAGTTCTTGCCTCGTCGGTCTTCTTTTGAGGATAAAAGCGAGAAAGAAACTCTTTAGTGACCTTATCCCAAGTTCTCAAGGAATTAGGTTTCACTTCCTTATCAAGCCATTCCAAAGTTGTACCAATTAGGGAAAACGGAAATAGCTTGAGCCTTATGAATTCTTGAGAAACCCCGTTGACCTTGATCGTGTTGCAATATTTTTCAAACTTCTTAAGATGATTTATTGGGCTTTCGTGCTTGGCACCACTAAATTGCCTTCTCTCAATCATGGTTATCATCGCCGGCCTTATCTAAAAGTCAATAGCCGGTGTCGTTAGTGGAGCAATACCACTCTTAAAACGATAAGCACCGGGAGTTCCCAATTCCTTCAAAGCAATCCTTGGAACTTCTCCCATTCTTCCTTGTTCTTCTTCTTAAAATTTTCCTTCACTTGAAGAGCTAGAACTCAAATTCCTTCTAACAACTCTTATCCTTCCAATTGTTCTCTCAGTTTCTGGATCAAAAGGCACTAAACTCCTTCCTCTTGTCCTATGCATACAATCTCAAAGAAATGATTAGTAGCACGGCAACATGTGTAGCCTAAAAGATCAAAAAAAATTTGTATTTTTGGATTAAGGTGAAATAAACTAAACAACAATAGCAAACAATTATGTCATTCCCCAGCAACGGCGCCATTTTGACTAGGGGTGGAGACTAGGTCGTTGGACTAATCTGTAGGAGTTTATAGGTACTACGCAGCGGAAATAACATGAATCATATTCATAAAGCACCTAAATCAAGGATCATTGCATAACACATAAAGAACACATAATTGTACCTTTGAAGCGTGATTCCACGTGCGATCGAGCAAGAACAAAGGGAGATAAAGAACCCCAAGCGTGATTCCTCTACTTGGTCCACGGGCACAAGTTAAACCTCCACTAATGCTAGTTAGTCATGATTGAACGCTTCAATCAACCTTCAACGGAGAAGAGAGACACGAGCTAACCACAAACCACCACGACGAACACCACAAGCCACCATGAGGGCCGCCGCACGTACGGACTTGAAGGGGAGAGAAGAGGGCCGTGAGTGAGGAGAGTGTTTAGGGTTTTTGGGATTGGTTGCCTTGATGTCAAAATTCACAGTGTGTGAATTATGACTGCTTACGGCAAACCCTAGGCATGGATCTTATTTATAGATCTCATCTCTAAATAAGAGCCCATGTCAAAAGCCCGAAACCCTTATCCTAAACACACTACTCTAGCCCAACACTCTACATGGTATGTCATAATCTCATGAGGCCCATTAATGGGCCTCTTACTTGTTTAACCCAATACCCTTGTTGTGTGACCTCATAGATAGGATCCATTCTATAAGGCTTTGGGCTATTTAACTAACCCAAAGATCAATTATCATATCTAGCACCAGATATTGACGACCCTATAGAATGAACTTATTATCTCCATAAAAGTGATCCTTGATATATCTAGTAATTGCACTTATCGAAGACATAACTCCTTTAATCTCCCACTTGTCTGAGACAAGTGCGCAATATTCAAATTCCTTAAGTCAATGTGTGTCGATTTGATAATATGATTGCATCTTATGTCGTGATCATATTAATCTACAAATCTTTTCTTGAAATCTGAGTTAGAATTACAAAACAAATGGTTACAATGTAATCCATTTGAGCACGGCCATGCATTTTCTGAATTCTCCCTCTTCAAGGGGCCAAGACACATTCCTAATTAAATAAGTAGACTCTATCCAATCTTGTGGCAACCAAGCTCCCACTCAACTCATGAAGTTACCGGGAAACATCCTTTATAATCTCCAGTTACGGCTGGACGTTTGAATGTACCACAGTTAAAACAATCATTGAATGAAATCAGTGTTCCACGCATGTCAAAGGAATCCACTAATATATCCGGAAGCTCTATACTTGAACTTCAAAGTAGGTCTTAGTTCGATCATGCATCATTCATGTATATCCATATGATTGACCGAGCATCACTACGCTCCTATAGCCCATGAAACAGCGCTATCCAATCAATCTTACATGCTAGTCCATTAAATGAAATCATTTATGTCCAGTTTAATGATTCCGAACTAGGAACTTAAATAATATATGAATTTAGTTCACCTGTGGGGTTTCATTCAAAAGGTCATCAACCTAGTGAGCCCATCAATTCATAATTATTTTGGACATTTTATTTAATCTCAAAACCACGATAAAATAAGATTGAAACTTTGTTTCAATTGATAAACATAATTCTGCAAGCTAATGTATTTACTTTTGTAATACGCTTTCTCAAAACATACACAACTAAAATTACATAACTTGCTTCAATCCAAAAACCTTAGTATGACTCTCATACCTTGGTCATGGAAGGGGTTCAATAAGTAGAGTTCATGAGACATTCTCATAAACATGAACTTTTCAATTTCTAAATCTTATAATCATTTTCATCTCCATACACTAAAAATTTTCCTTCGCCCTTTCGCAAGGAACTTTGGAATTTCTAATTTGTATTCCAACGTTACATTAGATTTCGATTGAAATCTATCATCACTTGTTCTTTAAAACACGCGAATCAAATAGACGAGTATAGTCCATGGCATGTGCATGATGCATCCTTTGCGAATTGCATAAGGATCATCACTCAAAGTCTTAATTTCATCAACCTTTCTCAAGGTATTGAATCATTAAGCAACGTGCCATGTCACATGGGATTGAAACTCTTTTTAGTAAATGTTGAACCTTATAAGAATCTTATCAATATAAGCTTCTTAACCAAAACTCAAACATCCTTTGAGACCTATCTATATAGATCTTGAATCCCAAATGTACTCATCTTCTTCTTCAAGATTTTCATACAAAATGTATTACCCACCACTTGACTCTTCAAGCAATGAATAATTGCTCTTTATACTAGACCAAGAAGACTTCATAGCTCCCACTAAACATCTTGTACATATAAGACCTTTTCTTTATTTTACCAGAGCATCAAACGATTTGATTAACTCACAAAATTAGGAACATAACTCCCTGATGCTAACTTCAATCCATTATGGATCTTTTAGCATCCCTAGGATTATTGGATCTCCAAACTTTCGACTGTATCATATACAAATCTTATTTCATGAACAATTTCAAGAAAGTGTTTTGAAATCCATCTACCAAATCTTATAAGGTAGAAATCACTAAAGTATCTTTAATAGATCTTTGCAACATGACTAATGTAAAGGTTTCATCGTAGTCATAGTCATACTATGAATTTGTTAAATCCTTTAACAAGTCTTTGCTTTAGTTAGAAAACAATTATCTTTCTTGTCTGCTTTGCTTATATTGGGTTTCACCCAATTTAGGCAAATTACTTAAGTGTCATACACTTGCTTACAGACTTAGAATCTATTTCAGATTTCATGGTTTTAAAACCACTTGGAGTTATAACTCGTCAAATCATCCTTATTACTTGCATAATCATCATGTTCCAAAATAAATATTTTAGAACTCTTAGTCAATATGAAATCATATTTCTTTGGCTAAGTTTTACATATGCTAGTCATCATTGTGGGCTTGATGCAACAATTGAAACTCATACAACAACTTTGTTTAGCTTTCAATGAGAAACGACAATTGAGGATGTGCACTTGGAATGTACTACCTTCGACACATGGTTATTAATCCCATAACACATAATAAGACCACGCGTTGTCATTTGTAACATGAGGTGAATCATGCTCATATTGTTGCTTTTATTCGATAACTTCTTAAATTTCTTCGAGATTTTCGAAATCACTTTTCTTGAACTCTTTCAAGGCTCTCGAACTTTTTGAGATTCTTATACTCCCACTTGCCTTTTGAGGAGGCATATTTAGCATAGGGTGAACCAATCATGGTTTGATACACATTTGTTTGTTGCTTTTCTCGAACTCTTTAGAGATTTACACTACTCCCACTTGACCTTTTGGAACAATTTCCATAAGGGCACCTACTTGAGCAACAAACATTTTGTGCTAAGTATTGTTGTGTAGTAGTACCCCGTGCTCTATATAGGAATCAAACGTGCATCAAACGGTTTAATACATGTTTTATTCCTTGCTTTGTAGAAAGACTTAATAAGAACTTTTCTTATCCATATCACATATGAAGCTATTGCTAAATTTGATTTGACGTATGTAGTTTGTTTAGTTTTGTTGCTTATCTTAAAAGTATATCCCTTGAACAATGGTTGGAAGATAGGGTATTTTCATCCGTTATCAAAATATATCTCATATAGATTGATAGCTCCCTTCATTAACACTTCTCAAGGTTTTCTTTCGGAGTTTTTTGTAAAACGATTTTATAACTCTTGGATGTTTATCAATGCCTTGGCTTAAATTCTCATTATTACGATCATATCGCAATATTTCAAATGTGTTTCCAAGTACATGTGTCTTGACTTAAAATTCCACAATTACAATCATATTGTAGTGTAATCATTATCTTGTCAAGTTGATACTTAACTTCATATTGAACATTTTGAACTTTTCAAAATTTTCACTTCCATGCTTCAACTAAGCATAAGTGGTGATCGTATCACAAATGAAGTTTCATTTTCCGTCTTTAGTCTTTGAACCTTTGGTTTTCTTACATCGATATGTATTTGACCTTGAGTTCACATCATCATTTCTCTAAATGGTGACTTTGTCAAAATTTCAAATTTGAATTCTTTCAAAAAAAAAAAATTCAAATTTGAATGATAATTACATATATCAATGGATTCATAATCTAATGAGATTGAAAGTCCATCCCTTTGGATCTTCCGCATGCAATTTTCATTTTCATTCGAATTAATTGACATAATAGAGACAATTTATATACATAGAAATGGTTTAACTATTTTTATCATATAGAACTTTAAACCTATTTAGCAATTCAAAACACATTATGACTCAAAGAAGCATAGAATAACATTTATTCCACGTTTTTGAATCTTCGATGCTTAGTCATTACTAACATTGAATGGTGTTTTGATAATGGCAAGAATGAATAACATTTATTTAATTCTAGCCAATTATTAGTGGTGAAATACTGGTTCTACTTGTAAAGTTGCAACTTTTGCTTCCAAACTTGTAGGATCTACTTGTGAAGTCGCAACATTTGCTTCTAAACTTGTAGATTTATTTCTCCTTTAGCAATTACTTCTTCCTTTAGTTCAATCACATTGTGCAATGAGTGATCTAAACAAGACATCATATGTGCAAGAAGTAGCAATATGCTAAATCAATTTCTATAATATAATTCTTAAATTGGAACATTTCCATTCTTTTACCTTCCAACTATATGAGGTAGTATCTAATCAATTGGAATTGGTCCATTTAATTTGAACCATTTGTTGTTCATAACAACTTTTAGCATGTAAGTAGTTTTAGGTTTGAGAAGTAGCAACTTGTTTGCAATTCTTGGCCTATAACTTCTTAATGCAATCCTCATATATTCCTAAACCTTTCCCGTTTGAGCCACTTAGAACATTTCTCTTAGGTTCAAAATGATACTTTGCTTAACCTTTAAGCACATTTCATGATTTTGCTAAGTCTATTCTATCATTATTTATATTTGAGTTTAATCAAGCATTAAACTCTATATAAAGTAGATAAAGAATGTTGTTATTTGATCAACTTTTGATCATAGAGATTTCCAATCACTTTCTTATATTCAATCATATTGAAGATAAGAGATTTTATTGGACTTGTACACTTGTCTTTTGAGGGATTGTACCTCTCATCTCATTATATCCCTTGAAACATTTTTCAAAATGAAGATGTGTTGGTATTTTACTCAAACATTTTGAATAAAACCAACCTTAGACATGTGACATGAATTTCTAAAACTTGCCTTTTAGAACAATCTTAGCAAAATTGGAATACAGGTTTATGGATTATCTTTTAAACCTTTTGAGAACGTTTTTCAACTTTATTCTCAATCGAGGAGATTATATATAATAATAAAATTAGAACGACATGTTACTTATAAGTAAATGCAAAATTCGATTATGTTTATTAAAATTTAAAGTACCATAAGAGAATTAAATTGGTGACTTTAAAACACTCTATTCAATTTAACTGATCCCAACTTGAATTAAGTGATTCCAAGATCCTTTATTCGTGCAATAATTAACCAGAGTGAGCCCCTGCAATCAACCATTACATTTTCAAGGTGAGTAAACTCTTTACTGATTACAACTCTTGTAATTCTTGGTTGAATAATTAAGCATCGCATGTTTAATTATTACTCTTAGCTTCAAGGTTCTAAACGCTTTAGGTAACCTTGTTGAATATAACCAATTAAAATTGTAGATATGCGGTCCTACCCCCACTTCCCCAAGATATATTATGATGCTCTGCTGAGGGCCGACCCATCATAAATGATCAAGGTTTTCGTCGAGTTTTTAATTGGAAAAGCTGCATCAATATTACTGGGATCTAGATTTATTATGTTGTGATTAAATAGTGAACTCTAGCGCATCATCACAAAACATCAATAAAATCTAACATGCATAAAATACTGAATGCATAAATAAGACATAGCATGGCCCCTAATCCTAAGTAAACTAATAAAGTAAATGCTCCCACTTGAATCATCATGGATCGCATCCACCTTGCTCCTTTGGGCCTTTACTTCATGGGCTTCTTGGATTAACTGCAACTGTAATTCTACTCTATTCTATCTACTACTAAATAAAATAAAATAAAATTACAAAATACTTTATCGGTTCGTAGACCGTACTAAGATTACAAAAATATATCACGATGCGCAGATCGTATTTAGCAATCTACTGGGCCATACTAGTCATTATATAGCAATAAAACAACATCATATATTATAAAATTGCCACATAATAAATCACTCATCATGCTTTCCTAATATACTACAACATATTATGTTCACAATTAAGGAAACATGACACCTAAATATCTCATATTTTAATTAATGTAATTAGATAATATCATATATTATTCATGATCATCAATAAAAATATCATATATTCTAAATTAGTCATGAGATAGAATAAAATCTTATTTTAATCTTAAAAGATAAATCATATTTATCCTCAAAGATTATCCTAACAAAGTTAGGAAATTCTATCCTAATTACTAGCCAATCACAATATTTTAAATCAATTATATCCAAAAATAATTATGGGATAATCACATTATTTAAATCAATTATTATCCTTTTGGAATATGCTCAGAATATCCTAACAAATCTTATCCAAAATTAACCACTTTAATTATGGATAATTACTAATTTAACAACTTAAATATGGATAATATCAAATATAACAACTTTTGAATATTTGATTTTATCCTAAAATAAAAGATTTTATCCAAATAAAACCAATTTTATCTTTTAAAATAAAAGACCATATTTTCAAAATATTTTAACTTATCCAAAATAAAACTGATTTTATCCCAAAATAATTTTGTAATTATCTTGAAATATTTTCAAAAAACTGTTTTTTTTTTTTTTTTGAAAATATGCGCCAGCCACCGTGGTGTGGCCAGCCGAAGCTAGCCACGGTGGTCGTACACCGTGAGGTATACGCTGCTATAGGCAGCGACGCACAGCAGCAGTAGTGGCGCCGCGCAACTGCTGCACGGTGCTGCTGTTGATGCACTTCCCCGACCCGAGCCGTTGCCCCACCTCGCCTCCCTCCGGACCACCAGCAGCGGCAACCGCCGTGACAGCGCCACCCAGCCGCGGTTGCTGCTGCTGAAAATCTTCCTTTTTTCATTGATGATTTTAATTAAAACAAAACATTTTTGTTAAAATTAAATTAACTTAATGTGGTCCTTTTAATTTCAAAATTAAATCATATTCAATCTTAAAATTAGGGTTCTTCATGAATTTTAATCCCCAATTCAATTTAACTCTTAAATTAAATAATTTGATCATGAAAAATTCATAATTTATCATGAAAGCAAATAGATTAAAATCATTAATTACATAGTAAACGAATTAAATCAAAACCAAAACACAAAATTCATAATTTAGGGTTAGGGTTTCGAAAATTTTCGAAAAATTAGGGTTTGGGGGGTCGAAATATTCGAGCATAATAGGGCAAAATCGGATCTCTTCATGGCTATTTTGAGCATTATTAAATCTAATTTAATCAATTCCAAGAGTTAAATCACATTTAATATAATAATTGACCCATAATTAAATAATTCTCCCTCCTAATTGAATTAAAATTGTGGACTATTAAAGAATTATTGGCAATATGCGTAAATGCAATAGGCTAACTGATACCACTGTAGGAGTTTATAGGTACTACGCAGCGGAAATAACATGAATCATATTCATAAAGCACCTAAACCAAGGATCATTGCATAACACATAAAGAACACATAATTGTACCTTTAAAGTGTGATTCCACGTGCGATCGAACAAGAACAAAGGGAGATAAAGAACCCCAAGCGTGATTCCTCTACTTGGTCCACGGGCACAAGTTAAACCTCTACTAATGCTAGTTAGTCATGATTGAACGCTTCAATCAACCTTCAACGGAGAAGAGAGACACGAGCTAACCACAAACCACCACGACGATCACCACAAGCCACCATGAGGGCCGCCGCACGTACGGACGTGAAGGGGAGAGAAGAGGGCCGTGAGTGAGGAGAGTGTTTAGGGTTTTTGGGATTGGTTGCCTTGATGTCAAAATTCACAGTGTGTGAATTATGACTGCTTTCTGCAAACCCTAGGCATGGATCTTATTTATAGATCTCATCTCTAAATAAGAGCCCATGTCAAAAGCCCAAAACCCTTATCCTAAACACACTACTCTAGCCCAACACTCTACATGGTATGTCATAATCTCATGAGGCCCATTAATGGGCCTCTTACTTGTTTAACCCAATACCCTTGTTGTGTGACCTCATAGATAGGATCCATTCTATAAGGCTTTGGGCTATTTAACTAACCCAAAGATCAATTATCATATCTAGCACCAGATATTGACGACCCTATAGAATGAACTTATTATCTCCATAATAGTGATCTTTGATATATCTAGTAATTGCACTTATCGAAGACATAACTCCTTCATAATCTTCCCTAGGCCAGACAAAATTTATAATCACTCAACACACCCTTATAACTAGTATAGGAGTAAGTCAAGGGTCAAACCACTAGGAATGGGAGGTGGTCACTATTGCTAGAATTAAGCTATTTCGAAGAGGTGAAATAAGGTGTGTGTACTCTAAGACAACTAAACAAACAAGATTAAACCAAATTTATCAAACACTAGGGTTTAGGATCCACATATACTTGCAATGGATACAACTAATCGAGATTGGAATTGACTAAGTCGAGTGTTGCGAGGGAAAATCAATAATGCAATCATAAGAGTATGATAAGCTATTATCCTAGAGGTCGAACTAGTGTCAGCTACAAGAGACTCTAGCTAGGAACTTCACAAACCAACTCAATCGACAAATGAAAGCCACAAATCAATTGTCCGTATCAATGTGAACTTACAATGCAATCTAGTACAACAATCAAAGTTAGCTACTCTTCAATCAATCACACACATGCACATAATCAATCAACCAATTTAATCACAACATCAACTCCATCAATTTCCCACAATTAGCATCAATCCATTACTCATATAAGCTTCACCATCACCTTAGCAAGTAAACTATTCACAATCCATGGAAATCAAGATCAAAACTAAGCTAATTAACAAATTATCATCATCATATTAATCAAACTGAAATCAATTAAAAATCAATTAAACTTGAACAATCAACAACACAATTGAAATAAAAAACTAAAGATTGCATTAAAGTAAAAGAAATCCTTACAAACTTGCTTCAAATCAATGGAGAAAATGCTTATTATCATCAATCTTCAATCATCAACCATCAATTTCTCTCTCTACAAACTAGAGTTTCTCTCTCTACAAAATGATCTAGAATTCTTCTCTAATGATCCTCCCTTTAAAAATAGAAAGAAAATCTATATATAGTAAAACTAACTAAGGGAAAATTAGTTGATCATCCAAAAAGACCCGTACAGGCGGAGCCATCTCCAAGGTGGTTGTGCGGTCGCGCATAAAAGGGTACGGAACAGAGACTCAGAGAAGCGCGCCTGTGCCCAGGTCAAGCCCGCCAGCGCCACCAAGATGCGTAGCCGCAACATGGTCGTGCGCGTGCGCCCCTGGGAGTAGGGCAGCCTCCTTCACCCTCAACTATGCTCTTCCTCGTACGCTCCACTTGATGATGTTGATGAACACGGAAGGTGGCAGTCTTCAAATAGCCTCCACGGTGGGTTCAACACCAACCGCTTGAATGCACGAGCTAGAAGACTTAGACCTTGCACTCCTTTAATCTTAAGCTCCAAATGGTAGACACAAGGCATCTCAAACGATGTAAAACTTGGGAAGGAGACTCGATAATTCTCAAATTATGATCATAACCTGAAAAATGAATTAAAATAAGTAAATAAAAGAGAAAATGGCGAAATAAACCAAGAAATGCATAAAAATAGAAAATCAACCAAGAAAGTACAAACTAAAGAAATAAAGAGTAAAACTAAGGGAAAACTATAGAAAAGTGCTATAAAATAGCATGAATTTCACCCTAAAGAGGATAAAATGAGTGCCATAAATGACACTCATCAAATTCCCCCAAGCTAGACTTTTACTTTTCCTTGAGCAAAACCAAGCAAGTAAGAATAAGGATGAAAGACTTATTCAAAAGAAAAAGAAAGACATAAGATGGCAATATACACTAAGACTCACCAACGTAGGAATCATGGTTATTTTTAGCAACAACAAGCCCTTTAAACCCCAAAGTCGCCTATGAGGACGAGTGAGGTCTCGTAAAGGTTTCTCAAGAGCTTAACTTATAACTCTCGTAATCATACATGAAGCAAAACATAAAAAGTAAAGGAAAGAAAAACTTGAAACCTTTACGAATTGGATAGTTCAAAGAGACTACATTTCAAATGAATAAACAACTTTCTCAAGCAACAAGGGTATGCACGTTCCAAGATATCCGAGGTTGATTGAAACATAGAATATGCTAAGCGTAGAGAAAATGGCAAAATAAACCAAGAAATGCATAAAAATAGAAAATCAAATCAACCAAGAAAATGCAAACTAAAGAAATAAAGAGTAAAACTAAGGGAAACTAAAGAAAAGAGGTATAAAATAGCATGAACTTTACCCTCAAGAGGATCAAATGAGTGCCATAAATGACACTCATCAAGTTTAAGGGCTATGAAGAAGGGCAGCCCCTTATCCGCGACTTTGGAAATGAACCTCGACAAGGCGGTCATTCTTCCGGTGAGCCGCTAAACGTCCCTCTTTGTTTTTGGCTCGAGAAGATCGAGCGCTCTTGCACCTTGTGCGGGATTGGCATCAAACCCTCTTTTGTTACCCACCATGAAGCCGAGGAATTTCCCAAACTTCACGCTGAAGACACACTTCTTCGGATTCATCTTCATTTGGTGCTTTCTTAAGGTGGCGAAGGTTTTGGCCAGGTCCGTAACATGGTCTTTCTAATTGGCGAAGACCTAATCCACCAGCCTTTGATATGTTGCCCCGCATTTTTTAATCCAAAGGGCATCATTTTGTACACCCCGGCGTTCGTGATGAAGGCCGTCTGATATGGATTTTAAGGGTTAACAGTCCTTCAAACAAGCCCTATTTAGGTCCGTGAAGTCAACGCACACTCTCCAGGTGCCATTTGCCTTCTGAACCATCACCACATTAGCCAACCATTCTGGATACTGACAGGGTTCGATGAAGCCTGCATTCAGCAATTTTTTACTTCGGCTACGATGTCTTGGTTCTTACTTGCGGAGTAATTCCGCTTCTTTTGCTTAGCTGGCCGACTCGTGGGGTCGATATTAAGCTTGTGAGAGATGAGGTCTGGACTTATCCCGGGCATATCAGCTGCCGAGAAAGTAAATACATCTCTGTTGCCCCGAAGGAGTTAAATGATCTCAACGCGGACGTTCGGATCAAGATCCTGTCCGATTGTGACGCATTTTTCAGGGTCTTTTCGGTCAACTATATAGTTTCAGTCTGCTGATCCAGCTCCATTGCTTTGGGGCCGGATTCTTGATGATTAGGCCTGCTGTCTATATCAGCGGGCTTCCTAGACTTTTTCTTCGGCTGGCCCTCTTAGTCTCTCGGCTCAAATGAAGGACCAGCTCTTTCTTTCTCTGGCGATTTTTCTTTCGCCATAACTCCTTGAGTTGAAGAACTTAGGCCTTTCAGCTTCTTCGCGCTGGGATCTCTTTCTATTTCTCATTCCTCCTCATCTTCATCGCCGTCGTATTTCGAACAACTAGTAGATGGCTTGAGGTAATTGCACATTCGGGCTTTGTAGACACCCATTTGTGTCACCCCAAAACCAAACCCAGTGATGAATACCTGTCACGTCGAACCATAATCGAATAAGGTGAAAGTGTGAAAAGTCAAGTGTTGCGGTTAATTTTTGTTAAAGTTCTTCCTTTCTGTTTTCGAAAACCCACTCTATTTTATGAAAACGTCCAATCCAGTTTAGTTTGGTCCATGATAAGGGTCCAATAATAGTGTTTCTAGATCAAAAGATATGATAAAAACAAAATCCGCAAAAACTGTTTCTGTCGCCAAACGACAGGTTTGTCGCCTCGCGACAGACTCTGTCGCCTGGCGACAAGATAAATTCCTGGCGACAAGGTCTAGTTTTCTGGCGACAGAGTGGAGTTTTATTCCTTATCAAATTCTATGATTTTCCTTACTGTTTTCTTATAAATAGGGTCCCAAACCTCTGTTTTTAATCATCAACAATCAATTCTCACTATCAATTCTCTCTATTCTCTCTCTAAGCAATATAGCTTATTCTTTCTCTCTCTCTTTCTAAACTAGCTTTTTACATACAATATTCCGCATTCACAAGATCTTGAAACCCTTAGCCAAGTTCGAAGTTTCCTTCGCCCTAGACGTGCAAGGTTTGATAATTTCTGAGGGTTTGGTCCAAAACTAGTCAAAACTTTATTTCATTTGATTTCAATTTAATTATTTAATTATTCTTTATTATTTTCATTGAAGTTTACTAAATTGTGTATTTTGTTATTAGAAAGAGGTACGAGGCTTCAAAGTAAGTAGATTAGCTTACTCCCTATTTTATTTACAATGTAGAAAGCATGCTTATTATTGTTTTATGATTTCTAGTATCATGTTAGGATGTTATTTTATGCTTTCTAGTATCATGTTTAGGGTGCCTTTAATCTTTTCTAATATCATGTTATCATGTTAGTACCATGTTAGGTTTAAAGCTTTGATCTTTATTGTTTAGTGACATGCTAGGATTTGTTATTAATCTTGTTAGTGTCATGCCTAGGATCTTGCTATTATTATCAAGCTTAATCATGTCCTATCATGCTATTATCATCATTATAATTATATTAGGAAAAATGGAAACTAATAATCCCACCTTTGCCACTTCTGCTCAAAACAATCCCACCTATGAATAATCTAGAAACAATCCCACCTTATACCCCCATCTGCTCAAAACAAGCCTTTTTACCTATAACCTTTTTAACAGGAATTTTTAATTTTGTTTCATTTTTTTTTAAAGTCAGTCTTCTTCCCTCTCAAATCCTTCAACTCCTTTAATGGAACCCACCATAATTGCCACCACTGGTCCTCCATAACCACCACCAGATATCACCCCAAACTCCCAACCTACCCCCACCTGGCCCCCACGAAACCCCCTGAAACAGCCCACCTTGTAACCTCCTAAATTCGAAATCCACTAACCCACCCCATCCCGGACCTCCAACCCCACTTGTAAATCGACCCTCACTCTTTGTCACCTAACCGATCCACCATACTAACCTCTCACCTCCACCATCCAGCCACCTCACCAAAAAACCTTAACCGCCTCTCAATTCCATCAAGCCACCTCCATAAATCCTTCAATTCGCGCAATATTCAATCAAAACCTCAAAAAAATTTCCCGATTCCCGCAATTATCATTTTAGGGGGCTGCAATTATACACCAAGCTAGGTGAGGGAAGCAAACTTAGTTGGGAAATAAGAGGAAATGGAACATATCCAGCTGGGGGGTGAAGGCGACAGTGGCAGTGAGCCTATGAAGGTGGGATTGGAGCAGATTTCGGGCACGGGGGAGGGAGTAATGTTGCATCGACACTCGCGGCTGGGGGAAGGATGCAAGTTCATGTAGGGGATAAGAGGAAAGAGGGAGATTCCGGCAAGGGGGTGAAGGTGACGGTGGTTGGTGGGGGTGGGGCAGATTCAGGTGGTGATCGTGATAGGGAAGGAGAAGGGAAAGGTGTTTTTTTTTTATTAATTTTCTGATTATTGTTTTATTGTTTTTAAAATTATTTAAAAGTAGACCAATCAAAAGATGACATGTGTCAAGGTACCTCTTGAAACAGGTTACCAATTACACAAATCGGTAAAAGGCTTGTTTTGAGCAGATGGGGGTATAAGGTGGAATTGTTTCTAGATTATTCATAGGTGGGATTGTTTTGAGCAGAAGTGGCAAAGGTGGGATTATTAGTTTCCATTTTTCCATTATATTATTGCTTATTATCCTTATGTTGCTTGATATATTATTTCATATTGTTATTGCTTGATCACACCTTTTATGATTGTTAAAGGAAATTTGTACTTGAAATCACGCTTAATAAGATAATTAATAATTTGGTTTAGGCTAATGTGATTTTAACTCAAGTGATCGCCAATAATAGTCTTATTTGTGCATTTATATTCAACCAACATAAATAAACAGGGTAGGTTTAATATAATGTTTGTATGTTATTCGAAAAGCGCACATGAATACGAGTAGAACAAAGTAGAGGCCTATTTTATAGGGTGGGTCCTTTCTATTGTAGATTGGATTCGTACCCTCATCCCCGGACCCTGTTTGGTTCAAGACCTTATAGAGTTGATGGTCCTTTTGGATTATCTTTTGGGTTTACAAGTTCCTAAAACTTGTTGGCGACTCTTTTGCTCTCTTTTCCTTCCCTTTGGAACGCCACCGTACTTTAGTGTATGATCACAGTGGGGTTCAAGTTTGGGATCATAATGCTTGAAATATTCCCTACAGTTTTTGGCGACTCCACTGGGGAGGATTTCTATTTATATTCCTGAAATTTATTTTGGCAATTATTTAGAATGAGCGGATGAGACTCGAAAAATTCTAAGTATTTCATGTGCGTGATTTGATTAACATTATTGTCATATGCATTAAAAGGTTTTCATGGGAGAGCCCCATGAGTCAATACCTAGGAATTTTACACGTAGGAAATTTGAGAAATATCTTTCATGACTAGAATCGAAAAGATGATGCGAAATTTGGAAAATTCGAGGAACACATAAACTTGCCAAGGCATGTAGGAACTAGCGTCTAGAAAACAGGGCTTGTCGCCCGTAAAAAGTTTATGTCGCCTGGCGACAGTTCTATCGCTTGGCGACAGAGGCTTTTTTGCGGCGACAATCTCTGTAGTCTGGCGCCAAGTTCTTCCAATACCGAGCCAGGGGTCTGCCTTCTTGCTTTGACCATTTCTAGCATTGTTGGCTTGATTTTACTTATTGATTGAGTCCTTTTCTCACCTTTCTGAACCCATATGTGTTCTACATATGGATATAACCCTCTGGAGGTTCCTGCTTCACCTGCCCAATGGAATAATCCACTATCATGTGCAAAGTTCAAATTTGGGTACGTGCAAAGTTTGTGAATCCACCAAACCATGGAGTCGAGTTTGATTTCATCACGAACTCGCGGGGTCCCGTCCATTCGCTCCAACCCTCACAGTAGGCTTGTGTGCAATGCATATGGATTCATAACCATGGACCTTTTTGACTTAACCCATATCCTTGAACTTTAGAGAACTAGAGCCATGGTTAGGTTGCAAACTCATTGCATCATATTGTGACTATGTGAACTACTTGTGCATCCTTGCTTGTGTATAATATATATGTGTTAACCGTTTGTTTGACTTGTGTTTAAGACTAAATAAATTGACTATTGACTAAAGGACTTTGTTTAATTAATTAATTAATTTGAATTAATTAAAAAGCCTAAAATCGAGTCATAATTTCTTTTAGTCAACCCGGATTTTTATTCCCGTATACTGCACATGCGTCAACTTGTTTTGGTCATATCCGGAGTTCTAGGAAGAAACACGAGTCTTATAACCTATGGATCTGTAGCCCCGAGTTGTATCTTTAATTTGGCGTTGGTTTCGTCCCAATCAGAGTCACAGATTAAAAGTTATGACTAAAATACCACAGCCTGTCCAGTTTAGTGCACATATGTGAAGTCTTAACTTAGTCCTTGCTTGAGTCTAGTCACATAGTCTAGCCACATGGTCATGACACAAGTCTTAACATGTCACCTACACTCATTAGTCTTAGCACACACTTTGTATATGTCATCATGACAATGTCTTAGGTTCATACATGAGTCGATTTTTCCGTCATTTGAGTTGGGGGTCCATTCTATTCCTAATTTTTCCATATTTCTTCATCTAAATCCTTCTACTCTCCACATACTTTCTTCCATATTTCTCCATCTCCATCATCTTCCCACTCACCACATTCCTTCCCCATGCATATCATTCCCTTCATTCTTTCATGATCTATTCCCATATATGCATGTTGAATCGAGTTTGAGTCATATGATTGACAAGAAAAAAAGTAATGATGAGACAAAATACAAGGCAAGCTTCTCACCAAGATTTCATGCTTTCTTGTTCTTCTTCTTTTTTCAAACCTTTCCCCAATAAGTCTAGCATAGGCACCCTTTGTCTTCTTTAGATTTATTACATAGGTTTTTTTTTTCTTTTTCCCCTTTAATAAAATGAGAATCTTAATTTCTTGCATATGATCATTGCATTGCATTGTCAAAAAAAAAAAAAAAAAAAAAAAAAAAAAAAAAAAAATCGCCGAATTAAGCATAAGGTATACCAATGATTTGAGGCACCCTTTGTAGCCATATCATATCTTTCACCCTTTAAATATATAATCCGTTTTTTGATAAAACACTTTGAGCCTTGTCTAACGATAGACCTTTCTTTCTTCCACCCACATTTACTTAACCTTGGGATGGGATGGTGTGTAACTTATGCAAGTTCCAAATATGAAAGCTTGAGTGATCTCAAAAGAATAAAAATAAAAATAAAAAAAATAAAAGTGTACAAAAGGGCAAGTGTTCCAATGTCTTTGATATGAAAATATCTTTGATAAGAACATGTCTCAGATTGCGTCTCTTATCGAGTGCTCGGTACCGTGCCTGAGAAACATGAATGCCAAGTGAGTGATAGACCGCATGATCGGGATTGCCCACACTTATAAAAATAAAAAATGCAAAAGCCAAAAAAAAGAAGAAGAGCAAAACAAAAAAAAAAAGAAAAAGAGCTCAAAAATGAGAAAACCTCAAGCATAAAAAATATAAAGATTCAAAAGCAAGGTTACACACCTTGGGGGCTCATCTAGGGTCTTGAGCCTTTATCCCCTTCTTCTCTAACCTTTAGCCTAACCACGTTACAACCCTTAAAAAGACCTTTTTGAGGTATACATACACTTGTGCAAGGTTCGGCTAGAGCTACGTTTGGCCTGATTCCTAACGGATACGTAGGCAACCTCACAATGAGGTGCGGCCATAATAAAAATGCAATCATTTTCACATTCACACACTCACACCATGATCATGTCAAGGGATCTCCAATGCTCATCCCTATTCACTTAGAGCTAGACTTGGGGGCTTGATCCTTACATCATTAGCCTACCTAGCCTAAGAGTCAACATTATTTGACTCTTATCAAATAATACTTTTCCACACCGTTAGCCTTTGCAACCTAACTTTAGTGTCACTTTCACACACATCACAGATACATGACCAAATAGACTTCCAATTAGGAACCCTTTGTCATGAAGTCTTAGCATAACGTTGAAGCATGCCTTATCAAAATCACTCATCACTTATAATCATTATTGTATCAAAGTATGAAGTGCTTAGCCTCCGTGCCTAAGTTACCTAAATACTTTCATAATCAAGTCAACTAAGATAGTTTAGGAGGAATTAATCCTTGCACCTTGAGGGATAGTATCAAATGCATATACTTGATTAAGCTCATTCAACATGCACCATTTAACACTTCGATTCTTTTTCGCGTCTTTCTTTTTCGGGAGAAAGTCGGTACCCTCCACAAAAATGACGGAAAATTTTTGTATTTTTGTTTTTGAGTCATGTACACATCGAGTCGAGTGCACACACGAGTCACACGCAATTGAGTCATCATTAAGTCAAAGTTCACACCTTGAGTCATGTCAAGCCACATGTGTCAAACGCTATGAGTCGAGTCATGTCAAATTAATGAGTCAAGCAACACTAAGCCTTAGGTCAACCCTAAGATAATAAAAGATGAGCAAAGTCCTATAGTCTGAAATATAGATACAGGTACATTCCAGCGAGCAAGAATATTCCCGGATTTTTTCGAAAAACCGCGAATATAGATATATGAGATTCTTCCAAGATGAGAGGAGTTTGAGCAAAAATTATATGGATCAGTAAATCATAGGTGAAGAGCCTTAATTTGCAAAAGATTTGAGCAGATTTGGTTGTAAGGAAACGACCAAATTGAAAGTTCGGAGCAAAACCAGGCAATGAACAGCAGCAGCAGCGGTAGAAATGAAAAAGAAATCTGTCGCCAAACGACAAGGTTTGTCGCCTGGCGACAGAACGATATCGCGGCGACAGAAGGTTCTGGCATGCGCCAGTGCAGCGACAGAATGTGTGGCCCCATATTGGATTATGCGGACCTTTTATAGAAATTTTAGGTTCCTTGGTACGCCAGTTAGCCCCTCTAAGCAATTTGACATGATTTAGTAATCGGCTCGATTACAATCACAATAAGTGATCGACCTGACAAAAGATCGTCTCACTTAGCTTAAAGCGTCTAAGCATTGGCTCATCGCAATCACCAAATTAAAGTAACGGTTCACAACAATTTTCTAGGATGGAAGAAGATTTGAAGATTCAAGAAGACGAAGCCTTCAACAGGGGGCTTTAAGATTAAAAAGAGTCTATCGCTTGGATTTGAGAAGGACAGTTGAAGATGAAGCGACCTTCAATAGCTTTCACCATCATTGGGGAGGTTATTATTAGCTTTGAGAAGAACGATTCAAGATGAAGCGGTCTTTGATAGCTTTCGCTAAGATTATGAAGGTTATCACTTGATTTGAGAAGATAGCACGAGATGGGCGATCTTCGACGACCTCCGCTAAGATTGTGGAAGTTATCATCAAGATTTGAGAAGATAGCACGAGATGGGCGGTCTTCGACGACATTCACTAAGATTGTGGAAGTTGTCACCTATATTTGAGAAGAGCGGTTCGTGATGAGGCGGTCTTCGACGACATTCACTAAGATTGTGGAAGTTGTCATCAATATTTGAGAAGAGCGGTTCGTGATGAGGCGGTCTTCGACGACATTCGCTAAGATTGTGAAAGTTGTCACCATGATTCAAGGAAAAGCTCGAGATGTAGCAGCAATGATAGACAGCATTCCCTAGGATGTGGAGAGTTGTCACAAATTTTGAAGATGGCTAAGTAAGGTCAATTTCGACGGTCCCTCAAGGTAAAGAAGAGATTGTCTATAGCGGCGATGCACTGCCGTGGCGACATACTGCCACAACCTGAAGATGACGACATACAGTTATTTTCGACGATGTTCCCGAAATACTGTGGAGGATTGTCACCAAGAATATTGAAGACGACGACATATGGTTATTTTCAATGATGGCGTTCACGAGGCACTGTGGAAGTTGTCACAAACAACAAGCAACAGCAAAATGATTACGTTCAGAGACGTGTGCTCGACGGTGCAAGATACGCGTTTCTTAACTCTTTTATCTGTTTAACTAATGATTAGTTTGCAGGTATCGGCATTATAAGAATGATTTGGAATCGCATAACGTTCTAAATTGTTCTCCGTCCCTATCGATACTTTGACTTTTGTTTTCGAAACATAAGTTTCTCCAAACTCAGTCAAAGTGGGGGCTTCTGTAGACACCCATTTGTGTCTCCCCAAAACCAAACCCAGTGATGAATACCTGTCACGTCGAACCATAATCAAATAAGGTGAAAGTGTGAAAAGTCAAGTGTTGCGGTTAGTTTTTGTTAAAGTTCTTTCTTTCTATTTTCGAAAACCCACTCTATTTTACGAAAACGCCCAATCCAGTTTAGTTTGGTCCATGATAAGAGTCCAATAATAGTGTAGTTGGATGGGGCTTGAAAAGACCTTTCCAACGATATATTATAAGCCTAATTCCGATAAATAATGAGGAAGTTATGGCCAAAATACTAAACTGGGCCCAAACCGGATTTTACCTACGACCCAATGATCATGAGGAGGGTCCAAAGGCTTAATCCTATTCCTAAGCTAATTAGGATTGATTAGAATCTTCTATAAGTTTCTAAAATATCTTAATTATCCTTTTTTGAAAAGATAAGATCATAGAGTTTGATTTGAATATAAACTTTCCTTTTTTAAAACATTCCTAATATTATTCGAATTTAAAGATGTTCAAAGATAGTCATATATTATTTTCGTACCTCATAATTATTTATCCAAATTTTATATGGTTGGATAGATCTTGAAATTATCTTTCCAGTGATATATTATAATATTAAATCCGAGCTATAACGAAAAAGATATGAAAAGAATACGAAACTCTATCCAAAACTGACACCGTCCTACTATTTCGTCCATATCTTTTTATCTACAAAAGATTTTAATCTGATTCTAGTTTCATTAGAAAGTAGACTTCAAGATCTTTCCAACGACATATTATATGACTTATTTGGACTTTAAGATCAAAAGATATGATAAAAACAAAATCCGTAAAAACTGTATGTGTCACCAAACGACAGGTTTGTCGCCTCGCGACAGACTCTGTCGCCTCGCGACAAGATAAATTCCTGGAGACAAGGTCTAGTTTTCTGGCGACAGAGTGGAGTTTTATTCCTTATCAAATTCTATGATTTTCCTTACTGTTTTCTTATAAATAGGGTCCCGAACCTCTGTTTTTAATCATCAACAATCAATTCTCACTATCAATTCTCTCTATTCTCTCTCTAAGCAATATAGCTTATTCTTTCTCTCTCTCTTTCTAAACTAGCTTTTTACATACAATATTCCGCATTCACAAGATCTTGAAACACTTAGCCAAGTTCGAAGTTTCCTTCGCCCTAGACGTGCAAGGTTTGATAATTTCTGAGGGTTTGGTCCAAAACTAGTCAAAACTTTATTTCATTTGATTTCAATTTAATTATTTAATTATTCTTTATTATTTTCATTGAAGTTTACTAACTTGTGTATTTTGTTATTAGAAAGAGGTACGAGGCTTCAAAGTAAGTAGATTAGCTTACTCCCTATTTTATTTACAATGTAGAAAGCATGCTTATTATTGTTTTATGATTTCTAGTATCATGTTAGGATGTTATTTTATGCTTTCTAGTATCATGTTTAGGGTGCCTTTAATCTTTTCTAATATCATGTTATCATGTTAGTACCATGTTAGGTTTAAAGCTTTGATCTTTATTGTTTAGTGACATGCTAGGATTTGTTATTAATCTTGTTAGTGTCATGCCTAGGATCTTGCTATTATTATCAAGCTTTATCATGCCCTATCATGCTATTATCATCATTATAATTATATTATTGCTTATTATCCTTATGTTGCTTGATATATTATTTCATATTGTTATTGCTTGATCACACCTTTTATGATTGTTAAAGGGAATTTGTACTTGAAATCACGCTTAATAAGATAATTAATAATTTGGTTTAGGCTAATGTGATTTTAACTCAAGTGATCGCCAATAATAGTCTTATTTGTGCATTAATATTCAACCAACATAAATAAACAGGGTAGGTTTAATATAATGTTTGTATGTTATTCGAAAAGCGCACATGAATACGAGTAGAACAAAGTAGAGGCCTATTTTATAGGGCGGGTCCTTTCTTTTGTAGATTGGATTCGTACTCTCATCCCCGGACCCTGTTTGGTTCAAGACCTTATAGAGTTGATGGTCCTTTTGGGTTGTCTTTTGGGTTTACAAGTTCCTAAAACTTGTTGGCGACTCTTTTGCTCTCTTTTCCTTCCCTTTGGAACGCCACCGTACTTTAGTGTATGATCACAGTGGGGTTCAAGTTTGGGATCATGATGCTTGAAATATTCCCTACAGGCTTCCTTTAAGCTGCCCTCAATTCTTTCGGGGTAGCCAGCGTCTGAAACGTAGATCATTATCCAATGGTACGTGGAGACTACCCCTTGAATTTTTTGAATCATAGGTCTCCCCATGATCACGTTGTACACTAATGGAGCGTCGATGACCAAAAATTCGGCCATGACGTTCCTGGCTGCTTTGTCGCGGACGATGGTGATAGGAAGAGTGATCTTCCCATTGGGATAAGTTAAAGAACCATTGAATCTGGATATCGGGTAGGGTACCGGCGTGAAGTTCTTGGTCTTCAGCTTGATTTGGTTGTAGGCCTTTCGCAATAAAATTTCTGCTCCGCTACCATTGTCGACGAGGGTTCGCCAGACATTGTGGTTGGCCATCATGGTGACGATCACCAGGGGGTCCTCATGAGGGTACATCACCTCCCGGCAGTCGGCGGCTGTGAATGTCATGTTCGGCACCAGCGACTCAGGAGGCCAGATGTCAGCGTTGTTGACATGTCTATTTTATATAATATTTTACCCCCGTCCCTTGGTCATAATTGGTAGGTTTTTGGCTCTTTAGGGCCACTTTTATTACTAGTTAGTGTTTTCTAGTGTTTTCGTAGTTTTGGTTGAGTTTTGTAGGGAATTTCACTTTTGGAGCATTTTCCCAGGATTTTATGGAGCGACTACGAGCATTGGAGGAGGACGACCATCTTTCAAAGCCAAAGGCCAGTTAGAGTCATCGGATCGGTGATTAACGGCTCGATACATGTGATACCGGGGCATTTGGACTGAGTATTCATGACCCAAAGAGGAAATCCGGATTGGCCTGAAGAATCAGAGCCCAATCGAGAAGTCCAAGACAGCCCAAGGTCATCGCCCGGTGCAAGGGAGCTCCGCACGAAGGCGCGTCCGGCCGAGCGGGGCGGAACTAAGTTGCAGCATTCCCTCGCCCGAGCTCGTGCCCGACGGGGCGCGAGAAAAGCTCCTATGTGCAAAAAGGCAGGTCGTATGTTCGTGAGCTGGTTATCGGCGCTTTTTACTTAGTTTCTTATTAAGATTTTAGGAGCTTAGTATAAATACGTTTTAAATCGTTTTGATACGATTATTCTTGCTCTTAGACTCTCTCTCTCTCTCTACTTAGTTTTTAGATTGTTTTCTCTCTTTACAACTTTATTCTTAGCTTTGTTCTTAATTTAACTCTTTATTTCTGATTGATTTGGTAACAATTTCTTCTCCTTTAATTTCAATATTATATTCTTTTTCTTTCATCATGACTTGTTTAATTGTTTTGATTAGTTTAGATTTAATTATGCATAAGTAGTTTCCTTTCTAAGGTTTCTGGGGATCCATAAATAATATGAAAGGGTAATTTATTGTTGTTAATTGTCAATGCTAGATTAATTTCCTATTGATTGACTTAATGCTATGCAACTAGATTAGCGCTGATCTTTTATGTATGAGTTTAGCAATATTAATTCGAGATTCAAGATATGAGAATTGATATTTAGGCTTAGTTCAATAGGCAGGTTAATTTATAAATGGTTAAGTCGAGATTCAAAAGATGAGATTTAATACCAGTAGATTAATTATGTGATTGTAATACGTAGCGAAAGCCCTTTATGATCTGGTTAGTTGATGCATTAATGATTGATTATCATGTTTTACTGTGAAGTGTTATTTATTGGTGAACCTATGCCCTAGGTCTTTTATTCATTGATTTTTCTATTCTTACTCTTCCCTACTTTTACCCTTCATAGTTTAGTTTCCCTTCGATTATAATAATTTGGTTACTTAATAATTTATATTATAATAATTAATTAGGAGTGGAAAGACTTGTTTCCCTGTGGATTCGACCCTTCTTCCCTATCTGGATTAGTTAGAGAATTTAAGATTCACCTTTGATTGGGTAATATAACTTTAGCCTGTCAGTTGTTCACCTAGTGGGTTAAAGCCCTAAGGTGACATTTCTGCTCCCTCTGAGAACACATTCCTCCGGAAATGACGAGGATTGGAGGATACATCTCCTTCTCCGGTGCCTTGTTGTTTTTCCGCGGAAAGTCGATTTCTTGCTGAGAATCTTTCTCGGACTTTTCAGCTTTCTTCTCCTCGCGATGATCCGCGAGTTATTTTTTCAAGTATCCCCTTTGTACCATATCCCCAATCTGGTCCTTCAGCTGAATGCATTCTTCGGATTAATGTCCCGCTGACTCATAGAACTCACACCATTGGTTTTTATTTTTCTGTTGATACCACTGAGGAAGTGTTCTCGGCTTCCTGTACCTCTGCTCCTTCGTCGTGCTATAGATTTTAGTGCACGGAAGGGCAAAAGGAGTGTAGGACTTGTATCTGCCCAAGTGAGGTGCAGATTTGTCCTTTTTCGGCTCGTTAGTCAAAGATTGTTCTGAGGATTTCGCCTTTCCCTTCTCCTTCTAACCTAGGCCTTCACACGAAGATTGTTTTTGTTTCCCAGCCCCGGTTTGAGGATGGGCTTTTGTTTTGTTCCACTCTTTGGCACGGATGAATTTATCCGAAGCGTTTAGAGCTTCCTCCTAGGTTTGCAGGGTATGCATGACCATGAAGTCAAGGAACGGTTCAGTCCGTAGGTCCTGTTGTGAAGCGAAAATGGCCAACCCTTGGTCCAGGCTTGTGACGTCGGACGACTTGTTGCTGAAGCGAGTCAGGTTGTCTCGGAGACTCTCGGCCTCAACTTCATGTAGGCCCATGAGCTCTGTAGTTGTCTTCTCTCGGCGGTTTTTCGTAGAAAACTTGCTTTTAAACTTGATGGACAGATCGCCCTACCTAGTTATTGAACCCTCCTTTACTCCTTTAGAGATCCACGCTTGCGCGACCCCCTTGAAAGTGGTGGGAAAGTACTTGCACCAGGTTGCTTCGGACCTGGGGTTCAGCTGCATATGCCCCTCGTGGGAAGCAATGTGGTCCTTCAGATCCGATGTACCATCATAAGTAACGTGCGACGGGATTTTAACCTTCGGCACATGCTCCTCCAGAATCCATCGCTTGAATGGAGAACTGGTAGGAAGCATCACGACCTTTCCTTTGTTCCTAGCTGTAGGGCCCGCGCTCCACCCTCTCAGAGAGGTAGAAGTGGTTTTTGTCCCTGGCCAGGAAGACTCGGGATGGGCCTTAGCTCGGCATTATCGGGAAAAGAGATGTGGTTGTGCTCACTCGGTTCCTTTACGCTGACACGGTCATAGACGTTTCGGCGGGCAGTCTCTAGCCGAGAGCCAGAGTTGCTACTTTTGTTGCTATGGTAGATTGGGTGTGGGATTCCATGAAGAAATGCGAGTTCTCTTTTCTTTCTCGCTCGGTTCTCCAAGTATCCTCTTCCCATTCACCCCCTAACTCCTTGAAGGATGGAGGTTTCCCCACCCACCTCCCCTTACTCGATTCTCCTCCACTGATGTCTCGTCTGCAAAACAGGTCAGTCACACGGAGGTGGAGGTGGCATGGGTTAGGCCTTCATGGCATCCATGAGGACCGTAAGTGCTCTCGCTACTTCCTCAGAATTGGGCCCTGTCAACGGGGTCCTCGGCTGAGAATGAGAGTGAATGCTCAAAAGCTAGCTTCGAACAATGGACTGAGTCCTAGCATTAAGTTTTGATGAGGAGGGCTCGTCCTGTGCTGATAGTGAATAGAAGGAGATTGAGATTTCTCCCGAGATGCCCCATTCGAACTGGCTTCCTCGGAGGAGTGACTGCTCGTCGAAGGCGGTGGCGACGGGGAAGGCGAGTGTAACGGCCCTTTCCCCGGCGTCATGTGACTCTTCTTGGCTGAAGAAGGGCCACTTCTGTTCGATTTTTTGTTCTTATGGTTCTAAGCCATTGATACTAGGATTAGAGTAGAACGATTGAGATTGGGTAAAACAATGGGACCTTCGACAAGGTCATAAATAGTGGGCTGAAGACTGAACTCGGTCTGGTGACGCTGGGCCGAGGATTTCCTGCACAGCAAAACACACGTTAACTAGTCTCGGGGGTTGTGCCGAGAAAGGCCCCTCCGATGCCGTAGTCTGTATAGTGCGTAAGGAAGAGAGAGCTATGCAAGAGAATTAATTGCTTGAGGCTATATGTGAATGAATGTAAAAGGGGACAATTGATGGCTTTTATACCTTTGTACATGAGGAGAAATGGGCCTAAAGCCAAGTGGACTTGCCACGTTGACTGGACCATGACTTGACTTGGCATTGATTGGAGAGTTGAACCTTTGACCTTGGGCTTTAAATTGAATCATTTATGGACTGACCCAATTAGGCTAAATTGGTCCGAAACAGATACTAATGAAGAAAGAATAGAAGAAAGGAGGAGAGAGAAAGATAGACAAATAACAAGAGTTTTATTTGGCCATGGTGTTCCTAATTTTTTTTAGAGATTCCCCCAACTTCAATTTCACCCTTTTAAGACCAAAATAAATAAATAAAATGTTTTTGCAAAATAAATACAAATATCAGCCAATTAAAGAAACATATCAGCCAATTGATATCTGATATCAATTAGCATTAGGAACATATCATCCAACAAATGAAACATATCAACCAACAAGATATACATATCAGTTAACAAATGAAGCATATCAGCCAACAAAAGGATGAAATCAGCAAACAAATGCAACAAGTAAGCCAACAAAATAAAGAAATCAGCCACCAAAATAAAATATATAAGCAACCAAATAAAGATATCAACCAACCCAAAGAAACATATTAGTTAATTGATGTGTGATAACAATCAACAAAAAGAACATACAGTATTAAAACACTAACACAAAAACATATTAACCAACAGCTAAAACATATCAGTCAACAAATGAAACATATCAATAATTATACTACCACAAGCCTCACACAAAATCTTCTCTAGCAAAATTGACTAATTACCCCGGTTAATGGTTTTACTATTTCCATTGACTCATAAATCCGGAAACAACTAGCATTTGTACCATACTTGTTTCTGTGACGAGTTACAGTAAAAATTGTGACATCATTTTTCAACCAACAGTCCTTTTCTTTTCCATTATTTAATATTATTTTATTTTGGGAGTATTCATTCCCCTCTTTATGAAAACTCTATCTATAAATAATGGACCAACCCACAAGCTCTGTCCTTCACCCCAAAACTCTCCCTTTTTACTTTTCAACGATTCTCAATTAAAACATCAAAACAAAACAATACACTGAAAAGTGAAACCCACACCCCCCCCCCCCCCCCCCCCCCCCTCCTAACTGGTTGTTTTATTCCGCAACATTTTATAAAATTGCTTCAATTCATAAATAATATTACTACCTTAGTTTATTTTTTTAACTTAATTAATTGGCTAGAGAAATTTATATAAACGAAAGACAAAAAATGGATTTAGAGATGGGAAAATCAGTGCAGAGTAACAAGAATCATGGAGAATCAGGGATGATTATTGATGAAAATCTAAGTGCTACTGTTGATTGGAGAGGCAGACCTTCTAATCCCAATAAACATGGTGGGATGCGAGCAGCTGTCTTTGTCCTTGGTATTTTTCCTATCTTCCTCAAATATAATATTACACTCTTAATCATTTTTCAGATTTTTACGATATTTCCTCATCTCTTCATTTTACAGTATTGATCTAAAATTATAGTGATATACTTTTTTTATTATTTTTTTAATATTTAAATGTTTAACTACAGCTCATGACGAGTAGTAAACTAATGTTTCTAGAGAATTGAATGACGGTAAGAAACATGTATAAACTGCAATATATACTCCCCGCTGTTTCACAAATATTGCAATAATTACTATTTAAAGAAATTTCACAAATATTACAACATTTTCTTATTTACAACTGTTTTTACTATTTTCATCCCTCATCAGTGTCATCACAATATCACATGGGTAGGGGTGTTTATGATGCAAGACAACTCGCAAGCTACTCGGGCCCGACTCGGTCAAAACTCGGTCAAACCTCGACTCGAGTGAGGTCAACTCGAGCTCGGGCTCGACTCGAAATGTTAACGAGACGAGTTGAGCAACTCCTTACTCGACTCGAAAAGCTCGTGAGATACTCGATTTTTATAATACACTATGTGAGTATTATATTTGATAAAAAAAAAATTATTTATATATATAAAAAATTTCACTTATTTCTTATTCAATTATTCCAATAATTAATGATATTGGGCCAAACTCATATAAAACATATTCATATTTACAATTAGGAATAATGGGCCAAACTTACTCTTATGCTTCTCCTGTGAAACATATATTTTGGATTAAAGGATTAAATTATTTGTTGGAAAAAAAAATAGCTTTAAATTAATAAGATAATAACTTCACTTTGCGAAAAAAATAAAATTCGAGTTCGAGCTCGAGTCGAGTTTAAGTAATAGGTTTTCGAGTTTGATTCGAGCTCCATTATTTTGAGCTCGCGAGTTTCGAGTTTGAGTCGAGTTGTAGTTTTGTGTTTTCGAGTTCGAGTCGAGCTTAGCTGAACTCGAGCTCGACTCGCATCATAAGCACCCCTACACATGGGTCCATGGAAATGGAAGAAGTATCAATCAATCAATAACCTATACTAAAAGCGAACCTAAAATGACACTTGTCACGATGTCATTAAAAATTTTTCCGCTATTTTTATTCTTTTTTTTTTTTTTTTTTTTTTTGCCAAGTTTGAATGACTTCCATTTTATAATCTACTCATAATACTATTTTGACAACACATTTAATTCAATCATATTCAATTAATTTTTATTATTATTTTTTTAACATATATTTATATACAAGGAATCTTTTAGTTACAAATATAGTAACATAGATTAAAATTAAGTATGGACATCAATAACCTATACTAAAAGCGAACCTAAAATGACACTTGTCACGATGTCATTAAAAATTTTCCCGCTATTTTTATTCTTTTTATTCTTTTTTTTTTCACCAAATTTGAATGACTTCCATTTTATAATCTACTCATAATACTTATTTCCATTTTGACAACACATTTAATTCAATCATACTCAATTAATTTTTATTATTATTTTTTTTTAATCATATGTTTATATACTAAGAATCTTTTAGTTACAAATATAGTAACATAGATTAAAATTAAGTATGGACATATATCAATATCCAAGATTATTATAATACTATCAATTTTCTTTCCTCCAACTTAAAATTTATTTTTAATTTAAAATCGAAAAAATTATTTTGGTAGCCTACTTTAAAAATTATACATAACGTTTATAAGAACAACTGAACAAAATCATTTTATTATATTATACCCCTTCTTTTTTATAAGTTTTAGTAGGATTTGCACATTTGTCGAGATTACTATTACTGACTACTGTGCATGACACGGGATTTAACCTAGTAAAATACTAAAATAGAGGCATGTGAGTGTGACAATAATAGATAAGGCAAAGTGAAAGATAAGGTGTAGATATATGCCAATAAAGAAAAAGAGAACGCGCTAATGTAATACGAGTACAATTATGCTAAACACATCAAAATGAAAATAGATACGGAGTATATATTAATAGAAGAAATTCAATTGAAGTAATTTTTTTATTTCATCTTTCCATGTTACATAGAAACTAATGTGTCACTTCGAATAGAGGCTACTCATAACTATATGTCGCTAATAGCTATCGTGAAAAAAAAAAAAAAACCTTATAATCAAGATCGGAGATGATTATGATAATAGCTGTATACTCCCTCCTTTTTTTTTTTGTTTTATATGTATCACTTTATATTTAGGGGTGTTTTTTTTTATATATGCATCACTACTATATTTAGTAACTTTATACAATATTTTATTATCTATCTCTTTTCTCAAATACCCCAATCAAAATATTTTATCATTTCACTCTCTTTTATGGTCTCTATTTATACAATTAAATAAATCATTCTCTATCACATACTATCTATTTCATGACCCACATTGTACTTTTATTTTAATAAATTAATTATCCACTTGCCCCACTTGCACAATATAATATTGAAGCAAATAACTTTCCTAAAACTCCGTGTAAATGCAAGTGATGCATATAAAAGAAACAGAGGGAGTATACAATTATTATACCAAAGAAATTACTACTCCCTCCATCCCAAAATGATAGTCTCTTAAGAACAAAAAACACGGAAATTAAGAAATTTAAATAAAAGTAGTGAAATTACATTGAATAGTTAAATTTACATTGGTTTGTAAAATAGTAGAGAGAAAAAGCAATAAAAGTACATTGAAAAACAAAATTCACAAGGAAAAGTTAAATTTGCACAAATATTGTTGCAATTGAGGAAATTTTGATAAAAAAATTGATATTATTGATACTTGAAAAAAGTAAATGAGACTATTAATTTGAGAATAAAAATAGGCTATAAAGGACTATTATCTGGGACGGAGGGAGTATTAGCTATATGTCCTTATTTAATTTAATGGAGTATATTGGATTATACCATAAGAATTTAACATGGTTTGACCAGCTAACTTTCACAAATTTGTTACTTTATAATAAGTGAGGTCTATAAGATCGTGTCGGACCAAACATATAATTCAAATAAATCCACCCCCACCAATATTTTGTTATTTTGTATGGCTTCCTATAACCCAAATAATTAAAAAGGGAAATGCCCTTTGTCTTTTAAAGTTGTTTTATGTTAAGGACTGATCCATATACCCCTTGGAAGAATTAAATAAGGAGCGTTTTTTGTTTTAGCATGACATAAAGTTAAACAACCTCAAGCGTTTCTTGTCTAATAAGTCGATAAGTATAAAAATTAAGGTACTAATTTTATTTTATTTTTTAATTACGAAGTATTACCAAAATTTGTTGCTTAGGTAGCATGGATGCATGATTATTGATGATTATAAAAAAACTATAATGAGCCAAGTAATTTTCCCATTAAAAGACAGAATAGCCTAGAGTAGTAGAGTAGGCATACATAAAATAAGTTACAATTACTTTAGAAATTTATAAGCAAAAGCAAATGTAATTTAATTAGCTAGCTTGGTAAAATTTTTTGATGGGATATCTAAGATATGAGATCGGATCCTGTTTATGTCATAGTTACAAATTACTTGGTGATATTATTATTCTTATAACAGAAGATTGAACAAAAAAAAACAGAACTAAAACGTTGTTTGTATTTCTAAAAAAATTGCAGGATTACAAGCCTTTGAAATAATGGCAATAGCGGCAGTGGGAAACAATTTAATAACATATGTGATAAATGAGATGCATTTCCCGCTGTCAAAGGCAGCCAACATAGTTACAAATTTTATTGGCACCATTTTCCTTCTCGCTCTCTTTGGTGGCTACCTCTCCGACTCTTATCTCGGCAGCTTTTGGACCATGCTCATCTTCGGCTTTGTTGAACTTTCTGTATGTCTACTCTTACCTTCTTAAATTACTCGATTTTGATACTATGTGAATAATATTCGCTACGTATATACACTATTTTATTAGGCACCGTAAATAGACAGTCATTGATTATATCGTTTTATGGATGGGAAGTATCCAATAAGTGTAAAGGGTTTTAAAATAAAACAATTGTGATAAACTTAAATTTGACCATTGTCATAAGTGACTATATCAAATGGTTCAAAAAAAAGTGACTATTATTTTCAACGAAAGGAATGATATAGTAAGATTTTACCTAGCTTTGAGTATATCAGTCTATACACCATTATAATACTAAGGTAATTTGGGGGGATTTACAAGTGTTATGAGATTGATATTCATATTGCATTTTTAATATAAATATCTAGGATTTGGATCAACTAGTTATCATTGCATTAAACTTTCACTAATTGCTTGTACGAATATATAATGTAAGTGGTTCTAACAATAGATGCCGAAATTTTGGCACTTTGCGAAATGCGCCCTTAACTACCTTCTCTCGTTCTCATAGGCGTGGACCCGTTTCTCTCATTTCTTTCACTAAGCTGGAGTATCATTACAATTCTACCTTTTTAAGTCCGTCACGTCACCTAAGTTGAAGATTTAAAAAAACAATTTTATCTTCATTTATTTTTACTACCTCTGTGTTTTTTTAAGTGTTATACTTTTCATTTCCATCAATGTTTTTGTAAGTGCTACATTTTCTTTTTTGACAAAAAGCTACATTAAAATATTATATCTCTCTCCTCTCATGGTCCTCAGTTCCCACCCAAACCCACTACTAATGGTTACATGCATGCACCATTGACTAATGGTGTATGACCACATACAAGTATTTGTGTTAATCAATTTCTTACACTAAAAAAAAGGTTTTAGACAAAGTTGCCCCCACTTTCGGTTTTGCTCCTTGACACAAAAAATTAGTATAGATTATGTACCTAAAAAGTGATACAACTGTACTCAGCATATATATATCCTACATAGGCTTTTTCAAGACATTCCAAGACAACCACAAAACTAACTTGTTAAATTTTTTTGTGATTTGATATAAAGTGCAATACTATAATTAAGATTTAAGACTTTTTTTAGGGTCTTTTAATATCAAATTGAATTTATTTGGGTACTAATTTTTTTGTCTCCATAATCATTGCACATATCTACAAGTAAAATGAATTAGTGAAACTCCATTATCATTTTGATGCAATGTTTAATTTGAAAATTTGCACGTATTCACATAATTCATTTGACTATATATATATATATATATATATATATATATATATATATATATATATATATATATATATATATATATATATATATATATTTATATATATATAAACAGACGTATAATAACATGATTTTCTCATCTAGTATTCAAAATAATAATTTGCAACCTCATTAATTGGATATATTGGCTAAAAAACAGGGGTTCATCTTGCTATCAGTACAAGCACACCTACCACAACTAAAGCCAGCAATGTGCAACATGCTAACACAAGACAGCACTGGACAAATTTGCGAAGAAGCAAAGGGAATACAGGCTATAATATTTTTTGTAGCACTTTACTTAGTAGCATTAGGAAGTGGATGTGTGAAGCCTAATATGATAGCTCATGGGGGTGATCAGTTCAGCTCCAAGCAGTCTACCCAGCTTTCGACGTATTTCAATGCAGCCTACTTCGCGTTCTCCGTTGGTGAGCTTATTGCCCTTACCGTCCTCGTTTGGGTCCAGACACATTCCGGTATGGATATTGGGTTTGGTATCTCAGCCATTGTCATGGCTATGGGGTTAATTTGCTTGGTTTCTGGCACTCTTGTTTACAAGAACAAGAGACCTCGTGGAAGCATTTTTACTCCTATTGCTCAGGTATTAATATAATAATAATTTGTACATGTTCATCCTTTGTGTTTTGCACTTTTGCATGCATGTTAATTAGTCATAGATTTAATTGTGGTAAGGATTGTTCCTTCCAACCTTCTTTGAGGGGTGGAGATCCCTTGTTCTTTCCCCCTTACTTGCAAAGTGCTTGACTTGCAAATATCGGATCAAAAAAACCGTGAATGTTGAGGTTCGATCAAAGTCCTTCTCCTTACCGTTCAAATAAAAAAAAAAAAAAAATAGTCGTGGATATATAGGGGGTACATAACATGGTAACACATAATACATACCTATCACTTTATTCAGTAGAATTGTTAATCATAAAAGTCATATATAATAATTTGACTTCTGACATATTTCGTTTCCAAATTTTCTAGTGCATATTATTATTATTATTATTATTATTATTATTATTATTATTATTATAGTTCAATAAACTCAACCTTATATATGAACATTTAGTGCATGTTTTTTATTGTATAATATTAGGAAATGTATAATGCTAATTAAGAGGCTAGCAATTTCCTAATCAAACAATGACCTCTACATTTTCTATTTTTCATCTTAAATGTAATAATAGTTCAAATCTGTCGTTTTAGTTGACGAGGCTGCACACAATTTGTGGCGAAAATAGTAATAGGAATATTGGTAAAGATATAAAGTTGTGGACACAAAACTTCTTTTGTCACCTTTATATCACTTCGATCATTAGAACATTGACGTAAAACAATTTGACCTTTGCCATATTTCGTTTCCAAATTTTCTAGTGCATATTATCGACAAATAAAATAGAAATTATTTAGTACGTATTACATAGTAGTATGTCTCTAATATTTGACTTTGCATGAATATGGATAAGCTAATACTACCTCCAATCTACTCACAAAAGGTTTTTTTTATTTTATTTTTTTTAAAAATCTGTTTATTACTTTATCACTTTGTTCTCTTTTATTTAATCTATTAGATGAACAATGAAAAATATCATTGGTAGTTGGTCGAAAAGGTTAAATGACGACGTGGTTGCTTAATAATTGTGGTTTATTCCCAAAACCATGAGTATTACATGTAGAGAACTGTTTATGCGTAGGCTATAATTAAGAATTAAAAGCTACAACAGGTATATTCCATCACAATTGTAACATACTAATTTTATAATACAATAAACTAAAACAATAAGAAGTTAGTATAATGTATGGGAAAATTTGATAATTACCACCAACTGTATTATATTTGCTTATATAAGTATTAAACAATAAGAAGGCTTTATTCTTGTCAAAAAAGAAGGCTTTATTAAATGTATAGTTGTCAATGATCTTGGTATCTAGAATAGAGCTCGTTGCTAAAAGTTTTTTGCTTATAAAAATATCAAATTAAATCAGCATAATATTACATGAGTGTAGTCTACTTACATAGAATAAAGAGATTTTCTACGTCTATTATTTACATTCCACTTGAATTTATTTTGTTTACATTATTGTCGGCAACATTAGGACAACGATATAAGAGATGGCTTAGTTGTAAATTACGGAGTAATATATTATTTTCTACGTATGAACTAACCAAGGTTCGTTTATTAATTTCTTAATCGACCTTTTAATACTCTTGACGGTTCAAAGGTACAAGCCACAAGGGTAGTCGATTATATTAATTTGTATAAATAGTTGGCGAATGATCTAATTGTTTGGTATAGTTGCACACTTGCACTAAAATGAGATAGGAACATGCATGACATGAAGACATGGTATGTAATACTAATGGTACATTTTCTCTTCTTTAATTGACAGGTTTTTATAATTGACACGATTCAAAAATAAACTTAATTTTGACTGGGTTTGTTACTTATAGTTATTATATATCATAACAATACCAAATCTTATCTGAATCGTCTCAAATACACTTCTACTGATATTTTAATATCAAACACCTTACATTTTCTTTTTATTTTATGTGATATGGTAACTCCACCTTGATATACACAGGTATTTGTGGCCGCATTCTTAAAGAGAAAGAAAGTTTGTCCATCAGATGTAAAGGTGCTTCATGGGAATACTAATTCCAACAACCTTCAACACTATACAAGTTACATTGCATCTGACAATCTCATTCATACACAAAGATTCAGGTAATCCAATCCAACCAAATGTTCATTCTTATCTTTTCTTCTTAAGTCAAAACTTGCTTTATTTCTTTCTTTTTTTTTTTTTTTATTTACTTATGCACCCACTATAATAATAATGATTACTATGTTACAAAGTCGTAAGAGATGAGTCTAAGGAAGTGCATGCTACAGTTGATAGGAGTGATGTTTAAACTATGAGACCATAAAATAATAATTCCACTTGCTTTGAGGTTCTGTTTACACTGTAATGTCTTGCCTCTGAAATCATCACCACTATCTCATAATGTATGCATTATATTCATATACCCGACCTTGTTGAAAAAGCGCATATTGGTTGTTCTCTCTAAACTCTTTTCGTTTTAAAACTTCGTATGTACTTTTCATTGTTTGTACCGCTTCTATCTCTACTGTTTGCACCAATTGACTCAAAAAGGTCTCACATAAAGTGGGTTTATGAAAATGCAAATAAAAGGGGACTGAAGGAGTATGTACTTTTACGTTTTCTACTATTACTATTACTGTTGTTGTTGGCTTTCTTTTCGGATAAAACTTGTTAAAAACATGTGTCATGATTATGGTTTAATTTGATTACTATCCATTGATAAAGTTAGTGAAGACTACCTATATTTTAGTATCACTAATTTGGGCTTGAAAGTCAAAGACCTTTATCACTATTGCCACCCCAAATAATAACAAAAATTTAATTAATCAAATATTCTTGTGGGATGTATCTTTTGTGTCAAGGCAACTAACTTTTTGGAACATTCTATAACACCTTGGCTTATAATAGAAATTAAAAGCCACCTTTACTTGTCTCCTTTTACTCTCTGATGACGTTATAAGTTCAAACAATAATTATGACTTAAAAAATATAAAACTAGTATATATAACTCCATACTACAACTTGTTAATCCTACATTTTATCATTATAAACACACTAGTTCCGTTAAGTATATTACGTAGGTTTAATGCTAAAATTAGTTAAATAATACGAAACATTGAAGGGAAAAACATTTTAAATTTAATTTTCTATTAAATACTCCGTATTAGTTTTTCATTGACTTTATATTTAGGTTTTAAAAAGAGTACGTACTCAAATAACTTTTATTTAATCTTTTTTGTATCATAAATCTATCATAACCAATATGTTTAAATACCTAAATTTGTGGTATTACAAAAAAAAAGTAACTTTATTTGTGAAAATTTGTACATTTCATCAGTTTCTTGGACAAAGCATGCATCAAAGTAGAAGATGGATCATCAAACTACAAATCAGAAGGAGCATGGAGATTATGCACAGTTACTCAAGTAGAACAAGTGAAAATTTTAATCTCAGTACTTCCAATCTTTGCTTGCACAATAGTTTTCAATACTATATTAGCTCAACTACAAACATTTTCAGTCCAACAAGGAAGCCAAATGAACAATAAACTCACCAAATCTTTCAGCATTCCACCCGCTTCTCTCCAAGCCATCCCTTACATTCTCCTCCTCTTCCTCGTCCCTCTCTACGACAAATTCTTCGTCCCTTTTGCTCGTAAATTCACTGGCCACGACTCCGGTCTCTCCCCTCTCCAACGCATAGGGGCCGGCCTCTTCATCGCCACCTTTTCAATGGTCTCGGCTGCCCTCATGGAGAAACAAAGAAGGGACACCATGGTTCACCACCTAAAACAACTCTCCATCTTCTACATCACACCACAATTCCTCATTTTCGGGTTGTCCGAGATGTTAACAGCCGTAGGGCTTATCGAGTTCTTCTACAAGCAGTCCTTAAAAGGGATGCAATCTTTTCTCACAGCAATGACTTATTGTTCTTACTCTTTTGGATTTTACTTTAGCTCTGTCTTGGTTACCCTTATAAATAAGGTTACTTCCTCTTTATCCCCTTCTAATAAGGGATGGTTGAGTGAGAATGACCTTAACAAAGATAGGTTGGATTTATTCTATTGGTTGTTGGCTGGTCTTAGCTTCCTCAACTTCCTCAATTACCTCTTTTGGGCACATTGGTACTCCTATAATCCTTCTGTTATGGCTACCTCTCAGCAACATGTTTCGCCCGAGGACTTGAACTCTTCCAAGGTTAATGAGGATAATAGTGTTGCTCCTATTAGAAATAATTCTTAACTTAATCAACTAGATTATTATGTACATTTCATAATGTTCATGATATATTATATTTCTTGCTAATTATTAGCTTATATATATGTATGTAGTTCAATAACTAGTGTACTAAGTTTGAAGTGTATTAGGAATGAGATATACCGCATGTGTACCCCTTCATTTCAAATATCAGGCTAATTTAAACTTCTGATGTAGTTACAATATAATGCTTAGTGTTTTATCTTTAACTTTTTTTTTTCTTTTGTAATTTTCGTACATAATTTTTTCAATTTAAACCATTTGCAATTTTTTTGAAATCTATATTTTCCAATGCACCAAAATTTACCACTAAACATTTTAATCAACGATTATTGAAAATTTAAAATGTCAATTTCAAAATTGTACGTAATTCTTATTAATACATATACTTTTGTTAACATACATATATATATATAGCGTAAAAGTCAAAAGTGTTACAATCAATAACATAAAACTAAAACAGACACTAAGAATGACACGTGTCACTTCTTGGTTTTTGGTGCTGTTTTTTCCCTCCAAACTTTGTTTCTTTATATTTTTTTAATTCACTTCCTTAAAAAAAATTTAGCTTTAAATAATTGTGATTCACTTTCTTACAAATATATTCACTAGATCATATAATTGTAGTATTCAATTCCTAAAAAAATATTCACATAATTTCCATATAATTACTTTTTGATTCAGAATTCAATTCTGGATAAATTAAGATTCAAATGTTTTCAATTTCATTTAAAAATTTAGGATTATTTTTGGTAGATTTTGAATTAATATTACAATTCGTTATAAAATTTTGTAAAAACCATACGTGGCATGGGACTTAATTTTTTTTTTTTTGTTTTTTTTGTTTTTTTTTTTTTTTGGAATAGATACGGACTTAATCTAGTGAAATATATATATACTAGTATAGTACCCGTGCGTTGCACGATGGTGATAAGTAATTTTTCCATATTTCTTTTATATATTTAATGTTGCAGCATAATAATTACTATGATGCTATGTAAAATTTACTAAAATGATGGTTAGACAAATTTTATTTAATGTTTCATGTCTATTGAACTTATATGTATAGAGTGGAAGCTAAAAAAAATGCATATAATTGGCTATCAAAATTTAATATTGTTGTATATTAAAAAGATTCAAAAGTAGTAAGGAGTATATAATAATATTGATGTCAAAGTCAAGTTTCGTATTTTTAGTTTTAAACCTACTTAATCCTAAATTTTAGCAAGTATAAGGAAAATGGCTAAAAAAATTTTTAAAAAAATAAATAAATTGATGACATCATAATAAAATTTGGAGGGAAATTTTTTAATGAAAGCTTGACACGTAAGACACTTTAAGAAATTGATGACATCAGCATGTTTTGTTTTACTAATAGTTAATAGATTACTATGTTATATTTTAAATGAATAAGTTCATGCTCTATGAACCTAATATTGAATTAAATCATTTATTTATAATTTACATGAATTCTTTTTGCCAAAGCAAAAATATAACTTTTGATTAAAAAACATAGCTTTACTGATTTGCTATTAAAGTTGTTCCTAAAAGTTACTAATTGTTATGTTAAAAAAAAAAAAAAAAAAAGGTTACCGATTGTTATTTATATTAATTAGTATAATTTAATTAAGTATATTCCTTCAAAAAAAATAACAGAAATATACAAGTAAGAATATTTATATTAAATCTTAATTTAAATGTCGAAAAGTGTGTGTCTATAATATTAAACTCAATAATAAATAAGTACATTAATAATAACCATCGCTTTATTTTATTAATTTTTATTTGTTTATTTATTTTATTTAATAATTTTTTTATAGAATAATCAGCATCATATTGATTGGAAAGACTAGTATTTTACAAAACTTATAGCAAAAAAAATATGGAGAGAGTACAGGTTTCAACAATATATGAGAAAATACAATCTGATATCATAATTTGCTATCTAACTTTGTATTTTCTGTTCACAACTTGACACACATTACATTATTGACATTGCTCAATCTCCCTTTATATATCATTCTCATTAAAGTTAGTTGACACTCATTGAAGTTGACATTCAATGAAGTGAACCTTCACACATACCCTCTATATATCATTCTCTTTAAAGTTACGACCTATGTATCAAAGTCAACTTACACATTGTCCCCTATCATATTCATTATTATTTCTTCAAATAAAAAATATTCATTATGATAGTTCAAGTCAAACATCAATTATTGTGGAAAACCTTGTTGAAAAAATAAACAATACTCTATTTAATATGCTAAGCGGGAAATACTCGAATATATTAAGGGGCCGTTTGGTTTGCACAAAGGAATTGGAATGGAATGAACAAAGGAAATTAAGGAGAATGGAATGGATTGACCCTGATTTAGCTTGATTGTTTGGTTGTGTGTAGCAAACGGAATAAACTACTCATCGATTCCCTTTGTGGCTGTTTGGTTCAACAAGAAATCAAATTTTGAGTTTTTAACATCATTTATTATTTTTTCCAACATAAATAATGAAAAAAAAATATATAGTATCTAACAGAAATCAAATCTCCCAAAAAAATTGATCATTGGTATATACTGTATAAAATTGGAAAAAATTGAACATTGGTAATTTTTTGGTGATTGATAGTCTGCCAAGGTGCCAACATAAAAAAAAATAATAATAAAAAAAGGTAAAAATCATGAACTATTCGTCCTTCCTCCGAAAAAAAAATTAAAAAAATAAAAAAATTAATACAAACCCTTGAACAAACGCAGGGCCGGCTATTGTGCTGTGCAACTAGCCCAACAACACGGAGCCTCATGTTACTCGGGGCCCCAAAATAAATAAAATTAGTTTAAAATAAATAAAATTAGTTTAAGTATAAAAACAATATACAATGAATAAATGCAAATTATAACAAAGGGGCTTAGTTTTTTGTAGCGATTCATTGATTCAGAGCCTTGCTCGGTGGATCCGCGTTCGACTCTCCCCACACGCACCTAAACTCTTTTTTTCCTTTTGGTTTCATTTTCTATATTTTTTTTTTTCTTGAAAAAAAGATATATTTATATGTCTTTAAATTTAACTGTATAAACCTTCTACGTAACAAAAATCTATTTTTATTTATGACTAAAGAAATGCGAGGATATAATACTCTCCTTCGGTTTCTTGATAAGTGATGTACTTTGTTTATTCAAATACTAACTTTAACTATAGATTTCAAGTAGTGTATGAAATGCAATAGTATTATTTACAGTTTTTGTATATAGCTTTTAATATGAAGTTTAATTACTTATATTAATTTCTAAATAGTTTTATTTTTAAGCTAACAAATTTCAATCTGAAAAATTTAAGTTAATGTTTAATAACAGGTCAAACTCACATATTGTCATGTTTGTTAAATTTAAACGTGTCAATTATTATGGAATGGAGATAATAAAAAAATTTAGGACTTCATTATTTATAAATTAAAATGATAAACATAGCCCAAAGGGCTATGTATAAGGACTAAAAAAGAAAAAAAATATTAAGAATAAATTAACATTAATCACACCGATTACGCGTGATTTTATCATGAATTTCCAACCATTTCCATTTTACAAAGTATATGTAATGCTTATACATAGCTCTAAGGGCTATATATATCATTACCTATTTTTAAATAGCACAGGACCCCCAAAAAGTTCACGACGGCCCTGAACAAACGTACAACAGTGAGGCCAATAACTATCAATTACACACAATAATTCAACAAAAATAATGAATAAAGTGTGGTTTCCTTAACAATTCATGAAAAAGAAAAAAAAGGGGTTGATTAAGGTATAGAACATGAATTTTAAAGAACAAGAACATGAAGAACGATGGTCGAATATTGTCGCTGGTGGTAGTACCTCGTCAGAGTCGGAGATTGTCGCCATTGCACGTAGTCTGGTGGCTGCTGTGGTGGCTGGAGCTTCAGTGACGGTTACAGCTATTGGGTTTTTTAGAGTTTGAGAGGAGAGAGAGAGTGATGGGTAATGAAGTGGGGAATGGGAATGTGAAAGTTTGGGGGGGGGGGGGAATGGGTGTAGAACATATTTGGGTAAACTCAAAAATAAAAGTGGGTAAAGGGAATGATAGAGAGTGACAAACAAACAACAACAAAGGAAATGAGCCTTGTTCATTCCCTTTCCCTTTGATTATTTCCCCAACCAAACACCCCCTGATAGTCCTAAATGATATTAAGTTTTGACTACAAAATTTTCAAAATGTACAATTGACCATTAATATTTTAATCACGCATCAAAATAATAAAAAAAAAACACACACACACACAAAATTACTGCGCACAGAATATTTATATTATAAGTCTGCTCATTTAGATGAATCTTACAATAATTCCAATTAGCATATTGCTTATAAATTAATGAGATTTATTGGTCAAAAATTTTAAAATTTGGTTATGAAAAATCAAAACAAAAACAACATTTTTGTATGAGGAAGTATTTAAGTTTCTTGTTATTTTTATAGAGCCCTTTTCCTAAATAATGCTAGTAAAACCCCCAATTCCCAAGTTATGGTCAATCTTTAATAATTCCCATTATACCGTCCTCATCACCGGTACTTGAAGTAGCAATGTACGTTGGAAAACCGCTACTTGAAGTAGTGGTTTATACTTACTCAAAACCGCTACCTCAAGTAGTGGTTTCTTGTTTGATAAACATCCCCAGGATTTTTGCCTCAGCTACGAAGAACACCTCCACCGTTTCTGTGCTCCTCCCCTACAGCCCTACTACCGCTGGCTTCTTGCCACCCTACTGCCGTCGTTTTCGCCCCTAACCTCGTCTTGGTACTGCTGTAAATTAGGGGTCAGATGAAGGGTTATTTTATATTATACCCTAATTTTGTTTTTACCTAATTAACTTGTTAATTTTGTAATTATTTTAAATTTACATAATAAATTTGACAAATAATAAGCATTGGTTTTGGATATTTTATATAAATATACAGTGGTTAGTTTATAGGAACAACAAGAATTAAAGCTTGCAGCTGGTGTTCATGTTAAAAACCAATGCTTTGTTTTGATATAAACCGCTGCTTGAAGTAGCGGTTTTCAGTTTTGAAAACCGCTACTTTAAGTGGCGGTTTTTTGAGTATAAACCGCTACTTGAAGTAGTGGTTTTTAGCTGGACCGACAAAAAAATTCGGTTTATTTCTTTTAGCTTACGTGGACGGTATAATAGGAATTAATAAAAGATTGACCGTAATTTGGAAATTGGGTATTTTGCTAGCATTATTTAGGGAAAGGGCTCATTTTTACAGCTCGTTGTCATTAATAATATAATCCCACACAGTTAAAATTATACTTTATAACAATTGATATATATGTACACATTTGTATTATAATTCCGCTTTTGGTCGGTTCACTATAATAATCTCACTTTTATAGGGGATCTTCATCCATTAATCCCTTATAACCGGTAACCTGTACATTAGGTAAATTCTTTTTTTTTTTTTTTTTAATTTGAGTACTTGACACATGTCACTAAAAAATTGGTCGGAAAAGACTTAAAAACAAAAATTCTGATAAAAAATTTTAAACAAAAATTTTGTTTTAAAAAAAAACTTAGCAAACCCCCAACGACCAACCTTGCCAACCTCCGCTAGCCCCTCCTCCTCCACCCCCACAGCCGAAACCCCTTTTTCCTACCCCCACGCAACAAAAACCGGCCCTTGATCAATTTCAATGAATTAAGAAAACAAAAAGTCAAAAAAGAGAAAAACCTTCAAGAGATAAAGAGATGGCTTGAGCTTGAATTTGGGAAGGGGTTTCAGGGATTTTTGCGATTAGAGGGACTTTTCGACACTGAGAGGGGGTTTTCGGCGGTTTTCAAGGTGGTGAATATGGTGATTTCAGGGTTGGGACATAGATTAGGGGTGATTTCAGGGATGGCTTTTGATCGGCGAGGTAGTTTTTGGTAATTGGGTGTTCCGGCCCGCCGTTTGCGGGGGTTTAGGATGGCGGCTGATCGATTTTCGGTGGGGCTAGGTGAGACTTAGGGTTTCACACGGTGGGTGGGGGTGGCTGGTGGGTTTTTTTTTCAATGTTTAATTATTTTTTGTTTTTTTTCCTTTTTCAACCAATTATAAAATGACACGTGGCATCTTAACTTATCAAAACCTGTTACCATCAGGTTAGGGACCAATAAAAGAAATCCCCTAAAAAGTACATATCTTCTTGCAAAATGATAAGAAAATCTCAAGCACTTCTTATATGCATTTTTTCTTTTTTTTTTTTTAAATTTTTTTTCTTTAAAGGTTGCCTGAGGGATGAGGGGGTGATGAGGGAAATTAAATCCATAGACCTTAAAGATACGAGATAGCAAAAGATGTTATTACTCCACAATCTTAACCTCAAACTTATTACAAGAATGGATATGACAACATTAAACAATTACGAAGTACTTCATACAATGAATAATGGCCTTTCATTGGCTCGTGTAACCAAAGAATACATGTAATGCTTATCCACAAGTTTATTCGTTCATGTGAATATGCAAATTCCATTAAAGTTTTGTTGGAAACTATTCAAATTAGAGCAAGCACTTTCTGTGGATTGTATAGTTTGGAAACCGGAAATTATACAACTCATCTTAAAAGGCAACTTTCTTTTCTCAACATTCGTCTCACTATTCTTACATGTGAGTGTGTGTTTGGAGGGGACCCCTTAGTTTTCCTTCATTTCACTTGTGGCCTTGTGTGGGTAAGGTTAAGGTGGAATCATTTTTATAGTCGCTCTATTTTTATCAGTCCTTTTGTTGGCCAAGATTTTTTTGGAGGTTATAATTTTGGAGGTTATTATGAAGTTATATACTTCCTCTGTTCTTTTTTATTTAACTTATTTCTTTTATTACGCTTGCCAATGCTAAATTTTAGCTATCAATAATTTTATTTCTCTATAAGTAAAAATTATAAAAGTTGTATATTATGATAGTACTTATTGAGACGAATTCAAAAAGATCTCACATGAATATATTTTTCCTTACATATCATTTACAAAAGACGGTCAAAGGAAGAGTGATGAATAGTGTAAAATTCAAAGCGGGTCAAGTAAAAAATAACGGAGGAAGTATTAATTAAGGTAAAATATTATGTGGTACAAGTATATTTTACAAGGGAATTGAAATTTATGTTTAGGCCATAAAGTGACAGTGTGTGATTAAGTTATTGAAAAAATTATCTTCAACAATTCAACCTTTTTCATTCGTCCAAATTAATCCCATCTTTTGATTATTCTATCATAATATTCCTACCTTTAGAGGGTATTATCACATAACAAACCTAAATGACCGACCACCGTCATTGATGAATGTCATTTATAGCACTCAAAGAGTAATAATTTAGGTTGGTTTTTGTAGAAACCTGATTGTATCTCCCCAAAAAGCAAACCTACGTCGTCGATTATTGAGCAAGGTGAAATGTGGAAGAATCTTGTGGATTCCCTTTTTCTAAAATGATTTAAGGAAAAATTGCTCCGATTAATCTGAACTTTGCCTCATCCGCCGAAAATAATCCCAACTTTTGTTTATTATCTATTGCACCCAACTTTAGGGGGTATTAATTTATATTGCACCCAACAGGTCATCCAACCTGATGTAGCAAGTTACCTAGACACGTGTCAACACGTGATAGGTCAAAAAAAAATTTTAAAAAAAAGAAAAAAAATAAAAACAAATTTTTTTTTTTTTAAAAAAAAAACCTGCCAAACCCAACCCCCACCCCTATCCCGGAAAACACAACATCACCACCCCCAACCCCGCCGGAAAGTCGTGCCCATCCCCGAAAACCCCTCCCCTGCTACCGGAAACCGTCGCCCAGCCACCCCGTCCCTTTCCCCACCCCCGAAAACCCCTCCCCAGCAGCCCAACCACCCTCGAAAACCCCTCCCCAGCAGCTTCCATTTCCGGCAGGAGGGTGGTCGTTTCCGCCCCCTCCGATTCGTCCCCTTCCTCCGATCGCCCCCTTCCTCCCTTCCTCCCTCTGATTCGCCCTCTTTCCTCCCTTCCTCCCTCCGATTCCGCCCTCTTCCCCTTCGTTTCCATCCACCCCCTTCCTCTTCGATTTCCGACCTCGATCGGCTTCTTCTCGGCTTTGTCGGCCATTCAGGAGCTTTACCCTCCAATTTTCGCCCTTCCCCTCCGATTTCCGGCTGCTGCTTTGGTGGCTGGTGCTCGGGGGCAAACGGGGATGGCGGTGCTCCGGGGAAACGGGGTGGTTTTGTTTTGTTTTGTTAATTTTTAAGTTTTGATTTTTGTTTTTGTTTTTTTTTTTTTACTTTTTGAACCAATCTGGTTGCGACACGTGTGCAATTAATCACAAGTCAGCAAAATTTACCTCTTCAACCGGTTTCAAGTCATTTGGGTGCAATAGAAATTAATACCCCCTAAAGTTGGGTGCAATAGATAATAAACGAAATTTGGGATTATTTTCGGCGGACGAGGCAAAGTTCAGATTATGGGAGCAATTTTTACTTAAAATTATCCATTCCGTGTCCTATTTATAAAAACGTCCAATCTAGTTTAGTTTGTTCAATAATCTTGTTCCAATGATTATGTAGTTGGATGGGGCTCGAAAAGAGCTTTCAAACGATATATTATAATCCCAATTCTGAGTTATAACGAGAAAGTTATGGCCAAAATACTAAACTGGGTCTTATTTGAGTTTATTTCATGTACGGACCCAATGATCATGAGAAGAGTCCGTCATCTAATAGGTGACTTTTATGTCACTTTTAGGGTATTTTTATGCTTATTTTTCGGTTTATTTTCTAATAATTTTCCTAAATTTAGTATTTATTTCTCTCATTTTCATATTTTCCTTAATTGATATTTATTTTGAGTATTTTTGTAGTTTTTAATAGATTTTAGTTTAATTTCGTATTTTTAGTTAATATTTTCTATGTTCTCTCATTTTCTTATTTTTAGTGTAACTTTTTATTTTACTTCGTTTTATTTTATTATACCATGTCGATCTACACTCGTGTTTGGTTTTGTTTGTAGGAACGTTCGGGTCGAGGTACGTGTTTTAAATCAAAGCCATTTTTGGAGCTCAAGGGTTGATTCAACAAGCAAGTGAACAACCCCTGCTGCCAGCTTATCATACACCACACAAAGATACCAACATTCTCCTATTTATCATTTCAAACAGCCCAAATTCCAACCTTTACCCATCGAATCAATAGCTGCTCCCAGCCACCATTTCGCCACCACTCACGCGCATCCCATCCACACTGAAATCAATCACCAACTGCAGCCAACGACCACCGCGCACCATTCTCCACCTTCTACAGCCAGCAATAGCAGCCACCAAACCACCCCACAACAATTACTACAACAAACCGCATCACTACACCCATCCCCATCTCACCTCCACAATCGGCACCAAGTCGCTTCTACCTACGACCACAACCGCCCACATCCACCGTTCTAGCCGCGAACAGAGTAACCCGTAGCTACAATTCAGCCCCAATTTCGATACCCTTTAGAGCGGGAGCTCTGAATTCTGAAGCGGTCGCTCCAATTTTAATTAATTCCACCAATTCGAGGCAGAAGGTGTGAGCGGCCGCTCCAATGTCACGTGCATAGCTATACGGATTAATGCTTTCTAACGGCTGCGATTAACTTACTCACATCAACGGGTGAGATTGGAGATGATAGTGTTTGAATTGGTGATTTTGGTCGTTGATGATGAGGAATTATAAAGGGAGGAAAGTTAGGCATTTGTAAATGCATACCTAGGGGCAAGTAGGTCTTTTCACGCTATTTTGTTTACTTCCAGCTGGGCTCCCGTCATGCAATTGTCTGACACCGTTATGCTCTAAGTTGTATTTTTTTTTGTATTTCTTTACGTATCTAAGATGTATCTTTGTATGAGAATACATACATAAGCTTTCTTTCTATGTTATCCTTAATTCGAATTCAATTCTTCCCTCTCTCTCATTCTCTCTCCTTTGAGGTCGCATTTCTTCTTCTTTCTTTATTTGCTCATCGTCCTTCTTCTCCCCCACTTCGTTCTTCTTAAATTATACACCGTTCTCCAACTTTCGTCGTGGTGAAAGTGGAGCGGAAGAACACTACCTGTTAGGCTAGCTCAACCCTTCAAACGAGTAAGTATTATGATGAAAATGTAATTGGTAGAACCCTAAGTCGACTTGTTGTTAGGATCAACTGCACGATATGGTTGATAATAAAAAAGCCAGTGAAGAGGACAATGGTCCGAAGTCGAAAGGAGTAGATGGTGTTGAGCGCACTCGTCAAAGTGCTTTTGACATACGGTTGGTAGCTTTTGGCAGGGCTTGGAAGGACCACAGGGATGAAAATGAGTACGCAACTTTACCCCAAACAAACAGTTATTGTTATAATTATATTAGAAATGTTTGTATTACTATTGAATTGGGTGTTTGTTTGCAGCCCGGGGCCGTCATTGATTGAGTGCGAAGGTATGGATGCTACTCAAAGAGATTGTTAGCAGCTAGTTGGAGGGAGAGCGCGGCTATGTTCGCATGGCCTCTGTGCTTTACACAACAAAATGGAGTGAAACTGAATTCCGTTTTCCTGGCAAACGCAATCTGTTGGACCTTACTTGTGCGGTATGGTAACATTATTTATGTTATATTGATTATGTGGTAGGGGTTTTTGTACAACTTTATACTTTGTTGGCCTTATTTTGTTTATGTTTTTGTTTTTGTTGCAGACAATGTTAATGCTCAAGAAAAACGATTACGCGGACTTGGCTAGGAAGCATGGGAAGGCCTTCTTTTCACACACGCTGGACGAGATACGCGTTGTGAGGATACTTACCTATAGATATTTGTTGTAATTATTGCGTTCAAGTGAATTGAATATGAGATTTGTAGGTATTCATGTCGGTCCTTGATATGACGGAAAAGGATGGGGACCTTGGTGGTGCTTAGCAGTAGATTTTGTGGAAAAGCAAATTTGGATAATCGACTCTTTGGTTAAAGAACCCTTTGTAGCTCACGCAAACATAGTTACTGAGTTGGTGAGTTTGTTTTTGTTAAAGGTTAGAAGCAACTCTTCAGGTTGATGGTTGTTAATATTTTCTACCGATTTGATGGTTGTGCTACAGGTTCAGGGGCTGGATGTGCTTGCTGGTTCAAATCCGCAATGGGTCCTTGATGAGATGCGCAATTGGCCACGAAGAGTAATGCAAATGGCACAACAAACGGATACGTGAGTTTACTGTTTGTTAATAGTTGTGAGGAACATTTTAGTATGTTGTGATTATGTTGACTCAAGGTGGCTTATTTTCTTTGTATAGTTATTCCTGTGGTGTGCTAATGCTGTCTTGCATCAAACATTGTGCTGTAACTTTTGATACTCCTCATATACTGGTATGAAGTTGCGTTTATTTTAGTGTCTTCAAGTCTGGAACCTTCAGGCCTTATTATATGTTGTTGACAGAAGTCAATTTTAATGACAGGAGAAGTCTGTCAACATCCGGACCAAGGTGTTTTTAAAAGATTTGCACAGTAAGTTCAATTCCATCAAGGAAAAACTGGAGGGCCTAATTCCTGAAGAACGTAGAGTAGGGAGGAGGAATGAGTCTGTAACAACTCAGTAGGGTACATATTTTAGGCTGAATATTATCAATTGCAACACTTTAAGTTTTAATAGACATTTTGAATCTGGAATTTGGGCCTAGTAGTTTTGAATATGGGCCTGTTGTGAAATATTTGGGTAAGTAATTAACTTGGGCTATTGTAATTACTTAGTATCTATATTTTTGTGGTTTTGATTATAACTATAACCCTTTGTCATTACTTATAGGAAGACTTTCCAAAAATTAAGAACACGATAATGGTCATTTTTTGAACTTATTAAAATTTTTAGGAACTAACAATAATTTTAGGAACAACAATTTAGACAATTATAATATTAGGATCACACTAATAAGAACAATGAAGTTTTTAACAGTTTATACATAGAAACTGAAACTTTGTTTTTACTTCAAAACGTAGCATGGTTGCTAGATACACATTCACACAATTAAAAATAGAGGCTAAGAGAAATTGGAAATTTGATCGACATTCTAGCTAACCATTCATCACTGCTAGCGCTACTCCAACTACAACCAGAAGCAGTTGACAAACCATCCTTATTCTCATACAAGTATTTTGCATGCTCCAGACGTTGGACATAAGCTGGTGGGTAGTCTCCGTATATGATAGGTTTAGCAATAACAAGGGGAAGGTTAGCCATTTTAACTAGCATCTTGCTTCTAAATTTCTTTCTTTAGTCACTGTTATTGTTGATGAGCTCTATTGGGTCCTCAACCGAGAAGTTAAGCCATTCAAGTGTTATCTCCATCTTCACCTTGTTCGGTTTGATTGGCCGTTCCGGAGCAGTGAATCTCCTGCCAGAGAGGGATAAACCATATTGCTCTCCATTTCAACAGTTGTACCTGATCGCTTCATCCACTGTGTAGTACCAATCCTCTATATGGTCATCAAACAACTCAAAAAACAACCTCAAATATTTGGTGTATTTGGTGTACACTGGGTATGCCATACATTCCATTATGGTTTTCAAGAGGGTCCGTAAGCTGAAGCTAACAACAATTTTTTGCAACATCTACCCAATAAAACATAAAACAATACGCTTCTTTGCGAAAATGTCTTGCCCTCCCAATTTAAAAAATTGTTAAGAAAAGATAATCGGGATGAAAGTCAATACCTTTTACTGCATCAATTAAACCCCCTCTTGCAATAGTTGCTAGTTGATGACTAAACATCATATCCTTGCTCCTCTTTGACATGTGAAAGTTCCTTATAACAGAATTCACGTCATGATTTCCGTTGTCTTTGAGTTTCTTCACCTTTTTTAAGAGCCTCTTCCTCCTCCTCTTCTGTTTTGCTTTCCTTATCGCTGCAAAGACCAACACAGGAAGTTAGTTCCTACTATGTAAAAATTAAAAAACCAAAACAAGTTTGATCCAAATTTGTAATCTTTACCTTTTTTCCCAATTCTTGTGTGGTTTAAGAAATTGTGGTGTTGTTGAAAAAATCAACATTTCAGAATTTTGACAATGAGGGGCGGTATAATTTCATATCTCTGTAGTACATACAAGACAAAAAATGAGAGGCTTGGTACAAAAAGATACGAGGAAGATTTGTTTCCAGAGAGGGGTGGTGCCTCGAGCCAAATGCCAGCATACTTAGGGTGTACTACCCTTCCTTCAACCCTTTTGTTTTGTCCTTAATTGTTTTAAGTAGGTATTACCTTGTCAATTGTGCAAAATGTAGCACAGCAAAACTCTGACCACACTCAACTGCAGTAGGCTTTTCACAAAAGTGGGTGGCGAGTTAACAACTCTTATCTTCAAAATTTTGTTCTGAAAAAGAGTTTTTAAAAACCCAACCTTTACCCTTCCCTTTTCTATTACAACCCTTTCACGTACTCTTCACCCTTTCTTTTACAGCCTTTACCTCCTCTTCAAACTAAACATCTTTCTCTCTTAATTATCTCTGTTTGGTTTGCTGAGAAACCATGAACAATAACAAGCAAATTTTTAGCATTACTGGTAAGGAAATGCATCTCCACCCTACTGTAGAGAATATTTCAAGCATTACCCCAAACTTGAACCCTACTGTGATCATACACTTAAGTATGGTGGCGTCCAAAGGGATGTAAAGAAGAGCAAAAGAGTCGCCAACAAGTTTTAGGAACTTGTAAACCGTTCACGAGGTGAAGGTTACACCCCTTAACAATCCATGAGATCGTCAACTCCGATAGGTCTAGAACCAATCAGGATTCGGGGATGAGGGTACGAATCCAATCTAAAAGAGAAAGAAACCGCCCTATAAAATAGGCCCCTACTTTATTCTACTTGTATTCATGTGCGCTTTCTGACTAACATGCAAACATTAGGTTAACCCTAAACCTGTTTGTCTATGTTGGTTGAATATTAATGCACAAACAAATCTATTATTGGCAATCACTTGAATTAAAATCATATTAGCCTGAATCAAATTATTAATTATCTTATTAAGCGTGATTTCAAATACAAATTCCCTTTAAACATGCATAAAAGGCGTGATCAAGCAATAACAATAATACATATCAAGCAACATAATATCAATAATAACAATTATTATAATAGACACAACAATCATCATAATCATAATTTCAATAGAGCATAATATTATTAGCAAGATCCTAGGCATGATACTAACATGATTAATAACAAACCCTAGCATGTCACTAAATAATAAAGATCAAAGCTTTAAACCTAACATGATATTAATATGATATTGATATGATATTAGAAAGCATAGGAAGCACCTTAAACATGATACTAGAAAACAATAATAACATCCTAACATGATACTAGAAAACAATAATAACATCCTAACATGATAATAGGAATTAATCAAATCTAAACATGCTTTCTACATTGAAATAAAAGAGAGTAAGCTAATTACTTACTTTGAAGCCTCGTACCTCTTTCTAATAACAAAATACACGCGTTAGTAAACTTTAATGAAATATTAAAACCAAACAATTAAATTAAAGAATTGAAAGGAAAGAGTTAAAAAGTTTAGATTGGATTTGAGACCAAACTCTAAAAAAAGTATAAACCTACGTCTAGGGCGAAGGCAACTTCGAACTTGGCTAGGTGTTTCTAGGTCTTGTGAATGCGGTATTGTGTTTGTAAAAGCTAGCTAGAAAGAGAGAGAGAATTAGATGATTGTAGATTATAGATGAGAGTTGTTTCAGGGTTATTTGTGTCCCTCCGGAGAGTTACAACACTAAGACTGGATGCTCACTTGGATGCCTGTACCTATAAAACAACGGAGCACCGAATGGTCGGTGGTCCGCCTCCGAAGCCTAAGTTAGTAAAGGTCCGAAGAGTAATGTGCGGAATGAAAAGGTTATCTGCTCGGATTCTGAGCTCGGGTGTACTGTACCCTTGAGATTGACAGTTCAGACAATGATTGGTATTCAATCACTGAATATTCCTAGAAAAGTGTGCTTGTAAAAGTGAGAACGTACCCCATAAATGAGGGGAATGTTCCCTATTTATAGGGTCCTAGGAAAGTGTGCCCTCCCTAGGGTTTCGTGCCCTAGGGAAGGGCACGCAGCTTTTTGCAGGGCCTCGGGATTTGGGCCTTGAAAGCCGCCAAATCCAGGGGCCTGCTATTTACCTGCCACGTGTCGCTCCCTGGAAGGTCCAAGGTGGCGCCCCTTCCAGTGACACGTGGCGGTTTCTAATTGGGCCAACTGGCTAGGGATTTTTTTACCCAAATCATTTGCCCCTCACAAGTGGCACGCGCTTGCCACGTGTCGCCTGTGACAGGTGTCAGTATCCGAGTGGTCGGATTCAAATTGTTACTGTTGGAGGGAAAATTTTAGGGTTTTACCCCCCTATAAATAGTAACGTTTGACACCCTCTTAGATTAACACCTGCGAATCTTTGGAGAATCTTGGACTTTTTGACTTAAAGAATCTCAAAATTCCCCAAGTGTTTTAACTTCTCAAGCATCCGACACTCGGCCAACTGTCCGACCGTTCTTCAGCCAACCAAGCGTCTTTCACCCTTCTACTAAAGGTTACGCCGGTTTTTTCTTTTACTTTTCATTTTTTCTTTGTTTTCGAAAAAATGGTTTCCCAATCGCATGCGGTACGGCATAGGATAGTGATCAGCCGGTCACTGGGGACGGCTGAATCTAGAATTAGCAGTGCCGAATGCTTGGCCAAAGACCCTGCTTTGCGAACATCTCCGAATCCGACCGTTTTCGTGTCTGTGCAGGACACTATGGCCATAACAAAAAGAACAGCAAGAAAATATAACTCCGATAGAACTTTCTACCATTCGGATGGGTCGACTGTATAGTCAGACGGCTCAATAAGGGCGCCTCAAAGTGAGGTGTCGGAGCATCCTAACAGCCCTTCCTATCTTCCTCCAACCCCCACCTATTACCATTCGCCCACATCTAGTGAAACTCCCAGTGATGGAATCCTGGAGGAGGCGGATGAACAATATCAGCCCAGGCCTTCTGGACAGGCGCCGGAAGAGAGTCTGGGGGAGGACCCCGCTGGCACCAGTTAGCGGTCCCCTAGCTCTGATGAGAGCTCTGATGACGAGTCGGCCTCGTCATCTTCTTCAGAGAATGCCTCCATAACTTCGGAGGAGGCAAGAACCAAAATAGATTCTGCCAGGGAGTCCCTGGCAGTGGATAAGGGGGAAAGCTGGGCCGAGCCGAGCGCTTCCAGGCACTTGGAGAAAGCCCCCTACTATCATCATGTTCCGCCCAGCAGGCGGAGCTCCATGGAGTCCGGCTTTGCCAGTTTTAGGCACAAGGTCGTTCTTGGCCATGGCTATACTTTGTCGGTCCCTAAGAAGGACGACACCATTACTTGCCGAGCCTGGCCAGCTACGAGGACAAAGCCTTCGGCTGTTATGAAGCGGCCTTTCAGGCGGGCCTTTGCTTCCCTCTCCATCCGGCCGTGGAGAGGATCTTGGATGGATACCAACTGTGTATCTGGCAACTTGTACCCAACTCCTGGATTAATATTCTGGGGTACGTTGCCGCCTGCGAGATGCTGCAGGTGGAGGCGAGCTTTGAAACGTTCGCCCATATGCACTATTTGAGTAGGGCGCCTGCTAGAGGAGGTGAGGGCTGCACTACCACAAAAACAAGAATAAGTAACACACAATACACAACTGTCAAGTTGCATAGGCGATCTCTAGAATTATACAGAGCGCCTATGTAAGATAAGCGCTTTATATGTTAAACCTATAGAGCGCCTATCAAAGTTAACCGCTCTATTTGATAAATACAAAATTTAAACAAGACAATATAGAGCGCCTCTCTTGGTTAAGCGTTCTATAAGTATTATTAAAAAAAAAATTTAAAAAAAGAAAAAGAAAACCGCGCACCACTAAGTTACTAACCCTAACTCCTTTCCACTCAATCAAGAGCTATAGCCGTCACTTCTCTAATTTCATATTTCATTCCACATCTCCCTCCTCTAACCCTTACTACTTCTCTGAGTTCTCTCTCCTCTAATTTCTAACTTCATCCCTCAATTACACCATGTTCTACTGCAATCATCACCTCCGAGGCTCCAACCCGCAGTAGATTAAAGCCAATCCCAAAACCTTCGTTCATCACCACCATGGCAGCACCTTAAACCTTGGTTTTTCCGCGGTGGGTTGGTCTGAATCTTTCCACGAACTAACGTTGTCGACCGAGCCGGATTTTGTGTTCGAATTTTAATGTACAAATGTTGCAATAAAACTCACTGAGAAAGTGAGAAGTCTATAGATGCAATAAGGTATATGAAGATTAATCTCATTTTTGTTCGAATTTCAATGTTCAAATTCGTTTTTTGGTTGTTTTTAAGTGACTGATATGAGTTTTTTTTTGGCTTTTTTTCCGATCTAAAGCTCATGATTCATTCTTTTTCAGATTTTTGATCTAATTTTCATTTTAAAATTTCGTTTTGCTTCTTAATTGTTTTAGATCTGTGGGTTTTTGGTACGGTTTCTCTGTGGGTGTTTGGTTTTCATGTTAAACTCTCTGATTTTACCAATTTTCTATGGATGTTTTAATTTAGATTTTATTCTAATTCGAATTTCTGATTTTCATTTTACCATTTCGTTTAAGTCTTAATTATCAATTTCAAATATCAAACTTCTGATTTACACCTTTAGATTTGGTAGTGTATCTTAATTATGTATCTTTTTTTTTTTTTTTTTTTTTTTTTTGTAGTGTTGTTTCTTGGTTGTTGTTTTTATTTGTGGGTGGTTGATTCGTGAACAGGGGTGTGGGTTGCGGTTGCTCTAATTGAAATGGTGGTTTTCTGAATTGTTCCTAAAGAATTTAGAACGTCGGTGCAAAGGAGGTGGTTGTATCGCTGCTTGGTGCGGTGCTTGGAGGTGTTGCTGGTGTTTGGCACTAATAGTAGTAGTGGTTGTCTCAACTTGTACTAGCAATATAAATTTTTTCCCTAAATTATTTGTTGTAATTGAAAATTTGTATATAATTTTTTTGATAAATAAAAATGTTATTACGGTGTTTTATTACTTATGTACATATTATTATTATCATTATTATTGATAAATAATAATGATAATAATAATAATATTTTTTTTAAAAAAATAAGTATGGAAAAGAGAACGCCTATCTATGATAGGCGTTCTTGTTTTACATAACTACAGAGCGCCTATCTATAGATGACAGCTCTGTTTTCCATGTTTTTTTTATTATTTAATACATGGAATAGAGAGCTGTTGTCTTAGACAGGCGCTCTATATCCTATTAGATATAGATCGCCTCAAACAGGCGTTGTGTAGACTTTATAGGGCACCCCTTCAGAGAAGCGCCTTAAAGGCGCTCTATATACCCTATTTTAGGCGATGTGTATTGTCCTTTTTGTAGTAGTGCTGGTACACCTTGACCACTTGCAAGGGGTACATGATGGCTGTTGGCAAAGAGAACAAGTGGAAAGACTGGAGGACTAAGTTTTACATAGTCAAGTCTGCCGACAGCCGCCTGAACCAAAAGTATAACAGGTGAAATAAGAATCAACCTCTCCTAGCAGGCAGGAGTGCATTGCCGCCTCTTCCTAGGCGGGCAAGGGAGGAGATCATGGACAAGGGGTTGTTTACCGTGTCCGTGAGGACGAATGATGAGGGGGACAAGGAGGTCACCCCTCAATCTATCTCCCCTTGTACAAATGGTTTGAGGAGGGGACGTTCTTAGCCGCCTGTGGGCTAAGCACTGAAATGCCGAGAGGTAGTCGGCCGTTTGTTTAATATGCAATTTCATTTTGTTTTTCAATACTTGTTTGATGGTGCTAACACTTGTTCATTTTTTGCAGACACGGCAATGGAGAAGCTCTCGGCCTCCAGGAAACCGGCTGTATCTGCTGCTCGATACAGATCAAACGTTCTCAACAGGACGGAGGCAACCACCCACACCAAGGTGGATGAGCAGAAACCCGTCGGCACCCCCAAGGTGAGAACCTATTATACTTAGCATTTCTGACTAATGTTGAATTTGTCCGAATGATTTCTGACTTGTTTTATCTTGTGTTGATGTAGGGTGCCCCTACCAAATCTCCCTCAAAACCATCCGACCCTAAAATCCAAAAGACAAGGGCGAGTGATGTGAGCGCATCCGGCAAGGGCGGCCGGAAGCACATTACTCACAAGCCCAAGAGAGGCCCAGACGCCTCTTCTCTCGAAGCTGATAGGGAGATCAGCAAACCGGATGTCCAGAGGACATCAAAGGGTGGCTCCAAGCAACCCACCACTGCTGTCGGCTTAGCAGGAGAGAGGAGGAATTTGGGGAAAGAGGAGAGGGCCAAGAGGGCCAAGCAGAGGGTGGGCTGCCTGGAGCAGCGCCTCAGCAACCAAGAGCATCAGCTGAAGGCCAAGTTTGAGTCCGTTGCTGAGTAAGAGAGAGAGGCTCTTGTTAAGCAGATGATGAGCGACTATGACGCCATCATGCGGGACACTTGGGTGGCTGTGCAACCAGACTCGGACTATCAGACTTGGAAATCCAAGTTTGATGAAGCTAGCAAAGCATTCGACGCTCGCCTTCTTAAAGAGGCTGAGAATGCGGCTAAGGCTGCTGCTGAGGCCAAGGAAGGCTCTGGGTCCGACTCTTCTGGGGAGTCGTCCTCTGGTGGAGAGGAGGAAGATCAGGTGGAGGGAAGAGAGAAAAACGATGAAGAGCAGCCGAAGGACAACAGGCCGGCTCCCCTGATCACTTAAGCTTTTTATTATTTCTGCGGTCGAATGGCCATGTCTTTGCTTTTCCGGCCTGCGTGCCGAGTATCCATGTATCTTTACCGACCGAGGGGTCGGGTAATCTGACAATTTCCTGGCTTTGCTAGCAAACAATCTTCAACCAATCATCTCATGGCGATTGGTCTTTTATTTATTGAAATCATTCGGCCATTTGGCTGAAGTTATTCAATTTTTTGTTTTTTGAATTTTTCATTGCATGTTTTTGGCTAAGTATTATAACCTGTATACCATGCGAATGTTCTTGCCCCTGGACGGATGTCGAGTGGTTTTGGTTTATTGCATTGATTGACTTAGAAGTTATTGATACTTAGAAGAGTATGCATGGTTTCTAAGTCAATCAATCACTATAGTAATTGCCCCAAACCACGCGGCAGACGTCCATCCAGAATTGGCAAATTTCCAACTTAGCAAATTTTGCTAAGGGAAAACTTCCGCCTGTTTTGCCCCATGAGCTAAAAACAGGTGCGTCCGGCCATAGGCCTCTTTTAGATAAGATGTTAAGTTTATAACTTAGCAAATTTTCTTTAAAAAGAATTGTCCGCCTGTCTTGCCCCAAAAGCAAAGGACAGGCGTCATCCGGCCAAAAGCCTCATTAGGTGCTTAAGTAGTTAACTTAACTCGTATATTAACAAGAATGTTCCGCCTGCTTTGCCCCTGGGCAAAAACAGGCGCATCCGGCTTAATGCCTCATTAGCCTCTACTTATGAAACAGTGACCATTTTCGAACTGTGCCTTTTAGATTTCACTTTTGATTAAAACAAACGACTGCGAATGCCGCCTTATCATTCGGTAGGGCCGCTTGTTATATTCGTAGAGCAATGTGCCACCCAAATGGGAGATGCTTCTCCTCGACAAATTCGCCCGAATGGACGTCGCCGGTTATCTGACTCATGTTGGAGCAGACGGTCATACTCATGCTGGAGCAGACTGTGACCATTCGATCTCTTTTTGTTTATTAATATCCGGCCATGGGCCTCTTAAATGATCAAATAAATATTCGTTAAATGTTGATATTAAATTAATGAATTTTGTAGGAACGACTGTTCTAAAGCAATCGGCTCCTTCAGAAGGATTGGGGCGTCTGTTGTTGGGACAGACGCTATCCAAACGCATTGGCCGTCTGTATTTTGTACAGGAGACACTAAGAAACTTAAATAAAAAAGACAAGTTGGGAAACGAAGGCATATTCTCATTAACAAAACTTGAGATAACAAAATTAAGGTATTTACATTCTTACTTAGAAGTAGTACTTTTTCAAGTTGTCTACATTCCAAGTGCTAGGCAGCTGCCTACCGTCTGGGTCTACCAGGCGATAAGTGCCGTCTCTTACTTCCTCATAAATTTGGTAGGGGCCTTCCAAATTTGGGGTTAGCTTTCCCTGCTCATTCGCCCTACCGACTGCCTCCATTTTCCGTAGCACAAAGTCCCCCACTTTGAGAGGACGCTTGTGTACTCTTTTGTTGTAAGCCCGAGTCATTCTTAGACGGTATATCTCATGGCGCAAGGCAGCATTGCCCCTGCGCTCTGGAAGTGAGTCCAATGCTAGGCACATGGCCTCCCAGTTCGCCTCTTCATCATACAACATGATTCGAAGAGTCGGCTCATAGTGTTCAATGGGCAGAACAGCTTCTGCTCCATACACCATAAGAAATGGGGTTTCTCTAGTTGCCCCTTTAGCAGTCGTTCGGATGGACCAGAGGACATGTGGTAATTCATCCGCCCAAAGGCCACCAGCCCGTTCAATTTTCTTCTTAATCCCATCTGAGATTAACTTGTTGAAGGCTTCGACCTGGCCGTTTGCTTGAGGCCGGCCAACTGATGCAAAGAAGCTTGAGACCCCTTGGTCTCCCAGCCAAGTCTTGAGTTGAGGCGTCTCAAATTGAGGACCATTGTCAAAAACCATAGGCATAGGCACCCCGAAACGAGTGATTATGTTCCTCCAGATGAAGGAAATGACATCTTTTGTCTTGATGTTTTTGACTGCCTCCGCCTCTACCCACTTGATAAAGTAATCCACAGCCACCAGTATGTAGCGCTTGCCGCCCAGTGCAGCTGTATATGGCCCCAGAATGTCCATGCCCCATTTGGCAAAAGGTATTGGGCTATGGATGGCCGTCAGGTCTGTAGCCGGACGATGGATGAGCTTGCCAAATTGGCACTTGTCACATTTTTTCACCATTTCCATTGCATCCGATTCCAGAGTCGGCCAGAAGTAAAGCCGCCTGGCCTTGGCAGCGAGGGATCTGCCGCCGATATGGGAGGCGCAGAATCCCGAATACAACTCTTCGAGGACTTCCTTACCCTTTTTAGGGGTAACACACTTCAACAGGGGTTTCATAAAACCAGCCCTGAAGAGTTCTTCTTGTCGCAACTCGAAGTTAGCCGCTCGTTTTTTCAGAACAGCCGCCTCCTGTGGTGAGTCAGGGAGCGTGCCGTCTACAAGATAGGCCCGGATGCTGTCCACCCAGGTTGAGCTTCGGTCAAGAATTCCAATGGGGTCTTCCTCAGATATATACTTCTTTTTTCCATGACCTCCTAGAAGACTGACCGAGGCATTTCATAGGAGGCGGATGATGCCATTTTGGACAGAGCATCCGCCTGATTGTTTGAAGACCTGGGCACTTGACTTAGATTGAATTCTTCAAGTGTCCCAACTTCATCCTTGACCGCTTACAAGTATTTAATCATGGCCGGATGAGTGGCCTCTTACGTCCCATTGACTTGGAGTACGACCAGTTGTGAATCCGAGAAGGCGTCAATTTTCTTTGCCCCTGCTGCCTTACAGTACCGAATGCCAGCAAGCAGGGCTTCATACTCGGCCTCATTGTTAGAGACCTAGAACTTGAACCGTAGTGCATACTCATATTTGTCTCCTTCAGGAGACTGACAGATAATTCCTGCACCACAGCCGTTCGCAGTGGAGCTCCCGTCCACATACACTTCCAAACCCGACTAGTATCATCCGGAGCAACCGGCCTTGTCATTTCCACAATAAAGTCGGCGAATGCTTGCCTCTTTATTGCTTTCCTTGGTTCATAAGTGATTTCCAATCCTTGCATTTCAATCGCCCATTTGAGCATTCGTCCAGAAGACGCCAAGGTTGTAAGAGGCCGCTTGATCGGTTGGTCAGTGTAGACCACTACCGCATGTGCTAGGAAATAGGGTTTTAACTTCTTGATGGCCATGTAAAGAGCGAGACCAAATTTTTCAACCCTGGGGTACCGAAGCTCAGCGTTCCTGAGAACATGGCTGATGAAATAGACCGGGAGCTGGATGCCGTCTCTTTTAGCTAAGAGAACGGCGCTGAGGGCATGATCGGAGACGGCCAAGTACATGAAGAGCTTCTCTTTAGGCAGAGGGCGCAAGCCTTGGCAAAGAGTGCAGATGAGTTTTTAACTTTTGAAAGGCTGCTTCTGCATCATCTCCCCATTCAAAATTTGTCTTCTTCCTGATTTCCTGGAAGAAGTAGAGACACTTGTCGCCTGACCGATTGAGGAATCTCCCTAGGGCTGCCAGACAACCTGTTAGCTTTTGTACTTCTTTCACAGTGCGGGGCGACTGCATGTCAATAACCGCCTGTATTTTCTCAGGGTTGGCCTCTATTCCCCTTTGGTCGATCCGAGAAACTTCCCAGACTCAACACCAAAGACACACTTTTTTGGATTTAGCATGACCTTGTGCCGCCTGAGTGTGGCGAATGTTTCTCGGAGATTAGCAAGGTGATCCGCTTGTTGTTTGGATTTGACTATCATGTCATCAATGTATGCTTCTACATTCCTCCCAATTTGATTAATGAAGACTGTATTAATCATTCGTTGGAAAGTAGCAGGCGCATTCTTCAAACCAAACGACATCACAGTATAACTAAACAACCCCTGATCAGTGACGAATGCCGTCTTTTCTTGATCTTTTTTCCACAGGGCATGTCCGGCTGTTGAATCGACCAGACTTTCGATCTTTGGCAATGGATAACTATCCTTCGGACATGCTCTGTTCAGGTCGGTGTAGTCAACACACATCCGCCAAGTTCCATTCGGCTTATTTACTAACACAACGTTAGCCACCCACTCAGGGAAATTGCATGGCCGAATGAACTTGGCGTCTGTAGACACCCATTTGTGTCTCCCCAAAACCAAACCCAGTGATGAATGCCTTTCACGTTGTGTTATTATCGAATTAGGTGAAAGTGATTAAAAGTCAAGTGTTGCGGTTTAGTTTTAATTAAATTATGTTTTTGAAAATGACTTTGTTTATTTGAAAATAGGCGAACCGGTTTATTTTGGTCCATGATAAGGGTCCAATAATAGAGTAGATGGATGGGGCTCGAAGAGACCTTTCCAACGATATATTATAAGCCCAATTCCGATGAATAATGTGAAGTTATGGCCAAAATACTAAACTGGGCCTGGTTAATTATTTAAATACGGCCCAATGATCTAGAGGAGGGCCCAATATTAATTATTATTCCTAAAATTATTAGGATTAATTATAGTTTTCTAGAAGTTTCTAGAAAGTTCTTTTTAATTCTAATATTATTAGATTTAATAGTTAATTATCTTTAATAGATTTTTATTTGGAATAAAATATCGTTTTGTTATCTTAAAAATATATAATTTATCTTCTGTACGGATTTCGTAGATCAAGTTGATTAAAGATCAGATTCCGCGTGAAGAAAAACGCGCTAATACAGATTATCGCCAAACGACAAATCTGTCGCCGCGCGACAGACCCTGTCGCCTCGCGACAGACATTGTCGCGTCGCGACAGAGTTGATTCCTGGCGACAGCGTGGAGTTTGATTCCTTATCAAATTCTATGATTTTTCTGGACTATTTTCATTATAAATAGCGTCCGAATCCCTGTTTTCAGAATCATCAATTCACAATCATCAACTCTCATCTATTTTCCCAATTAATTCTCTCTTTTCTCTCTTGAGCAATATATGCTTTCTTTCCCTCTATTTCTAAACTAGCTTTTTACAAACAATATTCCGCATTCACAAGACTTAGAATTTCCTAGCCAAGTTCGAAGTTGCCTTCGCCCTTAGACGTGAAAGGTTGACAATTTCTGAGGGTTTGGTCCAAAACTAGTCAAAACTTTATTTAATTTGATTTTTAATTTAATTCTTTAATTATTCTTTATTATTTTCATTGAAGTTTACTAACTTGTGTATTTTGTTATTAGAAAGAGGTACGAGGCTTTAAAGTATGTAATCTTATTACTCTCTTTCAATGTAGAAAGCATGTTTATTATTGTTTAATATTTCTAGTATCATGTTAGGATGTTATTTTATGATTTCTAGTATCATGTTTAGGGTGCCATTACTCTTTCTAATATCATGTTAGTACCATGTCAGGTTTGAAGCTTTGATCTTTATTGTTTAGTGACATTCTAGGGTTTGTTATTAATCTTGTTAGTATCATGCCTAGGATCTTGCTATTATATTTAAGCTTTATTATGCCTTATCATGCTATTATCATCGTTATTATTATTTATTGATTATTATTTATGTTGCTTGATATATTTTATTGTTATTGCTTGATCACACCTTTTTATGATTGTTAAAGGGAATTTGTACTTGAAATCACGCTTAATAAGATAATTAATAATTTGGTGTAGGCTAATGTGATTTTAACTCAAGTGATCGCCAATAATAGAATTATTTGTGCATTAATATTCAATCAACATAGATTAAACAGGGTAGGTTTAATATGATGTTTGTATGCTATTCGAAAAGCGCACATGAATACGAGCAGAACAAAGTAGAGGCCTATTTTATAGGGCGGGTCCTTTCTTTTGTAGATTGGATTCGTACCCTCATCCCCGGACCCTATTTGGTTCAAGACCTTATGGAGTAGTTGATGGTCCTTTTGGATTGTCTTTTGGGTTTACAAGTTCCTAAAACTTGTTGGCGACTCTTTTTGCTCTTTGTCTTTCCCTTTGGAACGCCACCGTACTTTAGTGTATGATCACAGTGGGGTTCAAGTTTGGGGTTATCATAATGCTTGAAATATTCCCTACAGTTTTTGGCGACTCCACTGGGGAGGATTTCTATTTATTTCCTGAAATTTATTTAATTTTGGCAATTATTTAGAATGAGCGGATGAGACTCGAAAAATTCTAAGTATTTCATGTGCGTGATTTGATTAACATTATTGTCATATGCATTAAAAGGTCCTCATGGGAGCACCCCATGAGTCAATCCATAGGAATTTTACACGTAGGAGATTTGAGAAATATCTTTCATGACTAGAATCGAAAAGATGATGCGAAATCTGGAAAATTCGAAGAACACAGAAACTTGCCAACGCATGTAGGAACTAGCGTCTAGAAAACAGGGCTTGTCGCCCGTAAAAAGTTTCTGTCGCTTGGCGACAGAGGCTTTTTTGCGGCGACAGTCCCTGTAGTCTGGCGCCAAGTTCTTCCAATACCGAGCCAGGGGTCTGCCTTCTTGCTTTGACCATTTCTAGCATTGTTGGCTTGATTTTGCTTATTGATTGAGTCCTTTTCTCACTTTTCTGAACCCATATGTGTTCTACATATGGAAATAACCCTCTGGGGGTTCCTGCTTCACCTGCCCAATGGAATATCCCACTATCATGTGCAAAGTTCAGATTTGGGTACGTGCAAAGTTTGTGAATCCACCAAACCATGGAGTCGAGTTCGATTTCATCACGAACTCGCGGAATCCTGTCCATTCGCTCCAACCCTCCCGGTAGGCTTGTGTGCAATGCATATGGATTCATAACCATAGACCTTTTTGACTTAACCCATATCCTCGAACTTTAGAGAACTAGAGCCATGGTTAGGTTGCAAACTCATCATATTTTGACTATGTGAACTACTTGCGCACACTTGCTTGTATATATTATATATGTGTTAACCGTTTGTTTGACTTGTGATTAAGACTAAATAAATTGACTAATGACTAAAAGGACTTTGTCTAATTAATTAATTAATTAAAGGCTAATAAATTAATCAATTCGACTTAGTATGACTTTAGGCATGTCCATTTAGAGTGAAATTACTGGAAACAGTCCAGATTAATGTTCCAGCAATGACACAGGAATTTGGACTGTGGCGCTGCAGTCTAGTGTCTGTCGCCTGGCGACAGTTTTGTCGTCTGGCGACAGGCTCTAAACAGTGGCGACAGTCCTGTTGTTTTAGCGACAGTCCATTTCTCTTGCTCGAGTCATCACAACGAGTCTAATTCACAGTCTACTAATCAGTTTATCAATTTATTAATGGCTCAAACCATGTTAAGTCTTTAATTGAGTTTAGGCACTTAAAGTCCAATGGTCATACACTAAGAGTCAAAGAAATTGTTTAATTAATTAATTAATTAATTTGAACTAATAAATAAGCCTAAAATCGAGTCATAGTTCCTTTTAGTCGACCCGGATTTTTATTCCCGTATACTGCACATGCGTCAACTTGTTTTGGTCATAGCCGGAGTTCTAGGAAGAATCACGAGTCGTATAACCTATGGATCTGTAGCCCCGAGTTTTATCTTTAATTTGGCGTTGGTTTCGTCCCAATCAGAGTCACAGATCAAAAGTTATGACTAAAATACTACAACCTGTCCAGTTTAATGCACATACGTGAAATCTTAATTTAGTCTTTGCTTAAGTCTAGTCACATAGTCTAGCCACATGGTCATGACACAAGTCTTAACATGTCAACTACACTCACTACTCTTAGCACACACTTTGTATATGTCACCATGACCATGTCTTAGATTCATGCATGAGTCGTTTCTCCGTCATTTGAGTTGGGGGTCCATTCTATTCCTATTTCTTCAATATTTCTTCATCTACATCTTCTTTCTACTCTCCACATACTTTCTTCCATATTTCTCCATCTACATCATCTTTCCACACTCCACATACTTTCTCCACCTATTATTCCCCTCATTCTTCCATGATCTCTTCCCATCTATGCATGTTGAATCGAGTTCGAGTCATGTGATTGACAATAATAATAATAAAAAAAAGAGTAATGATGAGACAAAATATAAGGCAAGATTCTCACTAAGATTTCATGCTTTCTTCTTCTTTTTTCAAACCTTTCCCCAATAAGTCTAGCATAGGCACCCTTTGTCTACCTTAGATTTATTACATAGGTTTTTTTTTATTTTGTTCCCCTTTAATAAAATGAGCATTTAATTTCTTGCATATGATCATTGCATTGCATTATTCAAAAAAAAAAAAAAAAAAAATATATCGCCGAATTAAGCACAAGGTATACCAATGATTTGAGGCACCCCCTTGTAACCATATCATATTACCTTTCACCCTTCAAATATATAATCCTTTTCTCTATAAACCACTTTGAGCCTCGTTTAACGATAGACCTTTTTTTTTTCAACCCACATCTACTTAACCTTGGGATGGGATAGTGTGTAATTTATGCAAGTTCCAAATATGAAAAGCTTGAGTGATCTCAAAAAAAATAAAATAAAAATAAGCAAAATTACTAAAAGTGTACAAAAGAGCAAGTGTTCCAATGTCTTGGATATAAAAATATCTTTGATAAGAACATGTCTCAGATTGCGTTTCTTATCGAGTGCTCGGTACCGTGCCTGAGAAACATGAATGCCAAGTGAGTGATAGACCGCATGATCGAGATTGCTCACACTTATAAAAAAAATGCGAATATGAAAAATGCAAAAGCAAAAAAAGAAGAGCAAACAAAAAAAAGAAAAAAAGCTCAAAAATGAGAAAACTCAAGCATAAAAAATACAAAGATTCAAAAGCAAGGTTGCACACTTTGGGGGCTTATCTAGGGTCTTGAGCCTTTATCCCTTTCTTCTTCAACCTTTAACCTAACCACGTTACAACCCTTAAAAGACCTTTTTGAGGTATACACACACTTGTGCGAGGTTCGGCTAGAGCTACGTTTGGCCTGATTCCTAACGGATATGTAGGCAACCTCATATTGAGGTGCGGCCATAATAAAAATGCATTCAATTTCACATTCACACACTTACACCATGATCATATCAAGGGATTTCCAATGCTCATCCCTATTCACTTAGAGCTAGACTTGGGGGCTTGATCCTTACATCATTAGCCTACCTAGCCTAAGAGTCATCATTATTTGACTCTTATCAAATAATACTTTTCCATACACTTAGCCTTTGCAGCTTAACTTTAGTGTCACTTTCACACACATCACAGATACATGGCCAAAGATACTTCCCTTAGGAACCTTTTGTCATGAAGTCTTAGCATAATGTTGAAGCATGCTTTGTCATATCAACATCACTCATCACTTATAATCATCATTGTATCAGGAAGTATGAAGTACTTAGCCTCCATGCCTAAGTTACCTAAATACTTTCATAATCGAGTCAACTAAGATAGTTTAGGGGAATTACTCCTTGTACCTTGAGGAATAGTATCAAATGCATATACTTGACTAAGCTCATTCAACATGCACCATCAAACACTTCGATTCTTTTTCACGTCTTTCTTTTTCGGGAGAAAGTCGGTACCCTCCACAAAAATGACGGGAAATTTTTGCTTTTTTGCATTTTCGAGTCGCACATCACACACAAGTCATGTACATTGAGTCATGTTGTGTCATATCACATCGAGTTAAGTCTAACACATGCGTCAAACGCTTTGAGTCGAGTCATGTCAAGTTAATGAGTCAAGCAACCCTAAGATAATAAAAGATGAGCAAAGTCCTATAGTCTAAAATATAGATGCAGGTACATTCCAGCGAGCAAGAATATTCCCGGATTTTTTCGAAAAAAAACCGCGAATATAGATATATAAGATTCTTCCAAGATGAGAGAAGTTTGAGCAAAATTATATGGAGATGAAGAGCCTTAATTTGCAAAAGATTTGAGCAGATTTGGTTGTAAGGAAACGACCAAATTGAAAGTTCGGAACGATATCGCGGCGACAGAAGGTTTTGGCTTGCGCTGGTGCGGCGACAGGTCACGTGGCTTCATGATGTGGTCATATAGACCTGGCTCAGCAATTTTGGGTTCCTTGGTACGCCAGTTAGCCCCTCTAAGCAATTTGACATGATTTAGTCAGCTTGATTGCAATCACAATAAGTGATCGACCTGACAAAAGATCGTCTCACTTAGCTTAAAGCGCCTAAGTATTGGCTCATCGCAAGCACCAAAGTAACGGTTCACAACGATTTCCTAGGATGGAAGAAGATTTGAAGATATGAGATGACGAAGCCTTCAACAGGGGGCTTTAAGATTAAAAAGAGTCTATTGCTTGGATTTAAGAAGGGCGGTTTGAGATGAAGCGACCTTCAATAGCTTTCACTATGATTGGGGAGGTTATTATTAGATTGAGAAGAACAATTCAAGATGAAGCGGTCTTTGATAGCTTTCGCTAGGTGACAACGCCCGCTAAGATTGTGGAAGTTGTCACCTAGATTTGAGAAGAGCGGTTCGTGATGAGGCGGTCTTCGACGACATTCTCTAAGATTGTGGAGGTTGTCACCTAGATTTGAGAAGAGCGGTTCGTGATGAGGCGGTCTTCGACAACATTCGCTAAGATTGTGGAGGTTGTCACCTAGATTTGAGAAGAGCGGTTCGTGATGAGGCGGTCGTCGACGACATTCGCTAAGATTGTGGAAGTTGTCACCTATATTTGAGAAGAGCGGTTCGTGATGAGGCGGTCTTCGACGACATTCACTATGATTGGGAAGGTTGTCACCATGATTCAAGGAAAAGCTCGAGATGTAGCAGCAATGATAGACAGCGTTCCCTAGGATGTGGAGAGTTGTCACAAATTCTGAAGATGGCGAGATATGGTCACCTTCGACGGTCCCTCAAGATAAAGAAGAGATTGTCTACAGCGGCGATGCACGGCCGTGGCGACGTACGGCCACAACCTAGAAGATGACGACATACAGTTATTTTCGACGATGTTCCCGAAATACTGTGGAGGATTGTCACCAAGAATATTGAAGGCGACGACATACGGTTATCTTCAATGATGGCGTTCACGAGGCACTGTGGAGGTTGTCACAAACAACAAATGAAGCAACAACAAACGGTTACGTTCAGAGACGTGTGCTCGACAGTGCAAGATACGCGTTTCTTAACTCTTTTATCTGTTTAACTAATGGTTGTTTTGCAGGTATCGGCATTATAAGAATGATTTGGAATCGCAGAACGTTTTGAATCATTCTCCGTCCCTATCGCTACTTTGACTTTCGTTTTTCGAAACTTAAGTTTCTTCAAACTCAGTCAAAGTGGGGGCTTCTGTAGACACCCATTTGTGTCTCCCCAAAACCAAACCCAGTGATGAATGCCTTTCACGTTGTGTTATTATCGAATTAGGTGAAAGTGATTGAAAGTCAAGTGTTGCGGTTTAGTTTTAATTAAATTCTGTTTTTGAAAATGACTTTGTTTATTTGAAAATAGCCGAACCGGTTTATTGTGGTCCATGATAAAGGTCCAATAATAGTGTAGATGGATGGGGCTCAAAGAGACCTTTCCAACGATATATTATAAGCCTAATTCCGATGAATAATGAGGAAGTTATGGCCAAAATACTAAACTGGGCCTGCTTAATTATTTAAATACTGCCCAATGATCTAGAGGAGGTCCCAATATTAATTATTATTCCTAAAATTATTAGGATTAATTATAGTTTTCTAGAAGTTTCTAGAAAGTTCTTTTTAATTCTAATATTATTAGATTTAATAGTTAATTATCTTTAATAGATTTTTATTTGGAATAAAATATCGTTTTGTTATCTTAAAAATATATATTTTATCTTCTGTACGGATTCCGTAGATCAAGTTGATTAAAGATCGGATTCCGTGTAAAGAAAAACGCGCTAATACAGGTTGTCGCCAAACGACAAATCTGTCGCCACGCGACAGATTCTGTCGCCGCGCGACAGACATTGTCGCGTCGCGACAGAGTTGATTCCTGGCGACAGCGTGGAGTTTTATTCCTTATCAAATTCTATGATTTTTCTGGACTATTTTCATTATAAATAGCGTCCGAATCCCTGTTTTCAGAATCATCAATTCACAATCATCAACTCTCATCTATTTTCCCAATTAATTCTCTCTTTTCTCTCTTGAGCAATATATGCTTTCTTTCCCTCTATTTCTAAACTAGCTTTTTACAAACAATATTCCGCATTCACAAGACTTAGAATTTCCTAGCCAAGTTCGAAGTTGCCTTCGCCCTTAAACGTGAAAGGTTGACAATTTCTGAGGGTTTGGTCCAAAACTAGTCAAAACTTTATTTAATTTGATTTTTAATTTAATTCTTTAATTATTCTTTATTATTTTCATTGAAGTTTACTAACTTGTGTATTTTGTTATTAGAAAGAGGTACGAGGCTTTAAAGTATGTAATCTTATTACTCTCTTTCAATGTAGAAAGCATGTTTATTATTGTTTAATATTTCTAGTATCATGTTAGGATGTTATTTTATGCTTTCTAGTATCATGTTTAGGGTGCCCTTACTCTTTCTAATATCATGTTAGTACCATGTCAGGTTTGAAGCTTTGATCTTTATTGTTTAGTGACATGCTAGGGTTTGTTATTAATCTTGTTAGTATCATGCCTAGGATCTTGCTATTATATCTAAGCTTTATTATGCCTTATCATGCTATTATCATCGTTATTATTATTTATTGATTATTATTTATGTTGCTTGATATATTTTATTGTTATTGCTTGATCACACCTTTTTATGATTGTTAAAGGGAATTTGTACTTAAAATCACGCTTAATAAGATAATTAATAATTTGGTTTAGGCTAATGTGATTTTAACTCAAGTGATCGCCAATAATAGAATTATTTGTGCATTAATATTCAATCAACATAGATTAAACAGGGTAGGTTTAATATGATGTTTGTATGTTATTCGAAAAGCGCACATGAATACGAGCAGAACAAAGTAGAGGCCTATTTTATAGGGCGGGTCCTTTCTTTTGTAGATTGGATTCGTACCCTCATCCCCGGACCCTATTTGGTTCAAGACCTTATGGAGTAGTTGATGGTCCTTTTGGATTGTCTTTTGGGTTTACAAGTTCCTAAAACTTGTTGGCGACTCTTTTTGCTCTTTGTCTTTCCCTTTGGAACGCCACCGTACTTTAGTGTATGATCACAGTGGGGTTCAAGTTTGGGGTTATCATAATGCTTGAAATATTCCCTACAGCGTCCAGCAGCTTTTTAACTTCGGCTGCTGCCGCCTGACTTCTTTCCTCGCCGTGGTTTATTTTCTTTTGCCGGATGGGCTTCTTTTTGGGATCCACGACAAGTTTGTGGACAGCGAGATCCGGGCTGATGCTAGGCATCTCTTCCACTTCAAAGGCAAAGATGTCTTTGAATTCTTTCAGAAGCAGTTGCAGGCTGTCACCTAGCTTAGAAAATGCAACCGTCCCCACCTTAACAGTCCGCTCTGGCCGAGTGTCGTCCAGGGGGATATCAATGTGGTCACCAGTCGGCTAGGGACGGAGGTCGTCTGACCGTTCCCCGGTCAGTGATTGCTATTGCTTTTCTTTTTTGTCCACCACCAGCTGATCAATCTTTCTCTTTTTCTCGGCTGGTGGGGCCGCCTGATCTTCCTTGATATCATCAAGGTCGATTGTTTGTTTGCCCCGGACGGTTGCTACGACCGCGGGCTTGACGTCTGAGAGGTAACACTCCCGAGCTGTCTTTTGGTCCCCATTAAGGGAACCAACTGTGCCATCATCCCTTTAATACTTGACAAGCATGAGGGCAAGAATGATAACGGCCTTGCACTCGTTCAGAGTGGGTCGGCCAAAGATGAGGTTGTAGGCAGTGAGCTCTTCAACCACAAGGAAACGGATGGTAATATGACGACCGTTTCCTTTCTGCCCCAGGCGGACGGGCAAGTCTATCCGTCCAACTGGGTGCACAAGTCCTCCCCCAAACCCTACAAGGGTGTGGAAGACCTCCATCATGCTATCCGGCTTGTACTTGAGGTTGGACAAGCATTTGAGGCTGATGAGGTCAGAGGAGCTGCCTGTGTCTATCAGAATTCGACCAACCAATTGGTTTGCCACTTTGCATTCAATGACCACAGGGTCATCATGCGGCCGACGGACTTTGCCTCTATCCTTTTCGGTGATGATGACTTCGGGGAAGGAGGATATGCTTGCCGCCTCTCCCTCTTCAACAGAATGGATCATCTTTTTCAGATGATCCTTGGTGCCCCGAATGGTCAGGCCACCCTCGGCGAATCCGCCTGCTATTGTATATACCGGATCTTCATCGGTTTCGGTACTAACAGTAGGCAGGGGAGTCTTCTTTTTGGACTGCCCCGGATTCGCTTTTGAAGTCACTTTGGACTTCACATAGGACTTCAGCTGTCCTTTGTCGGCCAGACGGTCAAGCTCTCGTTTGAGGCTGAAACAGTCGTTAGTGTCATGGCCGACATCTTCATGGAAATGGCAGTGTTTATTTTTGTTCCGATTCTAGGCGGAACCTCTCATTGGAGTCGGCTTCTCAAGAGTCAGCCGATCCTTTATTTCCAACAGGATGGAGCAGCAGTCCTTGTGGAACTCGTACCTTGGGACGTACGGTTTCCACTCTTTCTTCTTTTTCTAGGCCGGCTGATCAGAGTTATCAACGGCCCAGATTTGTTTTTCCTTTTTGCTCTCTTCTGGCTTAGGAGCCGACTGAGCAGGCCGACTCTCCTTCTGTCGGTCGGACCTTTTAGAGTCCGACTGCTTGCTGGAGGAGCAGAGCTCGGTCGCCTGTATATAGGCTTCCGCCTTTCGCAGTGCCCCCTGCAAGGTGAAAATTTGTTTGCGGATGAGTTCATACTTGAAAGTAGAACCATCCTTTAGACCCTTGAAGAAGTCTGTGAAGGCGACCTCATCAGATAGCCCATGGATCTAGATTCTCACCAGATTGAACCGCCTGACGTAGGAACGCAAGCCTTCTCTATCTCCCTGCTGCACATTGCCAAGATCAAGGCTTGTCTTTTTTGCAGGGATGTTCATAGAGAAGTTAGAAGCAAACAAGAACGCAAGCGTCTTGAAGCTATTGATATAACCAGCCGGCAGATTGCCGAACCACTACTGGGCTATGCCCTTCAGGGTGGCTGGAAAACAGCGACACCATGCGGCATCATCCAACCCTTGTAAATACATGAGGTGGGTGTATGCTAGCAGGTGGTCTTCAGGGTTGGTGGTCCCATCATAGGTCCCAACCAACACATTTTTAACCTTGGCCGGCTGTTCGGCATCGGTTATTTCCTTGGAGAAGGCAGAGGGTTGATCTCCAAGATGTTGCAGCCTAAGCTGCCAGTCCATGGGCTGATAGCCGCATGCCGCCTGCCCTCCGAAGAAGGCAGGTTGAATATAAGGTTGAGCAACCGCCTGGTACAATGGCTGAGCCATGTACTGAGCCGACTGAATTACATGAGGTCCAACTTGAACCCGAGGGCTACTTGCTGGAGTCTCATGCACAGATTGTGAATACCTCAAGGAGGTAGTCTGGAAGCTATCATAATAAGTCGACGTTGAGGCCGACTCTAAAAGCTCATTCCTCTTCTGCTCGATGTAATGTCGAGCGTCAGAGAATGTTTTCTTGCTACCATCCGGCTGAACATGCCGAATGGCTTTTCTTGTATCCGTTTCTAGGAAACGGAGTCTGGTAAGGTCAAATTGAGGCCGAGCCTTCTCCTTTGGGGCAGGATGAGGAGTCGGCTGTCGGTCCCTGAATGATTTGTGCTTGCCCACCTGGGCTGATTTCGTGGCCGACTGCTCCTTTCTAAGAGTAGCCGACCTCTTGTCGGTGAGTTGTTTAATTTCACCTCGGAGACTGCTCACATGGCTCCATGAGCTCGTCTCTGGTCACTGGGGCTGATCCTGCCGCCTGGGTAGGACCACCTGGCTTCTTTGAATGTCCGGCTGGTTTGCTCGGAGCATTCTGAGAGTGAGGGCGCTCCCGCTTTTCTTTGCTGCGGATGCGCCTGGAGATGAGAGACCCATCTCGGGCAGTATAGGTTTCGACGTCACTGTCGTCACCTGAGTCATGGTCTGTTTGGACCAACACTTCTTCCAGGGACCGATTGGTCTCTGGTGGCTGTCTGGTCTCCGGAGGCCGATTGGTTTCCGGAATTGGTACAGTTTCCAAAGAGGCCATCTTAGAGGTACTCTCCCCACAAACGGCGCCAAATGTTTCGGGGTTTTTAGTGTCCCTCGAGAGAGTTAAAACACTAAGATTGGATGCTCACTTGGATGCCTGTACCTGCAAAACAACGGAGCACCGAATGGTCGGTGGTCCGCCTCCGAAGCCTAAGTTAGTAAAGGTCCGAAGAGTAATGTGCGGAATGAAAAGGTTATCTGCTCGGATTTCGAGCTCGGGTGTACTATACCCTTGAGAGTGACAGTTCAGACAATGATTGTTATTCAATCACTGAATATTCCTAGAAAAGTGTGCTCGTAAAAGTGAGAACGTACCCCATAAATGAGGGGAATGTTCCCTATTTATAGGGTCCTAGGAAAGTGCGCCTTCCCTAGGGTTTCGTGCCCTAGGGAAGGGCATGCAGCTTTTTGCAGGGCCTCGAGATTTGGGCCTTGAAAGACGCCAAATCCAGGGCCCTGCTATCTACCTGCCACGTGTCGCTCCCTGGAAGGTCCAAGGTGGCGCCCCTTCTAGTGACACGTGGCGGTTTCTAATTGGGCCAACTGGATAGGGTTTTTTTTACCCAAATCAAGAGTTGATTGTGATCAATCTTGGTGATGATTTTAAAAAGGGGAGATATGACCTCTATTTATAGGAAAAAAGAGTGTCGAAAAATAAAGAAAAGAATCCAAATTCGAATCGAGCGTATTTTGTTTTTATCATATCTTTTGATCCGTAAGTCGAAATAAGACATATAATATGTCGTCGGAAAGCTCTTGAAATGTACTTTTCAACCCAATTAGAATAAGATTAAAATATTTTGTAGATAAAAAGATATGGCCGAAATACAAGGACGGTATCAGTTTTATAGATTTCGTATTCCTTTTACATCTTTTTCGTTATAGCTCGAAATTAATATTATAATATATCATTGGAAAGATATTTTCAAGATCTATCCAACCATATACAATTTGGATAAAGATTATGAGGCACAAAAATAATATCTGACTGTCTTTGAACATGTTTAAATCCGAATAGAATTCGGACTTAAAAAAGGAAAGTTTTTATAAAAGGAAAGTTTTATTCAAATTCAAACTCTATGATCTTATCTTTTAAAAAAAGGATAACTAAGATCTTTTAGAATCTTATACAAGTTTCTAATCAATCCTAATTAGTTTAGGAATAGGATTAAACTTTTGGATCCTCCTCATGATCATTGGGCAATAGGTAAAATCCGGTTTGGGCTTAGTTTAGTATTTTGGCAATAACTTCCTCATTATTCATCGGAATTTTGGCTTATAATATATCGTTGGAAAGGTCTTTTCAAACCCCATCCAAATACATCATTATTGGACCCTTATCATGGACCAAACTAAACTGGACTGGACGTTTTCATAAAATAGGGTGGGTTTTCGAAAACAGAAAGAAAGATTTTTAATAAAAACTACCGCATCACTAGACTTTTCACACTTTCACTTCATTCGATTATCATTCGGCGTGAAAGATATTCATCACTGGGTTTTATTTTGGGGAGGCACAATTGGGTGTCTACACCTACTGAACCTGTTTTTTCTTTTTTTTCTCCCTTCATTGCGTCACGTACCCCTGAGCTTGATTTCAACTCCATTGAGCACTATGCTAACAACATGGAATACTATCAAATGGCCTCCCCTATACCCAACACTTTACTTCGTGACCAGCTTGTAAACTCTTTTGACTACAAGACTACAACCTTCATCCCTGAAAGTCTCATGGAAGTTGGTGATAATGATTGTCAACCACCTTATTACCCTCTTTATTCTGATTTAGATGGCTATCTACACAAGGGGGTAGTTGCCTTCGCTAAGTTGTTCTGTGAGAAAACAAAGACAGATGACTATCCTTTTGTTCCATAGGAGCTCATTCCTTTCTTCGATATGAAGCCATATTTCAACCCTACCCTTCTTCCCATCTACACACTCCCTGTTAGAGAAAGACACATCTTTGTTGGGGCGAAGAGTGCTTACATTCATGTCATGGAGGTGAAAGGGACTGTCTAGCTGCTGGAGGTGAATGTGTTCACCTGCATTACACCTATCCTGAAGGCGAAGCACCACCGCGTTTCTCTATATGGTAATCCACACGACAATGTTCCTAGTTCTAGGTGCTTTCCAATAGGGTCTTCTATGCTTGGAATGCTAGAAACATCTATTATTGCTTGGAATGCTAGAAACATCCACCGTCCATCTTTCAAAGAGACATTTGAAAAATTCTTCTATGCTTTTCTTTAGAAGTTTTGATAATTACTGAGGCTATGGCTGATCAAACAATGCTCCACTACATCACTGAAAAACTAAATTGAGTGTATAGTGTTGATGCATTTGGGACTATGAATGGTTACAGTCATGTTCTACTAATTTGGGCCAAGAGAGATGCCTACCCATGGGTTCTTAAGCGGGGCAAAGGTTATTTTGGTCACCAAATGGGTGTCTCTATTGACGTAATTACTCCATTTATTATATTACACTGCCTTGTTTATTACTGAGAGTTCTGTAGTATATGTTCCTTAAATTAATGTCTAAGGTTTTTGTTGTTAGTTAATTTGTGTTACTTTCAGTTTTAAGAGGTATTGTTGTTTAATTTTATTCGTCACTGGGTTAACTCTACAATTTTTAGTGAGATTATTTTATTTCAGAATAGTATTACCATATATTGTTTTGAACAAAGTTGGCATAATTTGTCCATTAATTCTATCTTTTTGAGTTATAGTAGTATATTAATATGCTGTAATGGTACTATTTCTTTAGTCAGTGGTATATGTCATTTTTTTTGGGTTGAAATGGTGATTGATTAAATGAAAAGGATAAATAATTGAGCCTAATGTTACACGTAATTTGTTTTTCCTATGGGGCAATACTTATAATTTAGAGTGGTCAAAGAAGATGTTGTAGTGGTCAAAATATAATTCAGAGTGGTATACTAGCATTTTTATTTGTAACACTGGTAAATGGAGCCTCATAAAATTTTTTGTGCTCCATATTATTCACAAAAAAATATTTTCACATACTTGTTCATTTTATGGTGGTAAGACTCTCCTTTGTGTCCTATATTTTTATAAGATTTACATGAATTTAATATAATTCGTACATTTCGTTGATTCAATATACATGCTCTTATATACTATTGAACTAAAATGCTTTTAATTTAATTATCTTTTTTATTTTAAATTATGGAATGATTAAACATTTAGAATTCATAATAATTAATTTTCCGGTGATTTATGTGACATTTTTTAGCCCGGCTTCATGTTTCGTCAGTGGGATAATGAGGAGGATGTGCCAAATGCCTAACTTCCGATCAATCGTTTCACAAGCTCCGTGGTGTTATTTGTTTCTTATTCTAATATGTCTTTATTATGCTAATTTGTTGTGTAATGAGCGTTATTTCAACGAACTCTTCTATGCGTGTTCGGACATCTAGCGTTGGGATAATATTTGTATTGAACAATGTTACAAGCACCCCCTTTTGCTATGTTTAAATCTTGGTTGTGTGCATTTGGTTTGTAATATGACTCCTACCTTGATCTACTTAAGTTGCACAACGTCTAACGATGCAAAAAAAAAATCCTAATTTTAGAGGGGTTCATTAAACCAGAAATACACATGTTCATTACAATAATTTAAGGATACGAAATTTAAAGACTAATGTGAATTGGTACTTGCTACTATATCGTTAATACTTGCCGGGTCCTAATTCAAATTGTGGTACAATTCTACTTTAATATAACACTTTATACTCTTTATTAAAATAAATGTGACAACAACTTAAATATTTTTAGTACCAAATTCACTTAATCTTGGACTTCCTGTTTTATTTTAATGTATCATTTAATTTTTTCGAAAAAAAATGTGACAGCTCTAAATAATTGTCTTGGAATTTAAAGTCATAATTGGTTTATTAAATAAAAAAAGATAAAATACAAAAATACAAAATTTAAAATAATTAGCAAACATTTTACAACATATAATTATATTTCAGATTTTATAAACTAACTTAGAGAAATAAATTAGAGCATGAAAAGGCATTTAATAGATAAGTGCATTAATCCACTTGAAGGGTTGCTTCGTTTACTGCACCAAACAACACACTTCAATTCCATCACCATAAACACATAATCCCAAATTCTCCTTTATTTTCCCATTTCAAACCCTTTAACAAATCCGTTGTTTGCCAAATTTCCTCAAAATCAACCTTTAATTTCTTACCAAAAATGGCAAACAACAACAAAAATGTTGCATCAATGTAGGGAATATTTCAAGCATCATAACCCCAAGCTTGGACCCCACTGTGATCATACATTTAAGTATGGTGGCGTCCAAAGGGAAAGAAAAAAGAGCAAAAGAGTCTCCAACAAGTTTTTAGGAACTTGTAAACCGTTCATAGGGTGAAGGTTATACCCCTTAACGATCCATGAGATCGTCAACTCCATAAGGTCATGAACCAAATAGGGTTCGGGGATGAGGGTACGAATCCAATCTACAAAAGAATAAATACGCCCTATAAAATAGACCTCTACTTTATTCTACTCGTATTCATGTGCGCTTTTTGACTAACATGCAAACATTATATTAATATTAAATCTGTTTAATCTATGTTGGTTGAATATTAATGCACAAACAATCTATTATCAGTGATCACTTGAATTAAAATAAGATTAGCTTAAACCAAATTATTAATCATCTTATTAAGCATGATTTCAAATACAAATTCCCTTTAAACATGCATAAAAGGCGTGATCAAGCAATAACAATAAATATATCAAGCAAAATAATAATAGCAAATCATGTTAATAATAAAGCTTAAATAATAATAGCAAGATCCTAGGTATGATACTAACAAGATTAATAACAAATCCTAGCATGTCACTAAGCAATAAAAATCAAAACTTTTAACCTAACATGGTACTAATATGCTATTAGAAAGAATAAAAGGCATCCTAAACATGACACTAGAAAGCAATAAAAACATGCTAACATGATACTAGGAATTAAGCAAACCTAAACATGCTTTCTAAGTTGAAATAAAATAGGGGAAGCTAATAACTTACTTCGAAGCCTCGTACCTCTTTCTAATAACATAATACACGCGTTAGTAAACTTCAATGAAAGTAACAAATCAAAGAATTAAATTAAATAAATTGAAAGAAAGAGTTAAAAAGTTTAGACTTGATTTGGGACCAAACCCTCAGAGAAAATATAAACCTTTCACGTCTAGGTCGAAGGCAACTTCGAACTTGGCTAGGTGTTCTAGATCTTGTGTATGTGGAATTGTGTTTGTAAAAAGCTAGTTTAGAAAGAGAGAGAGAAAGAATAAGCTATATTGATCAAGAGAGAATAAAGAGAATTGATGATTGTAAATTGAATAAAAACGGAGGTTCAGGACCCTATTTATAAGAAAAATAGTCCGGAAATAGGTAGAATTTGATAAGGAATAAAACTCCAAGATGTCGCCGCAAAACCACTTTGTCACTTGGCGACAAGGTCTATCATGTGGCGACAAGGCTTGTCGCGTAGCGACAGGCCTGTCGTTTGGCGACAGCCTGGTTTCACGCGCTTTCCACGCGAAGTCTAATTGTTAATCAAATTAGATTTATAAAGTCAATACAAAAGATGACATTGTATTTTTAATAAAATAATATTTTATTCCAAATAAAACTTATCAAAATATAATTATTAATTCTAACTCTGTTAGGATTTAAAAGAACCTTCTAGAGAATTGTAGAAGACTATAATTAATCCTAATAATTTTAGGAATAATAATTAACATTGGGTCCTCCTCTAGATCATTGGGCCACATGTAAATATCAAACCGGGCCCAGTTTAGTATTTTGGCCATAACTTCCTCATTATTCATCGAAATTGGGCTTATAATATATCGTTGGAAAGCTCTTTGCAAGCCCCATCCAAGTACACTATTATTGGACCCTTGTTGTGGACAAAACTAAACTGGATTGGCTATTTTCATAAAATAGAGTTGTTTCGAAAAGGGAAAGGAAGATTTTTAATAAAAACTAAACGCAACACTAGACTTTTCACACTATCACTTCATTCGACTATGGTTCGACGCGAAAGCTATTCATCACTGGGTTTGGTTTTGGGGAGACACAAATGGGTGTCTACAGAAGCCCCCACTTTGATTGAGTTTGGAGAAACGCATGTTTCGAAAACAAAAGTCAAAGTAGCGATAGGGACGGAGAATGATTCAGAACGTTCTACGATCCCAAAGCATTCTTGTAACGCCGATACCTGCAAACTAGCGTTAGTTAAACAGATAAAAGGGTTAAGAGACGCGTATCTTGCACCGTCGAGCACACGTCTCTGAAAGTAACCGTTTTTGCTGCTGTATTTTGTTTTGATGACCTTCCACAAGCTAGAGAATCCTATCCCGCCTAAAGACTGCTACGCTTGTAACTGCCTCCAATTTCTGCTGTTGATAATCTTCCACAAGCCAGGGAACACTATCAAAGATTGCTTCGCTTAAAACGATCCTCTTCCGCTTTGTGACCATCTTCCACATCTTAGGGAACACGATCGAAGATAACTCCGCTTGAAATCACCTTCAGTTATCGTGATAATATTCCAAAGAAAATTATCGAAGACCAACGCTTGTTGATCTTTAAAAGTTTGCTTGAACATTGCTTCCGCTATGCCAGTACGTCGTCGCTTTTGCTGCTTGTGAACCATTATGTCGGTGCTTTTGCTGTTTATGAACCATTATGCCGGTGCCATTGTAATGAGCCAATGTTTAAGCGTTTTAAGCGAAGTGAGACGATCTTTCATCAGGTCGATCACTTGATTTAATCGTAATCGAGCCGATTATTAAATCATGCCAAATTGCTTAGAGGGGCTAACTGGCGTACCAAGGAACCCAAGCTACTGCACGAGGTCCATATAACCATTATATGGAGCCCTGTACTTTGTCACCGCTCCAGCGCTAGCCAGAACAGCCTGTCGCCGCGTTTTGCGCTTGTCGCCAAGCGATAAACCTTGTCTCCACGCGACAAACCTGTCGTTTGGTGACAGGGTTAGGTTTTTTAAATACCCTCCCTTTCTTCTTCGTTTCCGCTGCTGCTCTGCTTTTTTCGGTTTTGCTGAAAAATTTCAATTCGATCGTTCTTGCTCATTTCTCAACCAAATCCGTTCAAACTTGTTGCAAATCGAAGCTTATCACATTTATTTTCCTGATCTATGTATTTTTTTGCTCAAACTCACTCCAGTTTTTGATAAATTATGTGTTCTTGTTCACGAATTTTCAAAAAAATTCGAAATTTCTCTTGCTTATTTTGCTTTGTTTGTTGAATTTTATGCCATAAATTTGCTTGATTATATTTGTATATTTCATTGGGAGTATTTTGAGACTTGTTTGACTCAATTTGGCGAAGAAACGAGCAATTCACCATGGTTGGACCTCTCGAGGCCGTGAAGAGCAATGTGACCCGTTCTTTGCGTTCTTACTAGTTTTTCTTGTACAATTTGTCACAATATTTGCCATAGTATTGCAAGAAATTGTTTAGTTGCTTGAAAATGTTAATTATGCTTAAATTGAATTTGTGCTCTGTTTTAGTACTACGTACTCTGTTTTTTTTTTTTTTTTTTTTTTGCGAACATAGTTACATGCGGCTAGGCGAACTTTAGATACTATAGAAACTTAAATTTTAATTAATTTGCATAATATAGCATGGCTAGACGACGCGGCTCTGGTTCTCATTCGAAGGACTTGCACCGGGAGGACGAGCCTGTCAGCGAGAGTGAGGACCTCTCCTCTAGACTTGGACCTCTCCCAGAGTGGGATGAGCGCACTCTTTTCTTCGCTCCCGTACACCACCTTTTGGAGCGAGTACGACGCGGTCTTGAGAGTGGGAGAACCTGTAGTCATGGTTCGGGAAACACTACTATCGGAGCGCTATACGACGCGTACTTCAGTAGAGACGAGGCGATTCAACAGCTCTGGGGGTCATGTGGATTGACTCCCCTTTTTCGGGCTACTCAGGCCATGTATTCCTACAACGGGGGTAACCTTGTCGTCCGAGCTTTGGTAGAGTTCTTTTGGGACACCACCAACACTTTCCACTTTCCCTGAGGTGAGATGACAGCCACTCCTGCCGACTTCAGTCTCATCACGAGTCTGGAGTTTTACTCTACTCCGCTGCCATTTGACAGTGACAATACTGTCTATTCGCCGATGATTCTAGAGTTATTGGGTCAGATTGCTGTTCGAGCCCGTGCCGAGGCTCAGCCGGGACAGCTTAGTTCCCGGTGCATTCGCCGTTCCACCTTGGTAGCGGCTTTCGAGGATGATGCGACCACTCACGAGCAGCGAGTGCGCATCTTTGTCCTGATTTTGCTGTCAGGGACCTTTTCCCCTAACAAGGGTAGTCGAGTGCTTCTCTACTACTTAAGAGCGGTTCGCGACCTTCACCTGGTCAGGACATATGATTGGGCCAGTCTGGCCTATGCTGACTTTCGTTTAGGTCTGCGACGTTCCTGCCGCCACAGAGCCTTATCTGGAGAGATCTCACTTTCCAGCTTCTAGAGGGTCGTAGAGGTATATTTCTATCCTTTTTGAAATTTAGCTCTAGACTAGTGCAAGCATTTGCAGGCTTTTCCTTATTTATGTAGATTTGGTTCTACGAGTATTTCCCTACACTTGCGCCGGCGAGACTGTTGGGGTTTATAGGTACTACGCAGCGGAAATAACATGAATCATATTCGTAAAGCACCTAAACCAAGGATCATTGCATAACACATAAAGAACATAATTGTACCTTTGAAGCGTGATTCCACGTGCGATCGAGCAAGAACAAGGGAGATAAAGAACCTCAAGTGTGATTCCTCTACTTGGTCCACGGGCACAGATTAAGACCTCCACTAATGCTAGTTAGTTGCAATTGAAACCATCAATTGGCCTTCTACGGAAAAGAGCAAGCAACAAACCACCATGAACCACCACGAATACCACACGCGCCACCTAGGGTGGCCAGCCGTACGGACGAGGGGAGGAGAGAGATAGCCGTGAGTTAGAGAGAGGAATTAAGGTTTTGGGATTGGTTGCCTTGATGTCAAAATTCACTGTAAGTTAATTATGACTTCTTACATCCAACCCTAGGCATGGATCTTATTTATAGATCTCATCTCTAAATAAGAGCCCATGTCAAAAGCCCAAAACCTAATTCCAATCCAACTATGCTAGCCCATTCCAATTCATGATTAGTTAATTGCTCATGAGGCCCATTAATGGGCCTCTTACTTGCTTAACCAATACCCTTGTGTGTGACCTCATAGGATCCATTCTAGAGGGCTTTGGACTATTTGACTAGTCCAAAGATCATCTCTCATAGTCTAGCAACAGAGGATGACGCCCCAAAAGAACGAACTTATTATCTCCATAATAGTGATCCTTGATATATCTAGTATTTGCACTTATCGAAGACATAACTCCTTCAATCTCCCACTTGTCTGAGACAAGTGCGCAATATTCAAATTCCTTAAGTCAATGTGTGTCGATTTGATAATATGATTGCATCTTATGTCGTGATCATATTAATCTACAAATCTTTTCCTGAAATCTGAGTTAGTATTACAAAACAAATGGTTACTATGTAACACACTTGAGCACGACAAAGCATTTTCTGAATTCTCCCTCTTCAAGGGTCCAAGACACATTCCTAATTAAATAGGTAGACTCTATCCAATCTTGCGGCAACCAAAGCTCCCACTCAACTTCTGAAATAACCGGGAAACACCCTTTATAATCTCCAGTTACGGGCAGACGTTTGAATGTACCACAGTTATAACATCCATTGAATGAGATCAATGTTCCACTCATGTCAAAGGAATCCACTAATATATCCGGAAGCTCTATACTTGAACTTCAAAGTAGGTCTATAGTTCGATCATGCATCATTCATGCATATCCATGTGATTGACCGAGCATCACTACGCTCCTATAGCCCATGAAACTGCGCTATCCAATCAATCTTAACATGCTAGTCCAATTTAAGAAGTCATTTATGCCAGTTTAATGATTCCGAACTAGGAACTTAAATAATATCTGAATTTAGTTCACCTGTGGGGTTTCATTCAAAAGGTCATCAACCTAGTGAGCCCATCAATTCATAATTATTTTGGACATTTTATTTAATCTTGAAACCACGATTAAATAAGATTGAAACTTTGTTTCAATTGATAAACATAATTCTGCAAGCTAATGTATTACTTTTGTAATATGCTTTCTCAAAACATACACAACTAAAATTACATAACTTGCTTCAATCCAAAAACCTTAGTATGACTCTCATACCTTGGTCATGGAAGGGGTTCAGTAAGTAGAGTTCATGAGACATTCTCATAAACATGAATTTTGCAATTTCTAAATTTTATAATAATATTCACCTCCATACACTAAGAATTTTCCTTCGCCCTTTCGCAAGGAATGAACTTAGGAATTTCTAATTTGTATTCCAACAGCACATTGGATTTCGATTGAAATCTACCATCACTTATTCTAAGAACACGTGAATCAAATAGACGAGTATAGTCCATGACATGCATGATGTATCTTTTGCAAAATGCATAAGGACGGACCATCACTCAAAATCTTAATTTCATCAACCTTTCTCAAAGCATTGAATCATTAAGCAATGTGCCATGTCACATGGGATTGAAACTCTTTTCAATATAATGTTGAACCTTTTAAGAATCTTATCTATATAAGCTTCTTAACCAAAACTCAAACATCCTTCGAGACCTATCTATATAGATCTTGAATCCCAAATGTACTCATCTTCTTTTTCAAGGTTTTTATACAAAATGCATTAGCCATCACTTGACCCTTCAAGAAATGAATAATTGCTCTCTGTACTAGACCAAGAAAACTTCATAGCTCCCACTAAACGTCTTGTACACATAAGACCTTTTCTTCATTTTACGAGAACATCAAACGATTTTGATTAACTCACAAAATTAAGAACATTAACTCCCTGATGCTAACTTCAATCCATTATGGATCTTTTATGCATCCCTAGGATTATTGGATATCCAAACTTTTGATTGTATCATATACAAATCTTCTTTCATGAACAATTTCAAGAAAGCGTTTTGAAATCCATCTACCAAATCTTATAAGGAAGAAATCACTAAAATATCTTAAATAGATCTTTGCAACGTGACTAATGTAAAGGTTTCATCGTAATCATAGTCATACTATGAATTACTTGAATCCTTTAACAAGTCTTTGCTTTAGTTAGAAAACATTTTTCTTTCTTGTCTGCTTTGCTTACAATGGGTTTCATCCAATTTAGGCAAATTATTCAAGTGTCATACACTTGCTTACAGACTTAGAATCTATTTCAGATTTCATGGTTTTAAACCAGTTGGAGTTATAACTTATCAAATCATCTTCATTACTTGCATAATCATAATGTTCCAAAATGAATATTTTAGAACTCTTAGTCAATATGAAATCATATTTCTTTAGCTAAGTTTTACATATGCTAGTCATCATTGTGGGTTTGCTGCAACAACTAAAACTCATACAACAACTTTGTTTAGTTTTCAATGAGAAACGACAATTGAGGATGTGCACTTGGAATGTACAACCTTTGACACATGGTTATTAATCCCATTACACATAATGAGACCACGCGTTGTCATTTGTAACATGAGGTGAATCATGCTCATATTGTTGCTTTTATTCAATTACTTCTCGAATTTCTTCAAGATTTTCGAAATCACTTTTCTTGAACTCTTTCAAGGCTCTCGAACTTTTCGAGATTCTTATACTCCCACTTGCCTTTTGAGGAGGCATATTTAGCATAGGGTGAACCAATCATGGTTTGAACCACGTTTGTTTGTTGCTTTTCTCGAACTCTTTTGAGATTTACACTACTCCCACTTGACCTTTTGGAACAATTTCCATAAGGGCACCTACTTGAGCAACAAACATTTTGTGCTAAGTATGGTTGTGTAGTAGTACCCCGTGCTCTATATAGGAATCGAACGTGCATCAAACGGTTTAATACATGTTTTATTCCTTGCTTTGTGGAAAGATTTAATAAGAACTTTTCTTATCCATATCACATATGAAGCCTTTGCTACATTTTGTTTGACCTATGTAGTTTTTGTTTAGTTTTGCAGCTTATCTTAAAAGTATATCCCTTGAACAATGGTTGGAAGATAGGTAATTTACATCCATTATCAAAATGTATCTCATATAGGTTAATAGCTCCCTTCATAAACACTTCTTAAGGTTTTCTTTCGGAGTTTATTGTAAAACATTTTCACAACTCTTTGATGTTTATCAAGGTCTTGGCTTAAATTATTGCAATATTTTGAATGTGTTGCCAAGTACATGTCTTGACTTAAATTTTCACAATTACAATCATATTATAGTGTAATCATTATCTTGTCAAGTTGATACTGAACTTCATACTGAACATTTCAAAATTTTCACCCTTATGTTTCAACTAAGCATAAGTAGTGATCATATCACAAATGAAGTTTCATTGTCGTCTCTAACCTTTGAACCTTTGGTTTTCTTACATCGATATGTATTCGACCTTGAGTTCACATCATCATTTCTCTATACGGTGATTTTGTCAAAATTTCAAATTAGAATGATAATTACATATATTAATGGATTCATAATCCCAATGATATTGAAAGTCCATCCCTTTGGATCTTCCGCATGCAATGGTCATTTTCATTCGAATTAATTGACATATTAGAGACAATTTATATATATAGAAATTGTTTAATTATTTCTATTATATAGAATGTTAAACTTATTTAGCAATTCAAAACACATTATGACTCAATAAAGCATAGAATAACATTTATTCCACGTTTTTGAATCTTCGACATTTAGTCATTACTAATATTGAATGGTGTTTGATAATGGCAAAAATGAATAACATTTATTCAATTCTAGCCAATTATTAGTGGTGAAATACTGGTTCTACTTGTAAAGTTGCAACTTTTGCTTCCAGACTTGTAGATTTTACTTGTGAAGTAGCAACGTTTGCTTCTAAACTTGTAGATTTATTCCTCCTTTAGCTATGACTTCTTCCTTTAGATCAAACATATTGTGCAATGAGTGAGCTAAACAAGACATCATATGTCCAAGAAGTAGCAATATGCTAAATCAATTTCTATAATATACTTTTCAATTGGAACATTTCCATTGTTTGACCTTCCAACTATATGAGGTAGATTCTAATCAATTGGAATTGGTCTATTTAATTGGAAACATTTGTTGTTCATAACAACTTTTAGCATGTAAGTAGTTTTAGGTTTGAGAAGTAGCAACTTGTTTGCAATTCTTGGCCTATAACTTCTTAATGCAATCCTCATATATTCCTAAACCTTTCCCATTTGAGCCACTTAGAACACTTCTCTTAGGTTCAAAATGATACTTTGCTCAACTACTTTAAGCACTTTTAGTGATTTTGCTAAGTCTATTCAATCATTATTTATATTTGAGTTTAATCAAGTATTAAACTCTATATGAAATGGATGAAAAATAGTGTCATTTGATCAACTTTTGACCGTAGATATTTCCAATGACTTTCTTATATTCAATCATATTGAAGATAAGAGATTTTATTGGACTTTTACACTTATCTTTTAGAGGGTTTGTACCTCTTCATCTCATTATATCCCTTGAAACATTTTTCAAAATGAAGATGTGTTGGCATTTTGTTCAAACATTTTGAATAAAACCAACCTTAGACACGTGACATGGATTACTAAAACTTGCCTTTTAGAACAATCTTAGCAAAATTGGAATATAGGTTTATGGATTATCTTTTAAACTTTTGATAACGTTTCTCAACTTTATTTTCAATCGAGGAGATTATATATAATAGTAAAATTAGAACGACATGTTACTTATAAGTAAACGCAAAATTCAATTATGTTTATTAAAATTTAAAGTACCAAAAGCGAATTAAATTGGTGACTTTAAAACAATCTATTCAATTTAAGTGATCCCAACTTGAATTAAGTGATTCCAAGATCCTTTATTCGTGCAATAATTGACCGGACTGAGGCCCTGCCATCAACCATTACATTTTCAAGGTGAGTAAACTCTTTACTGATTACAACTCTTGTAACTCTTGGTTGAATAATTTACCAACACATGTTTAATTATTACCCTTAGCTACAAGGTTCTAAACACTTTAGGTAACCTTGTGGAGTATAACCAATTAAAAGTGTAGAATGCGTCCTACCCCCACTTCCCCAAGATATATTATGACGCTCTGCTGAGGCCGACCCATCATAAATGATCGAAGGTTTCGTCGGGTTTTTAATTGGAAAAGCTGCCTCAATATTACTAGGATCTAGATTTATTATGTTGTGATTAAATTGTGAACTCTAGCGCATCATCACAAAACATCAATAAAATCTAACATGCATAAAATACTTAATGCATAAATAAGACATAGCATGGCCCCTAATCCTAAGAAAACTAATAAAGTAAATGCTCCCACTTGAATCATCATGGATCGCATCCACCTTGCTCCTTTGGGTCTCACTTCATGGGTTTCTTGGATTAAATGCAACCTGTAATTCTATTCTATTCTATCTACTACTTAAATAAAATAAAATAAAACTACAAAAATACTTTATCGGTACGTAGACCGTACTTAGATTACAAAAATACATCACGATGCGCAGATCGTATTTAGCAATCTACTGGGCCATACTAGTCACTATATAGCAATAAATAACATCATATATTATAAACTTACCACATAATAAATCACTCATCATGCTTTCCTAAACTACAACATCGAATGTTCACAATTAAGGAAACATGGCATCTAAATATCTCATATTTTAATTAATGCAATTAGATAATATCATATATTATTCATGATCATCAATAAAATATCGTATATTCTAAATCATTCATGAGATAGAATCAAATCTTATTTTAATCTTAAAAGATAAATCATGTTTATCCTCAAAGATTATCCTAACAAAGTTAGGAAATTCTATCCTAATTATTAGCCAATCAAAAAATTTTAAATCAATTATATCCAAAAATAATTATGGGATAATCACATTATTTAAATCAATCTTTATCTTTTTGGAATATGCTCAGAATATTCTAACAAATTCTATCCAAATTAACAACTTTGATTAAGAATAATTATTAAAAACCAACTTTTGAAATTTGATTTTATCCCAAAACAAAATCAGATTTTATTTTGAAATATCTTTGAAATAAAATAATTTAATAAAAATATTTTTTTTAATTAAATATGCTGCCACGTCAGCCAGGGGTGAACCCCAACCAACGCAGCAACAGGAAGCCTTAACCGCAGCTAGGAATAACCCAGCCACGGCTAAAGAAACCTCACCGGAAAAACGCCTGAGATCAGTAGCCCAAGGAAACTATCTGACCAGAATCGGTTCCCTCCGCTCAGCCGACCTCCAGAAATAGCCCTTAATGTCTGAGGGCAGTTCACGTCGCAGCTAGGCAGGAGCCCAGCCATCTGCGATGTCCTCCCTGCTGGTGGCAAAACGCGGGTGACAGTGGCGCAACTGTTGCGCCCTTATCCCACCGCCGTTTGCGCCCTTCCACCCTTCCCTACGACCATCTAGGCAGCCACCGTGGTCCCACTAACGGTGGTTCTCCACCCAGCCACGGCTGTTCAATCTCAAAACTAAATCTGTTTTTTTTTTTTTAGAGTTTTAATTTAATTGCACAACTTTTGTAAAATTAAATTAATTGGGTCTTTTGAATTAAAACATAACATTTATGCCTAATTCAATTTTGAAATCAAATTCACAATTCAATTTCAATTTTAGGGTTCTTCGTAAAATTAATTCAAATTTAATTTAACTTTTAAATCAAATTATTGAATATACAAAACATCATATTTTAAGTATCAAATCAAACTAATTAAATTTATGAAGCATAAATATTAGAAAATCATCAAAATTAAGCACACAAAATCAACATTTTTAGGACTTTATTTCAATCAAAATTTTCGAAGAACTAGGGCTTAATCGAATTTTGCTAGAAAAATTGAGCATTTAAATCATATTTAATCATATCCCAAAAATTAAATCTCCATTTAATATAAAGATTGAACCATAATTAACTATTCTCCATCCTAATTGAATTAAAATTGTGGATTATCAAAGAATTATTGGCAATATGGGTAAATGCAATAGGCTAACTGATACCACTGTAGGGGTTTATAGGTACTACGCAGCGGAAATAACATGAATCATATTCATAAAGCACCTAAACCAAGGATCATTGCATAACACATAAAGAACACATAATTGTACCTTTGAAGCGTGATTCCACGTGCGATCGAGCAAGAACAAGGGAGATAAAGAACCTCAAGTGTGATTCCTCTACTTGGTCCACGGGCACAGATTAAGACCTCCACTAATGCTAGTTAGTTGCAATTGAAACCATCAATTGACCTTCTACGGAGAAGAGCGAGCAACGAACCACCATGAACCACCACGAACACCACACGCGCCACCTAGGGTGGCCGGCCGTACGGACGAGGGGAGGAGAGAAATAGCCGTGATTTAGAGATAGGAATTAAGGTTTTGGGATTGGTTGCCTTGTTATCAAAATTCACTGTAAGTTAATTATGACTTATTACATCCAACCCTAGGCATGGATCTTATTTATAGATCTCATCTCTAAATAAGAGCCCATGTCAAAAGCCCGAAATCTAATTCCAATCCAACTATGCTAGCCTATTCCAATTCATGATTAGTTAATGGGCCTCTTACTTGCTTAACCCAATACCCTTGTGTGTGACCTCATAGGATCCATTCTAGAGGGCTTTGGACTATTTGACTAGTCCAAAGATCATTTTTCATAGTCTAGCAACAGAGGATGACGCCCCAAAAGAACGAACTTATTATCTCCATGATAGTGATCCTTGATATATCTAGTAATTGCACTTATCGAAGACATAACTCCTTCAAAGACCTTCACTCGCGTGCTCCCCATTGGTGTTAGTTGGGGATGTCTCCGCGGTCCAGTTGAGATTGCACGTATTCGAGAGCTGATCCTCTCGGTAGGTTCTCGTGAACACTTGCCTTTTTTATTATAATTCTTTTTTATGGCATTTATCTTACATAGCTGTTTTGTAGGAGTCTAGTGTGGTATACTAACCATGGGCTAACTTTGTTGTACCTGTGCTAGCCGCACAGTACATCACCTAGCGTCGCTACTTTCAGGGGACGTATGACTCTGCGGTATATCTCGGCGGGAGAGTAGCTATTTAGCACTCCTCGAATGTTTTTGTCGTCCCTACTCGCCTGCCTCGACACATGTTCCATGAGGCGTTGCTGCGTGACTCGGCAAGTCGGTCATCTCGGGGCACCCTTGGCGGTCTCATGTCCATTTGGGACAGAGTTACGAGGATGTCCTGCTGCATTTGCTAGCGCCGGCCCCTGTTTTGTCTGAGGAGGTAGCGGTATGCTTTGCTTTTTTCATTTTTCATTGGGTAGCCCCCAAGTGAATTCTAATCATTTGGATTTATCTTTATCAGGCTGGGCCTAAGGAGTTCGTCCCTCCGAGGATGTCCATCCGTTATCAGGGCATGTTCGGACCGATCGAGGAGATGATTCCTCAAGCCCCCGAGGATCAGCGTTTTGTGGAGCGCTCCATTCCTCATCATCAGACTCGGGTGAGCTTATCTTTTTTATGCTTTTGTATTCGTTATGTATTATTACTGACTTAATTCCTTTGACAGTTTTCTCGCAAGGTGGTGACAGCTATGGCGAGGTGTATATACGCCTTTCGCAGCCATCTCGTGAGGTTGCGGAACCGAGCTACCTGTCGGAGTAACGACGTTGAGGAGGTATCTCTCTTGTATTTCTTTTGTATTGCCTTTCATTATACTCTTTACTAGGTATTTGACTCAATTTACTTTTGCAGGGACATCCCATTCCTTCTCCGCGCACTCGGTCGAGACCTCAGCCTAGGAGAGAGCCGGCTAGATCTGACTCGAGGCATCGCCGCACTTCTTCCAGTGGTCGGGGTGGCCGATCTGAGGTTGCTCCTACCGAGGACTTGGTTTAATCACCCGAGGACTTCTTTTTCGGGCCGACGGCCCAAGGAGGTATGACATCGGCTCCTTCGATGGGTGGTGGGACGTACGAGGTAGGCTCGTCGTCGCAGCAGCCCTTGCAGCTTCAGCCGTTGTCGATTGAATATCAGGGTGAGCCCGGTTGGACTGGCCTTGAGATGCGGTTTCCATCGACTGGCGGATCAGGAGATGGTGAGGGGCATACTCCCCGTATTACCACGTTCTTTGATGTGATGGGCGTACCTCCATATTTACGGCCTCCGGCGCCATAGTTTGTATCTGTGTTTGTTCTTTATTTGACTTCATTGGACTTTGTCCGTTTGTATTATATGACTCATATATTAGCCACATTGTATATATAAACTTTTTAAACCTGTTTTATCTTTGCATTTTATTTTTCATTTTATGTGCATGTGAGTGTGTGCAAAAGAAATGTGACTTAATTTTTGCGCAAAAATTTTCGTCATTTTTATTATCAATTGAGGGTATCTGACTTTCTCCCCTAAATAGAAAAAAATGAAAAATAAAATAATTTCTACTAAAAATAAGCCTAGACTTAAATTAATCGAAGGAAAAAGAAATTTGTATATAGAGGTATTGAATAACGGGGTGTAATATGCAAAATCAAAGTCAAATCAGAGTCAGAAAAGCGCGATTTATATGGCGCGTGATTGTCGCTGGCTTATACGCGTTGTCGCCACGCGTTTTGTTTGTCTCCAGGCGACAAACTTCTCGTCTGGCGACAGACTTATCTTTCCAAATCCTTTCAGAATTCGAAATCTGGCAAAATTTTGTTTATAAATAGCCCCCAAATCTGACGATTTCTGTATAATTTGAACAGATTAAAAATTAATTAAATTAACAATTAATCAAGTCTTTAGTTAAGAAAAGCTTTTGTGATTTCACTCATGAGTGGTGTCGTTCTTTAATTGCTAAGGAGAGAAAAGAACATGACTTTTTCCATATGGGGGGTATTTGTGGTGTAAAGGGGGTAGATCTTGACATAGACTTTATTCATACCGCCTTAGAATATTGGGATTCTAATACTCATTGCTTTAGATTAGGCTATGATGTAATTTACCCTTTACCGGAAGAATTTGGTGCCATTCTAGGCTTTCCTTAATCAAACCTTGCGGTGATGCCTAGGGTGAGCGAGTATTATTATAAAGATTATGAGCGTTTCCTTGACCTTAGGGGTAATGATCTAAAAAACATAGTGCATGGTAATAATGTTGATTTAAAAGAATTTGCACATTTTTATTTTGATAGACCACGCTCTGAATCTTTTCATGTTTATAGGAGAAGAGCTTTTCTCTTTTGTATGCTTAGCCAATATCTTCTTACTAATGGTAAAAATAATGAGGGTCAAGCATTTACAATATCTGTACTACAACAAATTGAATCTGGGAGAAATCCAATGTCATTAATTGTTGGAGAGACTATGCTTAGTCTTGATGAATTAAAAGGAACCCAAAAGCACCCCTTCGAGGCTCTCCAATTTTATTACAGGTAGAAAAATAATATTCTTAATTACAGAAATTAAAAACTTATTTTTGTATAGCAATATTAATTATGTGCATTGAATTTTATAGGTGTGGCTCATGGAGAGACTAGAATTAATTAGTCCTCCTGATAATATTGACAAGTATTCTGCCAATTGCTTTGTTCAGCGAAAGAAGCATTTCTCCTTGAAGATAGGTACCGTGAGTGAGGCAAAGTTTTTGCCTCTTGTGATTACTCTATTAAGTGGGTTGTTGTGGAAGCTTGAAAAGATGATTGGTTGTAATACTCAATCCTTTTGATGTCTTTCTAGCTTGTCCAAATTGACTTTTTATTATACCTGTAGAGTAAAGAGAAAATATGGGATTGCGCAAACCATTCTTACGGGAGATCTTCTTCGTCCTTATGAATACCCCGTTTCACAGGAGGTTGAAAGATTTGACAAGTATTGGTGTGCTAGGCCTTTATGGGAAGTGATTACCCAAAGGTTCCACCTTCTTTGTCCAATGATGTGAAGCAATGGTTGAATGGGAGATCTCAAAAAGACCAGATCAAAGTAGAGAAGACCAATGTGAAAACTCACCTTGGTGACAAGAAAATTCCTGCTAAGGAACGCCTAGGTGAAAAAATTGAGTTTAAAACTCCTGTGATGCCTAAGAAGAAGAGTGCTAATAAAGACAAAGGAAAAAGAAAATTTGACTCTACGGAAAAGAAGATTTGGGTAGAGAAAAAACCAAGGAGTTTTAGCTGAGAGAGAGACTATCCATGCTAAAATAGAATGTAGATCCTCTAATGGATGTATCTTAGCAAAAGTAATGGATGAAGAGGAAGACTCAGACAAGAATTGGAACAGAATTAAGAAAGAAAAGAAAGATTAGAGCATTGCTTATGATTTATTAGACAATTTAAATTGTTAAGTTAATTTTAATTTCTTTAAGCTTTATTCAAATTCCATGAATAATGTAATTTTTTATTTATTAATGCAAATTCAGCTTTTTAATTAAATTAACTTTACATTTGTTTATTTAAAGCAATTAAAACAAATTTAAATATTTTTTTCGAAAAAATTCTTCGAGTACGTAAGTCGAAAAATTTCCAGAATGCACCAAATTTGTCAAGATGTCCGCTGAAAATTGGCGCTGCTCATTTGAGTCTATCGCCAGTTTTTTGGCCTATCGCCTAGCGACAAACATGTCGTTTGGCGACAGGGTCTGTTTTATGGCGATAGACTTGCTTTGTTGCGCTTATGCTTTTGTCGATGCTGGGACGCGAAACTTTTAATAATTAAAGTGGCCGCACCCTTTAAAAGGTTGCCTACGTATCCTTTCCTAAGGAATCAGGCCAAACGTAGCTCTCTTGAGTGTCGTACTCAAGTAATTATGAGTAGTACCTCTTAAGTTGGTCAAGGTTTGTCATGTTTGAGAATTCATTGCCATCCATGTCAGTTAATTTAGCCGCACCTCCTGACAAAATTATTTTGACAATGTATGGTCCGGACCAATTGGACCTAAATTTGCCTCTTGGATCCAAAACACTTTTCCTTAGTGCTTTAAGTACCAAGTCACCAACCTTGATGTTTCTTGTCTTGACCTTTTTGTTGAAGTATCTAGCCATACGAGTTTTGTAGCATTGGGTATGATGTAGAGCTTCTAGTCGCATTTCGTCAAGTAGAATTAACTCTTCATAACGTGCTCTAGTCCATTCAACTTCATCGAGTTTACTTTCTAACGCAATGTGTAGAGAAGATAATTTTTAGTGTTGCAGGTTGTACGGCATCCATTCCATAAACTAGGGCGAATGGCGTATTTCCTGTTGATGTTCGAATTGACGTGCGATAACCCCAAAGTGCAAAATGGAGTTTGTCAGGCCAATCCTTGTAATTTTCTGTCATTTTCTCGATGATAGTCTTTAAATTTTTATTGGCTGCCTCAACTGCTCCATTTGCTTGAGGTCTATAAGGGGAAGAGTGGTGGTGTTGAATACCGTACTTTTGTAGCAATTCTTCACATTCGGCTTGAAAGTAAGTTCCATTGTCACTTATCATCTCATGTGGGACTCCATATCGACAAATTATGTTCCTTTCGATAAAGAGTGCTACAAGTTTTGTAGTGAGTTTAGCATATGATTGTGCTTCAACCCACTATGTGAAGTAATCAATTGCAACCAAGATGTATTCGTGACCTCCTGTTCCAAGAGGTGTGATTTTTCCGATTATATCAATTCCCCATGTTGAGAATGGCCATGGTGATGTGTATGTGTCGAGAAGAGAGGGAGGAATATGCTGCAAATTTGCATAAATTTGGCATTTAGGGCATCTTTTTACATATTGATGACAATCCCTATTCATGGTAGTCCAATAGTATCCCTCTCGCATTATCTTTTGGACTAGCATTTTGCCATTAACATGCGTTCCACATATTCCTTTGTGGACTATTCTCATAGCCCTTTGAGCGTCCTTTTTTTCCTACACATAAGAGAGCTCGACCTTTAGGTACCCTTTTGTGTAACTCATCGTCTATGAGTACGTATTGGGAAGCCAAAAGTCTTAAAGCTCGTTTTGCTCTTTTGTCAACATGAGGAGGGTATTCTCCTTTGGTGACATAATTGAGTATATCAGCATACCATGGCTCTTCTTCTTCTTCTTCTTCTTAGACTGTTTCATCATCCTCTATAGGTTGAATGTACGCTGGCTTGTGTCTTTTTTCTATATATGGTTAGAGGCATTTGCTCAATTTCCTTAGGAATTCTAACCATTGAGGCTAGTCTTGCCAAGGCATCGGCGAATTGGTTTTCTTCTCGAGGTAGATAGGTGTATTCTACCTTTTCCAGTTGATTGGTGAGAGTTTCCAGGTAGGTTTGGTAAGGAGCTAAGGTTTCGCTCCTAACTTTCCATCTCTTAGAGATTTTGTTGATGATCAAACAGGAATCTCCGAATATTCGAAGTTTCTTTACACCTAATGCTAAAGCTGTTTCGAGGCCTACCACGCATGCTTCGTATTCTGCAGCGTTGTTGGTAACATCAAAGTCTAGCTTTATTGAAATTGGAACATGCTCCTCTTTAGGTGATACTAATAGGATTCCTACGCCACATCCCTTTTGGTTTGAGGCTCCATCGAAGTATAGAGTCCAAGTATCATCTTCCGTGACCATCAAGTCTTCATCTGGAAATTCATTGTCATGTATTGGTGTCGAATCTTCTATTGGAAAGTCCGCTAAGAAGTCCGAGACTACCAATAACTTAATAGCATTTTGAGGCATGAATCTTATATCAAACTGGGCTAGATTAACTATCCACCTTGAAATGCGCCTGTTAACTGTAGATTTCTCGAATAGGTATTTGAGGGGATCCGTTCGTAACACTACAAAAGACTGTGTGGACGAGCATGTAGTGTCTTAATTTGGTTGTGGACCACACCAATGCAAGGCACAATTTCTCAAGTGGTGTATAGCGTGTTTCATATTCGAGCATCTTTTTGCTTAGGTAGTAGATGGCGTTTTCTTTTCCTACTACCTCTTGTGCGAGCATAGCCCCCATTGTTTCTTTGGTGAATGTTAAGTACAACCTTAGAGGGATTTCTGGAAGTGCTGGGGCTACTACGGGAGGATTGGAGAGATAGGCTTTGATCTTCTCAAAGGCTTTTTGACACTCGTCGTCCCATATTACTGGCACATTTTTCTTAAGCTTCTTGAATATTGGTTCACATATCGTTGTTAGGTTAGATATGAACCTACTTATATATTGCAACCGGCCAATAAATCCTCGAATTTGCTTCTCAGTTTTGGGCGATGGCATTGACATGATTGCTTTAATCTTGGTTGGGTCTATCTCTATTCCTCTAGAGCTTATAACATATCCCAAGATTTTTCCTGAGGTTACTCCAAAAGCACATTTGGATGGATTTAACCTCATATTGTATTTTCTTAGCCTCTCGAAGAATTTTCTTAAGGCCACTTGATGTCCTGGACGGTCTTTGGATTTCACAATCATGTCGTCCACATATACTTTAACTTCCTTGTGCATTATGTCATGGAGCAGGGCAGTTGCTGCTCGTTGGTAAGTGGCTCCCGAGTTTTTCAACCCGAATGGCTTTACCGTGTAACAGTAAGTACCCCAAGGTGTTATGAATGTTGTTTTCTCCATGTCTTCTTCGGCCATGAGAATCTGGTTGTACCCTGCGTATCCATCCATAAATGAGAGAAGTGCGTGATTTGCTGTATTATCTACCAAAATACCGATGTATGGTAAAGGGAAGTCGTCCTTTGGACTTGCCTTATTTAGATATCGATAGTCGATACACATTCGAACCCTACCATACGTTTTCGGAACTAGGACCACATTTGCGACCTATCAGGGCTGATAGAACCTGCAGTTATTTGTTTTTGTACTTCTTCTTTTATTTTAAGAGCTACGTCGGGTTTCATTCGACGTAACTTTTATTTTACAGGTTTCATTCCTGGGATTAGTGGTATAGTGTGTTAAGCTATTGCTCTATTAATGCTTGGCATATCTTCGTATGACCAAGCGAATACATCAATAAATTCTTTAAGTAGATTAATTAAATCGGTTCATTCATCTTTGTTTAGCATGAGTCCGATTTTAACTTCTCTTTTAGTGGTTGGATCTTTTGAGATATCAACCGTTTTAGTATCCTCAATAATTGGTGTCTTATTTTCAAGTGTTTCCATTGCTTTGATAATTTCTTTGTCATTTTCATCGTTAGTTAAGCAATGCTCGTCATCTTGAGTTATAGAAAAACACGAGGATTAAGGGGAAGAAGACATATTATTAAACTCGAAAATCATTACATCAAACAATGAAATGTCCGTTGGGACTTGATTGCTAACTATCCTAGGAATAGATGCTGAAATAGAAGAACAAGAGGGAGGTGCTACAACTAAAGACTTAGAGGACTCGATAGGGGAAGACTCAAACTCTGACTCAGACGATTCTTCAAACATTGGCCCTTGTCCAGTAGTTATCGAGATCTTCTTCCCGTTTGCAGTAGTCACCTTTACTGTCTTGCACCAACCTCGCACTAAATCCTCCGCTCGAGTGATGAGCTTCGAAGGATCAAAGTTCTCATTTTGTAGGACCGTTTGAATGAGTTAAGAGTTATCCTCTACATATCTTGGCTCATTCTTTTCTCGCCCAAAGAGAAGTCCCATGACATTAAAGCCAAAGCATGGGGGTGCTTTCTCCTTATAGCTAGGAGTTGGGATCTCATCTAGAAAGCAACAATCTAGAAAATATTTCGAACCCAAATTGTCTTATGCCATTTACAACAAAGGGTTCAAGAAAATCGTAGCATGGATAATCTTCTCCCTCTCTTATAAACTATCCATTTAAGGTAAAGGGGTATTGATCCATTGGAATTACTTTCTTTTGCGTGCGAGCGTTCCTACGTGCCCTTGATCTTTCCCGGGCTCACTTTAGATCTTCGAGAGTCGGTTCGAAACCAAGTCGGAAAGTATCTAATTTAGGGAGGCCAGGTAGTCCCATTTGCTTTGCTATACCTTTCTTCTTTCCCTAGAGTCATTCCAGGGAAGTGCCCTTGTTTTCTCAAGATAGCATTGGTTATCATGTTGGAGTGGAGGTCGTAGCAAAGAGGGGTCCTTTCATCTTCCTCTATCAAGGAGACCTCTTCATTAAAGCCCCACAAACCTTCATCATTCTCATCATGCTCCACATTGATTAGCGGATTTTCTACTATTTTGATTCTCATAAGTGAAGCATCGATTGTAATCGATATTCCTCCAACTATGGCTTTCACTTGTTGATGAAGAGATAAGGGACGGTCTTCAGGTCATGAAGCCAAGGCGCCCCAATAGTAAGTTGAATGAAGCCTTAATGTCTACCAGTTGGAATGTAGTAGCATGTTCAATTACTCCTGCCGTTATGTTCATAGTAATTGTGCCTAGTGCTTGGCGACGAGAGTCATTGTAGGCTCTTATCCCTTGTGTTGATGGGGATAAATCTTCATCTCTTATCCCTAACATCCTCGCAGTTCTAATTGGACAAACGTTAATTGCCGATCCATTATCTACAAGAGTCATAGGGACGTTCATTCTCTTGCAAATTACTGTGAGGTTGAGATCTTTATTATGCTTGTCACCTTCCGGCGGTAGATCCTTGTCGGAAAAAGTGATCAAATTAATGGGACTTGGGAGGTCACTTGTGAGGAAGTTAGCCAACCCCTCAAGAGTGGTGTCCGAATCTATCCTTATTTTAGCTAAAGCATCCATGACCGCAACTCTATGTTCTCGGGATGTAGCTAGAAGTTTCCATACATTCATTTCGACCTTAGTCTTTTTTAACTTCTTGACAACATCGTTGTCTTCTATGATTGGTATGGAAACTTGTTGAGTAGTAGGGATAGGTTGTGTTGTAATGGGAGGTTGCATTCTCTCGGATCTTGTGAGGACATCTATAGGTGAATCTTCTTCATCCCAAATGTCACCTACCGGATATATTATCAAAAGTGGAGTTTCTTTGACATCCTTGAGGTAGACATCTTCGTCATCACTATCCCAAACCCTATTAATGGTAGCATCTTGTTCATGTGGGATTTGAACTAGTTTCTTGTTATCGATCAATCGTTGGACCAAGTCTTTGCACTTGAAACAATTTTCTATAGTGTGTCCTCCCGATTGATGATATGGACAGTAATACCTATTTGTCCTTTTAAGTGATTCAAATGGTCTCGGTTCAAGAGGTTGAATTTTACCATTCTCGGATAGCATTTTGAACATATTTGCATATAACTTCCCAATTGGAGTGTATGGCATATTACTCCTTTTAGGTGTGTCAATCACTTGGAGGAAGAATGATTTCTTCTCTTTAGGTGGAGGCCTATTTTTTAGTAGCTCGTTTCGTTCTTTTAGAACCTTCATAGCCTCGCGCACCAATTTGCTTGCTTCTAACATAACCCATATAAGGATATACACCTCCTGTTTAGTTGCAAGTTCTTGCCCATAAGGGAAATGACTATTAGCATCCTCAAAGATTTCTTCCTCTTCTTCAATGGGTTTAATGAGATTTGAGGGGTCAATTTGATTTTCCTCGTCGGAAATAGCCAAGGAATCCGACAATGGTGCATTATCAATACTTGGCTTCTTACTTGCAGGGGGCAATGGGAGTTTGTTGTTATCAATCAAATCTTGGATAGCTTCCAACAATTTTCCGTGAGATGGACCCTACCTTGATGATACTTGCAATGTGCGTAGGGATTTCAGCTAGCCGTTCTTTTTTTGGTAGGTGGGTCCCCAAACGGTACAATGGGAGTTATAAGACCTTTTGCATGTAGGCGATCGAATGCGGTGTCATAACTCATACCTATAGGAGTAAAGTTCCTCCTAAATGGTTTCTTTTGTCCTTAACTATTCATAGCAAGGACTTCATTTAAGTTAAAGGTGCTAACATTATTTGAGTGGGTTGTTTTGGAAGAAGAAAGATTGTCGTTCTTCTTGCCTTTCTAGCCACTATTGGAGTTAATGTTGTTAGCAGCTTTTTGTTTAGCTAAGTCGTCTCCAATATTGATACCAATGTCATAGACGACCTTTAAGGTGTGCAAGTTATTATGGTACTTGAGATGCTTAGAATTTCTTGGAGGTTCTTGATGAACATCCTCACAGATTCCTTTTCACTAGGCACCTCAACCATCTTCGCAGAATTTTCCCTCCATTTGTTAAAGAAGGAAGTAAAGCCTTCATTTTCTTTTTGCTTAAGTATTTTAAGTTCACTATGATCAGTTTCAACTTGAACATTGCATTTGTATTTGTCAATAAAAGCATTTACAATAGACTCCCAACTAGAGGTTTTCTCTTTATCAAGAGAAAAATACCATTGTTGACACACAGTTTCTAAAGATAAAGAAAACACAGAATGAAAAGCTTTCTTATCTATTCCCTTAATATTCATTACAGTTTCAAAAGCTCTTAAATGAAAATGTGGGTTATCCATCGGCTTAAATTTCGGGATGTCGTTGGCGTTGAACTTCTGCAGAAGAAGATCCTTATCCACCGAGACCCCTTGTGAGATAATGCTCTGAAATCTATAGTCATTGGATAATTTGCTCAAACTTTCCTAGATTAGCTCCATTTGTTTTTGTCTTGCAGAGTCATTAATTTGAAGAGTCGGATTTTTTCAACATTTCAGCCATGCTAGCCACTTGTCCCTTAACTTTGTTGAGTTCTTCTTGACTTGCCATTATCTTCTTAGCTTTCTTTTTCCTACCAATTGGCTTATCAGACAATAAAACTTGAACGAAAGTGTTGTCCTTGATTAGACGCCCTTCCTTTCTTAACCAAGCGTTGTAAATTAAACCATATTTGTTTTAATGACTTGACTCAAGTTGACTTTGATTTTATGGTTTAAAAGCAAAAAAAGAAAGCAAAAAAGCAATAATAGGGTGCATATTTTTGGGAATGGGTTTAAACAAGTGGTTTAATTGGAGGATTAATATCCGACTTACCCTCCTAAAAAAAATGACGGAAAACACGCATTCAAGACTCTCTAGTCATAGTCATAGTGTGACAAACATGTTAAGTGTGTGCTTTATAAGTGAGTGCAGGTGACATGCTTTGACTCTTGTGTGTGACCATGGGACTAAGTGCCTAGACTCTATTAAGGACTTAAACATGGCTAAAACCATTAGCAAATTGATTAAACTGACTAGCAGACTGTTTAATTAGACTCGTTGTGATGACTCGAGTAATAATCTAGATTGTCGCCGGAACAACAGAACTGTCGCCACAGTTTAAAGCCTGTCGCCAAACGAAAAATTTGTCGCCTGCCGACAGACTGGTAAACAGCGGCGCCACAGCCCAAACTTCTGCGGCATTGCTGGAACATTAATCTGGACTGTTTCCAGTAATTTTACTCTAAGGGGACTTGCCTAAAGTCGTACTAAGTCAGATTGATTAATTTATTAGCCTTTAATTGGTCAAATTAATTAATTAATTAATTAATTAGACAAAGTCCTTTTTAGTCATTAATTAGTTTATTAAGACTTATTTACAAACACAAGTCAAACCAAACGGTTAATTTAGTCACATATAGGCTATGCACAAGCAAATAATGCATAAATAGTCAAGTAGTCACAATATGATGCAAGGAGTTTACAACCTAACCATGGCTCTAGTTCTCTAAGGTTCAAGGATATAGGTTAGTCAAAGAGGGTCCATGGTTTTGAGTCCGGATGCATCGTGCGGAAGCCTTACCTTTGGAAGGGTTGGCGCGTATGGATGGAACCCCACAAGTTAAAAACTTGCTTCCACGGTTTGCTGGATTCACAAACTCGGATGTACCCGTCGTTGCCAGGATCGTTCGATTGAGTAGATGGAGCGTGAACCCCAAGAGGGTTATGTCCATATGTAGAACACATATGGGTTTCAGAAAAGAGAGAAAAACTCAATCCGGAAGTAGAATCGAGCCAACAGTGCTAGAAATGGTCAAAACAAGAAGGCAGAGTTCTAGCGCGGTATTGGAAGAACTTGGCGCCAGACTACAGGGATTGTCGCCGCAAAAGAACCCCTGTCGCCAAGTGACAGAACTGTCAAGAAGCTCTTTACAGGCGACAAGCCCTGTTTTCTAGACGCTAGTTCCTACATGCCTTGGCAGGTATCTGTATTCTTAGAATTTTCCAAATTTCGCAGTATTATTTCAATTCTAGTTGTGAAAGATATTTTTCAAATTTCCTACGTGTAAAATCCTATGTTTTTGACTCATTTCGAATGGTCTATCCAATGAGGACCTTTTTTATACATATGGCAATAATGTTAATCAAAATGACGCAGATGAAATACTTAGAACTTTTCGAGTCTCATCCGCTCATTCTAAATCATTGCCAAAATAAATTTTAGAAATTAAAATAGAAATCTTCCCCAGTGAAATCGCCAAAAACTATAGGGAATATTTCAAACATCATAACCCCAAACTTAAACCCCACTGTGATCATACACTCAAGTATGGTGGCGTCCAAAGGAAAAGAAAAAAGAGCAAAAGAGTCGCCAACAAGTTTTAGGAACTTGTAAACCGTTCACAGGGTGAAGGTTACACCCCTTAAAGATCCATGAGATCGTCAACTCCATAAGGTCTTGAACCAAATAGGGTTCGGGGATGAGGGTACGAATCCAATCTACACAAGAAGGGATCCGCCTTATAAAATAGGCCTCTACTTTATTCTACTCGTATTCATATGCGCTTTTTGACTAACATGCAAACATTATATTAATCCTAAACCTATTTAATCTATCTTGGTTGAATATAAATGCACAAACAATCTATTATTGGCGAGCACTTGAATTAAAATCATATTAGCCTAAACCAAATTATTAATCATCTTATTAAGCATGATTTCAAATATAAATTCCCTTTAAACATGCATAAAAGGCGTGATCAAGCAATAACAATTAATATATCAAGCAACATGATAATCATAATGATCAAAATCATGTTAATAATAATTAAATAATAATAGCAAGATCATAGGCATGATACTAACAAAATTAATAACAAATCCTAGCATGTCACTAAGCAATAAAAATCAAAGCTTTTAACCTAACATGGTACTAACATGCTATTAGAAAGAATAAAAGGCATCCTAAACATGACACTAGAAAGCAATAAAAACACCCTAACATGATACTAGGAATTAAGCAAACCTAAACATGCTTTCTACATTGAAATAAAATAGGGAGTAAGCTAATAACTTACTTCGAAGCCTCGTACCTCTTTCTAATAACAAAATACACGCGTTAGTAAACTTAGCACCAGAACCACTTGCCTAGCCACATAACCCTACGCCGGCACAGACCCTACCAGCGGCTAGAATTAATTACTTTTTTAAGAAAAAATCAACCTCTTTTCTGCACCCACCTAGCCACCTGACCTCTTCCCCCTGACCGACCGGCGCCCAACACCCCACCCCAGCCGCCGACGCCCTACCCCGACGAATCTCCCGCTGAATCGAAACACCAAAACACCCAAACAAGTTGGGGGTAGGTTTTGAAACCAAACCCAGAAAACGAGTTTGGATTTTCAATTGATTCTGGGTGGGGTTTAAGGGCCGCGCAATAAGGGGATGGGAGGGGAGTCATCGGGGAAAAGCGTCGAGATGGGGGAAATAGGAGTCGTCGGAAAAGGGGAACGAATGGCGGTGAGGCTTGACGTCGGGAGGTGTTGAGATGGGGTAAAGAGAGAAGCTGGGGTGGGGGAGGCTTGACGTCGCGGCCTTGTCGCTGGCGGGGGGAAGGTCGTGTGTTGCCGTCAGTGGCCTTGTCGCCGGCAGTGGGCCGGGGGAGGTCGTGTGTTGCCGTCAGTGGCCTTGTCGCCGGCTGTGGGCCGGGGGAGGTCGTGTGTTGCCGTTAGTGGCCTTGTCGCCGGCACGGGGGAAGGGTTGCTGGTGAAGTGGTGGCTAGGTTGGGTGTGGGAGGGGTTTAGTTTTTTTTAAAAAAAAATAATAAAATTAATAAATAAAATCTGACTATAGTTAAGAATTTTGAGTAAAATAACACTTATCAATGGTAACCAATAATTTAGGTTTACCATTGATAATAAATTTTAAGAATGTTTACCACTTGTAAAATTAAGTACTTAGAGTTTACCAGTGAGAATTTCCCTAAAATAAATTATGTCTTTAAATATTTATCTTATAAATCTATTATATTTTTCATAAAATTCATTTGGGTTTTTCTACACAGTAACCCTGTTTTTTTCACTTTTCTACGTTGTGCCCCAACATATATGACTTTCTACACGGTAACCCCAATATACTTTTTGTTTCCATACGGTAACCTTACCGTTATCCTGCCGTTAAAAAATTCCGTTAGTGGGGCTCACTCTCCATTTATTAATATTATTTTTATCGAATTGGTATTCCGTCAAAGGTTTCGGGGGCTATTTTGGCCCTTAAGAGCCAAACTGAGCTCAGATTTGGCAAAAAAATAACGTAGATGCCTCGTTTTGCTTATTGAGAAATGTCTCGATTTACGTGTTGACATTTTAACAAACAAAACGAGACATTTACGTTATTTTTTTGTCAAATCTGAGCTCAATTTGGACCCTTAAGGACCAAAATATCCCCCGAAATCTTTGACGGAATAACAATTCGAGAAAAATAATATTAATAAATGGAGAGTGGGCCCCACTAACGGAATTTTTTAACGGCAAGGTTACCGTATGGAAACAAAAAGTATATTGAGGTTACCGTGTAAAAAGTCATATATGTTGGGGCACAACGTAAAAAAGTGAAAAAAACAGGGTTATTGTGTAGAAAAACCCAATTCATTTTTATTAGTTTTTTTTTCATATTATACTACATTATTTGTTTCTCTATAGAATTTTTGCTTTGGATTTGTATTTTCAACTTTATAATATTGTTTTCTCTTTTTGAGAGAAAGTTTTCTCCAAACTATAGATAGAAATGAAAATTTAAGGATAGAGGAGAAGAAAATAAAAAAAATGGTTAATTAAGGAGGAGGCCGAAGGAATGTAACTTCCCTTGTTTTGTATAAGAAAATATTTTCTACCATTAATTGTAAAATTTTTCACTATTGAGAAAACTGTTTTTCAACCCTTTACAAACCAAACAAAGTAAATTGGAAAAAAAAATAATGGTTTTACATGAAAAGTTTTACTTTAGATCAAACATGGTCTTAGTAAAATCTATACTATATATTAAAAGGCGTTTCGAATCAAGTCCACATGCCACGTGACACTCTTTCTGCGTTTCGAATCAAGTCCACATGCCACATGGTACTCTCCCGGCTCTCTTTATTGGCTATTATTCCATGTCATTACACATTAAAAAATCTATAAACATGATTCATGTAAGATTCGGACTCTTGATCTCAAGGTTAACTAATAAGATTATAACCATCGAACTAAATCTTAATTTGTGTCTTTAATAGCAAAAATAAATTATTATATGACAACATTATATTTCACAGTTATTATAGTTCAAGATTTGAATCAAGAATACATTCACAATTATTGTAATAATGTTATAATCTGGGGCATTGCTCGTGCCTAAAAACTAGTTAAAAATAAAAACATAAATAAAAAAAATAAAATAAAAAGGGGGGGGGGGGTGGGGGGAGGGACTTATATGATTTAGATGAGTGTTGAGCTTTAAAAAACAAAGAATATAAGTAATTATGAACATTGGATAATAACTCAGAAACTTTATTGGGATGCTTTTCTCTAAAAAAAAAATCTAGGATTATATGTAATTATGTTGTTTTAATACAACCATGGAGTATAGACATTTTACAATGAATTTAGGAAACAACCCTTTTAGTTGGTGGAAAAATTGAGAGTACCCAATAAAGTTGGTGATTATAGAGGAGAGATATAATGTTCCCATTGTATTGGTTCCAAATTCAAATCATGTAAATCTTGGTTACATGAATAAACATGTCTCCAACATGTTGTCAAATTAGGACCAAAGGGGCCCAAATCAACCATCAAGTTTCTTAACCTCTACTAATTGCTTAACACCACTAGATACTACTTGATACCGAATGAAATAAGCCTCACCAAAGCATTTTCAAAAAGTTTAACTTCTTTATTAGGAATTATTATAAGATAATTTTCAAGCCATTTATTTTACAAAGAAAATGTGGATAAAATAAGGGAATTTAATTTATAAAAAATAGTTAGTGTAATAAAAATGAAGATATATTAAGAAAGCTAATGAAAAAGATTATAGGTGTAAAACTTGTGAATAAAGTCTTGAAAATGAATCAGTATTACAAGACAAGATAATAAATTATTTGCCAAAAGTAGAATATAGTACAAGTACATACGAATAAATAAAAAACAACAAAATTTAGACAAGTAATACCTTCGTTTTATTATTTACAATGATTTGACGCAAACTGTAAATAAAAAATGACTAATCGTTATAAATAATATTAAACAGAGGTAGTATAAATTAAAAATATGTTTTTTTGAGGTTACAATCCTTTTTTTTTAGGTAAAGAGTAGGTTTCTATCGAGCCAAGTCCAAATTAGCGGGATAGGCTCATAGGCCATTTGGAGGGAAAAATCACCATCCCAAAATGTCTTTATAGCTAGTGGGATATAATTCCACAAATGCATGATTGTGAGGTGATCAACCTTTTCACTAGATCAAATTGATCATATCTTATTTGGTATGGTAGGTTGTGATCAAATAATTGAAATATTCTATTGAAATGGAGGGGTTGAGGGTGTAGTGTGGGAGATACTATGTTTGTCGTATGTGATCATATAAAGTTAGGGAAAAATCTCCCTAGTGAGTGCACAAAACAAAAGATAAAGTTATGAGTATTCCCTTTATTTTATATTAATCGCAACATTTTTCTTTTACGTTCGTTTCATAATAATTACAACACTAGCTTTACTTTACAAATATTTTATTACTAGGCTAAAATCCCGTGCAACACATGTTTGTTAAATATTATTGATTTTAATATTACAAAATATAAAGTATACTCGTATAAAAGATATGCAAAAATATTTCATTTGGGTATGTATGGAATATGATTGTCAAACTGGAAAGAAAATATCATTAGGTATAAATAGTTTACTTTAAGGTTTTGAAAAAAAAAGCGAAAAAGGCGGGAAAGTTTTTCACAGGGTAATGACAAGTGTTATTGGTTATTCGCTTTTAGTATAAATTAATAGATAGATTACAACACTAGCCTTACTTTACAAATATTTTATTACTAGGTTAAAATCCCGTGCAACGCACATTTGTTAAATATTATTGACTTTAATATTACAGAATATAAAGTATACTCGTATAAAAGATATACAGAAATATTTCATTTGGGTATATATGGAATATGATTGTCAAACTGGAAAGAAAATATCATTAGGTATAAATAGATTACTTAAAGGTTTTGAAAAAAAAAAGGGAAAAAGGCAGGAAAATTTTTCGCAGGGTAATGACAAGTGTTATTGGTTATTCTCTTTTAGTATAAATTAAATTAATAGATCAATAGATAGATTAATAGATTTCTCTCCTATCAATCCATTTGCATTCCTTTTGTTATTATTTATCTCTCCTATTAACAATACTTTACATTATTTAAGAAATTAAATCAATATAAAAACCTAAAATTTTACTAAACTTTGTATATACCCTACTATTGTGATTACAATGAAACGGATGGAATAATTATGTTTCAATGATTGGTGATTTTTTATTAAAAAAAAATTATTGTCTAGGAGGACCTCGACCAAACTTCAACTCGTGCGGTTTTTTGTTCCAGTATTTGTATGACAACTAATTAGGATAAGAAAATTTGATATCCATGAAGGGTTCAATATCTTGATGTGTCGGGGTAAAATAGCCTAGAGAGGCAACAAAATCTGCTGTTCAATTTCCTTCACGATATATATGCTAAGAATCAAAAGCTGAGAAAGACTCCAGGAAACAGTTAAATTATCTCCTTCAACGAAAATATGGGAGATGTTTTTTGTCAAAAAAAAATATGGGAAATGTTATGGTTTCTTGCAAAAAGTAGATCATTGCGAAGAGCAATAGCTTCAACTAAAAAAGCCGGGTAAGAGCCCAAATTATAAGTGGGCTAGCTAATGTGGTTACCTAGGCGGTCACGAAGGACCACACCAGTCGTAGCTGAGTTATTTAAAGCAGAGCCATCAAAGTTTAGTTTACAAGATTTTAGAGGGGGAGGGGACCAAGAAATAAAAGAAGGGGTAGGAGGAGATGCAGAATGGGAGGACCAGTAGGATTTATATTGTCCGAGAGAGAACGGGATTGTCATTCTTGAAAAAGGGTTAAAGCACGACAAAAAATAGTATCAACGGTAGGGGTAGAACTCTTAAAGATAAGGGCATTTCGACATTTTCAAATGCTCCAAAACAGCAAAACACCCTATATGTATATAATACATATTGTCATGTATTACGTTAGTACGTTACAATATAATAGTTGACATATTTTTAAGAATTATGGATGGTAGGAAACAAAACACTTGCCCTAGTTAAAGTAACAAGACATCACCAAGAATTGTACTCACTTTTTAAAAGTGAATAAAACCTTTTTACTCCCTCCAATATTTTTTTTTTTTTTTTTTAACTCCCTCCAATGAGCATTTGAGCATTTTGATATTTGTTTCTATTTAAAATTCATGTACACTAACACTATACTTTGTCGACTTAAGATTTTGATGCGGTAATACTTGTTTACTTGTTAGTTTTTGTGCCAGCACAATTACTACAATCTTGTGTGCATAACCTTGGACATTATGATTTTTAAGCAAAAACTAACCTTGAATTAGTGGGGGTATGATACACCTAAATGAATTAAAAAAATTTACGCAGTTTTAATTTAGACCTACACCCGCTCATCCAATCTAATATATATATATATATATATATATATATATATATATATATATATGGAAGTTTTTCCCTGAGTTTTTAGAGTGCCACGTAGGATTTAATTTTCTTAGCGCGCCATGTAAGATTATAAATTTAAGTTGTAATTCAAATGTCACGTAAGCAAAATTGACGAATGAGATTTTAAATTTTAAATTAATTAAATACAAAATACTATCTAATATTTTAAAACTAATATAATAACAATTTTAATCACATAAATATGAAAAATATTTTTTAAAAAATACTAACAAACTGTGCATCGCACGGGTTTCATCTATTTAAAAGTAGAATTTGGAATCTTGTAACAGAAAAGAAAAAAAAAAAAAAAAACCTCCCTCCGTTTTTTTTATATGCATCACTTCCCTTTTATGGGTGTGTTTTTTAAATGCATCACTTCCTTATTTGGAAACTTTATACTACAACATAAAAACTAACCTACATTGATAATTCCTTTAGGAATAACAACGAATTTATAATGATAAAGAAAACATAGGAGAGAGAAAATATCAAATGAAAGAGAAGAAAGAGGAGAGAAAATGAAAGTGAAAGAGATGAAAGAGAGAGAAAATGACAGTAAAGTAAGAATCATGAAAAAAAAGAAAAGTAAAAACTAAGACAAAAGGAAATTGCAGGAAGAAAAATTAAGAAAGAGGAAAGATGAAGGTGGCAGTGTTCTATTAATAATTTAATATAATGCTGCTATTGAAGGTGATGCAGCTATCTTACATGCATGAGGATGCATGTAAGAATGTACCAAAAAATAATGTCAAGCAAACCCGTTTTTATGGGCCAAATCAAAAGTTATAACCATACACTGTGCAACATGTCCTCAAGAATAATATGCAGAAACTGCGTATAACATCAAGCATTCAAGCATCTTCGATATGATTAGTAGTGAGCAGTTGTTACATAGAAAGATTGGAGTTCATACCAAATTCAACACTAGCGAAAACAAATTTCAAAAGTCATACTCTGTAATAGCTACAATTCAACGTAACATAAAATTGAATCCGGGAATTCAACGTAACATAAAATTGAATCCAGTCTTTTACCTGTAACAGCAAATAACAGATTTGAAAGTATTAATCAAGAGCCTAATCCTAACTCATACTCTGGTAAGATAAATACAAGTTGCTTAATACAACGCCATGAAAGGCTTAATCATCAGCTTCACCATTTTCATTGTCTATGTTAGCTCCCTTGAGGTGCAGGTGCTTCTCCCGTTTCTGAAAGTCTGTCAAGCCTTTTCCACTTCCAGTCACTCCAACCTTACCCTGTGGATCTTCAGGGGACTTAAAAATGCTTTCTTTTTTGCGCCCTGAGAAGAAACCAACCTAGTCGCCAAAAAGAGAACCAAATTAGTACCCCCTCAAGACACTTGACATGTACATTTGTCACTGCACTCTGCCAATAAAGGCAAATAAAATTGATAAATATACAACAAAACAAAGTAAATAGGAAGAGGGAACATTTAACCAAAAAAAAAGAAGATGGAACAAAATATTTACTACAAAGTAAATCCCTAACTTTTTAAACATTTTAAACAAACTCTTATGATTCGTGTGGCGAAATCATACCCGATAATTGTCTTTTTTTTTTTTTTTTTTTTAAGTTTATAATAATTGCATATGGACAATTATACCCCAAAAAAATATTTGTTTATATATTTTCTCTGTAATGCTACCAGCAACTAAATTTGTGACATAATTTCAAACTAAAAGAGCTCCCTGGATAAGGCTAGCTATGGCACGTGCATCGTGCGTGAGCCACCCTAGTTATATGAAATATATTGCATGAAAAACAGTTGGCAGGAAAGAGAACAATAAGACCTGAAAGATTCAACACAAAGAAAAAAAGGAAATGGATAATCCGATCTTTTTTTAGCTCAACCAACCTGATAACCCTATCACTTTCTACTTTGTCAGTCCTCCCCACCCCCACTACACCCCAGTCAATCAAAAACTACAAGAATAAACCAAGGCAGACTTAGCATACAATCAATATGCAACTTGCTGCACCTTGCTGCCAAGTGTTTAGATTATTTTAGGTTTATAATAGAAGCACAATAGTGAAAGACCAGCAGGAGGCAAGTGTTCAACTTGTGGAATTACACAGATAATTAAAGATAGATGATAACTGAGCAGATCCATTAGATGATCAGCCAGACTAAGACTGAGACATAACCCAGATTCCAACAAGGGGCAGCAGCAGGTAGATAACAAGCAACCAAAACAAATAAAAGTAATAATACCTTCTTCGCACGGCCTTTTGTACTTTGAAATTGCTGCCAAGCATTTTGACGTTTGTTCTGAGTCACCTCAAGTTGCTCAAATCGCGCTTTTGACTTAAATGAGTGTATCTTCTTACGTTTTGCTGCTTTCTGCACAATCAACACAAGTTACCAAATGATATGTAGCACTCTCATCAATAAATTCTATTAATTCAAGTTAGCAACAACATTGGAAACTAGCACTATGTTTGGATAGAGAGAAAAGGAGGGAATTCTAGTGATGCTGAGGTTATGAAATCGGAAATTAGCACTATGCTTAACTAGTGAGAAACGGAGGGAAAGGAAGAGAAGAGAAGAGAAGAGAAGAGAAGAGAAGAGGAGGGATGCATCACTCTTTGTCTCCCTCTCCTCAGTCCTCACCTCCCTTTCCGCTTCCTTCTTTTTGCCTTCACTATTATTATCCAAACATAGTGTAGAGTTAAGAGTTTCAAAGTTTCTGATTCGTGATGGTATTTAAAAGTTTACGATTTGTGATGAATAATTGAGAGTAGAAATGGGGGGAAAATCGAGAGCAGCCCATAAACGTAGAATTTGTTTAGAAAATGAAAGTTTAAAATTGTCTTTTCATGATAATTTAATTTGTATAATTTATTTTCCTTCCAAGCTTTCAAACTTTGAAAAGAATTTATTCTTAAATAATCAATGGAAAATTTTCCTCCCCTCCATGTATCTCACCCCCTACAAATGTTATCCAAACAATAGAAACTATCACCCTTCCTTTCCCTTCTTTTTTACTTTTCCACTCTTTCCTTGTATTTAAACATAGTGTAAATGAACGTCAATTTAAGTGGAGGATCCAAAAATCTTCACATTAAATGATCTAATCATGAATTATGTTGACACACTTTCTTAAGGGTCATCCTTATCCAGCCAACACACTTCTATTTTTATTTTTTTTTATTTTTTTTACCCTAAATAAGAAATGGTATGGGTAATACTTTATTGGAGTACTGCCATGAAAACAACAAGGACATCACCACCCACAAAGTAATGGTCTCCAAAACCCACTAACTATGGTAAAAAGATTACCCACTACCAACTTTCACATAAGAAATTACTATAGTCAATTAATCTTCCTTAAAACTATGTGCTCAAACTGAAGTGTGTAGTACCTCTATCTCTTTAGTGTGCCTAGAGCTTTTTCATACATTGGTCACTACCTACTACAAATCGGGAATGGTAAGTTTACTGTCCACATTAACTTAAGGTTGATAAAGGGGGAAGTAAAAAATACAATACGAAGTACATTAAGCAAATAAAAAGAGATATTAGTGTTTCCACATTGATTTAGGTTTAAATTTTCCAATAATTAGATTTGAAAAATAGAGCCAATTGTTATACCAATGACAAAAGACAATTTTTATATCAACAATGGGAGGAACTCCCTTTTATGTACCAATGTGTGTAATGAGAATCGGAATGAATAACATTACTCCCTCCATACCATAAAAGAGTGCCCGTTACCATATTCAAGGTCAAACTTAAACAAATTGACCAAATATTCTCATTAATATATACAAAAAATATAGTCATGTAATACAATGTTAGATTCGTATGACACACCCTGGATTTGAGTATGAACCACAATAAACCTTGGAAAGTCTTATAAAGTTCAAGTATGGAAGTATTAAGATGGCAGTGTTGGGAAAGGTTGTTGGCGAAGCTGGTAAAAGATTAAAGCCATTGCAAAGCAGTGTTTTAAAAAAGGTGTGTGGAAAAGCCAACACATGTTTGATTAATGGTTTCACAAAGATCTAGGTTTCTAGAAGTGGATTATCGGAGCTAATAGGTATAAAGAGAGAGATGCATTCATGTATATCATGTGATCAGGGTTAGAGAATAGTACAAAAGATTGGGACAAGATATACGAGATAGAGGGACAGGAGTTTTGGATAATTGTAATAAAAATATTCGACCCAATTGTGTTTAGGGGGTCCATTTGGTTTACAATTTAAAGGGGTTTGATCTTTGATCCACGCAATACTGAGCAAGCCCCTTGCTCAGCCAGTTTGGCCGAAGTTCAGTTCCCGCCTTTTCTTTAAGAATGCTAGGTGTTAATATTGCCTTTCGTACACTCTATCCAGATCATTAACAAAATGAAACTATGCAACTTAGCCTAAATTGTAAGCTTGGATAGGGAGCACCCTTAACCCACCCAAAAACTAATTAAAAAATCAACGCAGAAACATAAAGCACTTGGTTAAGAAAGGAAGCACCATATCCAATACTCACCACGTCTTCAGGGTCATCAGGATTTATACGAAGTTTTGCTGGTAAACTTCTTGACTGGAAGTCACCAGCAGCTGCCTGTGCAATTTTTCGTTTCAAGGCCTGTTTAGTAGCTTCTGCTTCCTTCTCTGCCTTTAATAAAGCATCAACACCTGCATCATCATCGTCACCTTGAAGTAATCGGACATTTGCAGGATCAACCTGAGAATTCAAATCAATAGATCATATGTCATTCACTAGCAGGAACTATAAGCTTGAAATTTGCCCATATCCAATTCTATTTGCCCATCTCACTGAAATCACTGGTTAAGAAAGGAAGCACCATATCCAATTCTATTTGCCCACCTCACTAAAAATATAAGTTATTACATTTATAACATCAACTTTTAAGAAACTAACTAGTGCCGGGTTGCTAGTATGTGTACTTGCTTTAATTAATAATTATGTTCGACCATTTATATAGTTAGTGTGTGTAGTGGTTCGGGCGTTGCCTCGGATGTCTTTTTTTTTTTTTTACATCATATGTATTTATATTCTAATCCTGTGAAAAATAAATGAATTATATTACCTCTAATTCGCCTAATAAATGAAAGGAATATATAATATTATGTAAAACTTGAAACATTAATAATAGTTGGTTGAGATGGTAAATGTATTACCTATATGTATTGGAGGTTATGGGTTCGAATCTTGTTCAAAGCATATTTTATTTTGTTAAAAGAAGTGGGTAGATTACGTAGCACATATACTTTGGATGATGACGTGACATTGTGACATAACACACATATTTTGAAGAGTGCCACATGGCACCGTTCCTTTAAAAGGAACACCTTTTCATATATAGTATAGATAGATTTCATGAGCCAAGCAGCTAAGTAGTTTGAGGCCTTCGAAAAAAAGGTTGAAATTTACAGTTTATAATGTTGCATATTGAAGAATTTAAAGTAAAACATCTCACATCAGTTATAAGGATAGCAAAATATTAGCCAAATATTTGCAAAGTATGTTATTTCAAGCTCAAGTTGTTTTGCTCTAAGTTTTAAGTCAGAGTATAACCTGAATGTATGTATTGAATTACGAGGTGCACCAGCCTTTTAAAAATAAGTGTTCAAATAACATAGCTCAAAAGGCAGATTTGAATTGAGCTCATATACAAGTATATGTATTCCGATCAAAACAACCAAGCTCAAACTCTACTGATTTTCAGCCTGGGATGTATGCAACCCATTAACTGTAACACATCTACTCTTCACTGGGAATGCAATTTAATCTAAAGCCACAACATGTGGCCGGCTGACACACACACCAAAACACTGACCGGGGTTTGATCAAGTAACCCTGGCCACACCACATGAAACTTTGTGTATAATCTGTTCTAACACCACAAATTTCCTAAGGCTGGATTTCTTTATGTTACATTTTTGGCAACAGTTTTCCATTAGTGCTTGGCTGCACTTTCTGGCCCAAACATTAAATAATATCATTACGCATTGTCTCAAGAAATCATCATCCAGACTTGAACAAATAAACGTAGACCATATTTCTGGACAGGTTCGTCCCAACTATCATGGAGGCCCAGTGCAATTGAGATAAATTTAGGTCCTCTTTTCAATGAGATGTATAATACTTCTCGTTTTTTAATAAATGCTTCGATTTGACTTTCACAAAAGTTTAGGGGAAAAAATATATATATATATATATATTATTAATCAATGGAAATATGTTGAAAACAAAAAATAAAATAAAATAAAAATCATAAAAGAATTAGTAGGTTATTGTAGGGATGAGATAGAGAAGGATATTTTTAAAAAATGAAACTGAGTCGGGTACATTAGTGAGGAGGAAAGTATAATAATATTGTTAAAATTTTCCAAAATATGGTAATGAAACAATAAATTAAAAAACAGCCAAAAATGAAAAATAAAGCACACATTAAACAAATGAAGAGATTATCTAAAGCTTTAAATAAGAGTGCTTTAATTTAAAGCTGAATAAGTATCTAACAAATAAGCATGTATGACTGACTATTTAGTTTGGATAGATTTTGATTAAAAAATAATAATAAAAAAATCTGGAAAAATACACTTCAATAATCCCAACTATTGACGATTTATCTAGAACAATCCCAACTAAGGATTGTTTTCTAACAGTACCAACTTTGCCTCTTATTTTCTTCTAGTACACCCAACCGGTCAACTACGGGTCAATAACCTGTTGTAACAAGTCATATGCCACATGTCAACACACGATTGGCCCAAAATAAAAAAATAGAAAATTAAAAAATAATAATAATAATTATAAAAAATTAGAAATAAAAAAAACAGAAAATTAATAAAAATCTGAAATTCAAAAAAAAAATCAAAAAAATATAAAAAAATCAGACACTTAGAACAATCTCAAAAAATTAATAAAAAAATTAATAAAAAAATCAGAAAATTAGAATGAAATCAAAAAATTTAAAGAAACAAAAAAAAACCCAAGTCACCCTCCCACCACCCCGTAACCCTAGCCAGCCACCCTCCCTCCCCTTTCCCCGCCGACGGCCAACCCCCATAGCCCCCTAAAACTGCCGGCCGACACCCAATCAGCTCGGAAACCATCGAGTCGGCCCAAAAACACCCCCCTCACTATTCCCCGACCCCCATAACCACCACCTCCTCTTCCCCAACCCTCAAAACAACCCCACCTCCTTTCCCCCACCGCCAAAACCATTTTGGCGGTAGGGGAAAGGAGGAGGGGTTGTTTTGATGGCCGGGGAAGTGGGAGGGGTTGTTTTGGGGGTCGGGGAATAGCGATGGGGTAGTTTCGGAGGGTGGTTTGGGCCGGCCGAGTGTTTTCCGAGATGGGTGGGTGTCGGCCAACCATTTTGGGATGTTTTGGGGGTTGGCCACCGGCGGGGAAAGGGGAGGGGAAGGCTGTCTAGGGTTACAAGGTGGTGGGGGTGACTCGGAGGGTTTTGGGATTTTTCTTTTTTTTTTTTTAATTTTTTCTGATTTTTTTTAACTTTCTGTTTTTTATTATCATATTCTGATTTTTTTAATTTTCTGATTTATTTAAAATTTTCTGATAATTTTCTAATTGTATTTTTACTTTCTGATTTTTTTTTTTTTTTGTTTTTTAAATTTTTTTTTCCTAATTTTCCTTTTTTTTTTTTTCAATTTTCTGATTTTTTTTTTTTTTGAATTTTCTGATTTTTTTTTTTTCTGATTTTATTTTCTAATTTTTAAAATTCTAAACTAATCACGTGTTGACACGTGACATTTATTAAAAAAAATTTTAAAAATTACCTATTCAAAAGGTTACCATTGGGACCCCTGGAAGAAAATAAGAGGCAAAGTTGGTACTGTTAGAATATAATCCTTAGTTGGGATTATTCTAGGTAAATCGTCAATAGTTGAGATTAAATAATGGGAATCGAACCATGCACCTACAAGAACTTGAAGCTACACATTTACCTCTGAACCACAATGATTATACTAAATCATCTCTACAACAACTTGTATACATATGATGAATTTGAGGCCCAAGCAGTATTGGGCCCAGGGCCAGGCCTGTTTCTGGGGTAGAAATCATGTTTTATGCAAAAAATAAACAAGTTATCTTCAATACAGTGACACATCAAGAAGCCTTGAATTCCATAATGACGAGATATATCAGAAGAATCACAGCATAACATATTCATAACTAGGAACAATTGTCAGAATAAAATCAGGAAAATACCTCTTCCTTATTTCCCCATTCATCAAAGCGAACAAAATAGCCATTCAGAGTGCAAGCCTCAACAGTTGCATTATACCTGAACATTTAACTAATCAAACACAGAAACAGAAGGTAAAATAAACAGCAAAAGCAATTATATCCTACTAAACACATGATACTGCCTCTTCTTACCATTCTCCGTCTTCACTCCAAACTGCTTGAATTTTTGTCCCAACAGGGAGCCTGTCTTCTCTATCTAACATGTTTATGGAATCCTGAAAATGAAGAAGTGACACCTTCAGCAATAACACAAGGCACGATGTAATATTAAAAAGAGCTGAAGATTGTGCAGATACAATTGGATCTAGAGCAATAGAAATTTGAATGGGCAACAAAAAGCATTACCCGGAGTGATCAAGAAATAAAAAAAGAAAACCATATATCCTACATCTTACAGAATACAGATATTGCAGAACTTTATGGTTATGTCTAGAAATCCTGTATCTGTTCTTGGCGAACCAGCTGCCTTTATTGCAGAACTTTATTGTTATGTCTTTCTTGCACTAAATGGATGTTCTAAATATCAGGGTCTTTAGTTTATGTATGTTATTACTTTCTGAGTCACATTGTACATACTGTTTTATTTAGTCTTTGGTCTCGTGGAGGAACTTCAAAATAATTGTGCGTGCATGCGAGAGAGAGAGAGAGAGAGAGAGAGAGAGAGAGAGAGCTACCATTTCATACTGAGATATTCTATTTGATTCCTGCAGGGTATCAGATGTACTTGCATTTGTGCTGATAGCAGAAACAAAATTCTCATTTTGCTTTGTAGTTTCCAGTAGCTCTTCGGTCAGAGCAATTACCTGAAAGATACATTATACTCAGTATAAGAAAATTATACAGAAATATAAATTAGGCCTAGACAACTGTTAAATTCCGAACTTAGAAAATCGGGGTCAACTCCTGAAAGACTGAAATCATGAGGATGTATGCAGAGGTGAAACATCCAACACATAGCAGACCTGCACAGAAACCAAGATAGAAGTGATGGGCATCTGGATGAAATTCTAACAATCTACACATCTCTAACCATTTCTCTACTCCCATTACAGCTGCCTATTATTATGATATGAGCCAAACTTGATCAAAAACAGTAATAACTTTAAAACAAGCAACAAGATAAAAACCAATTATAAGCAGCTTGTTTTTGTCACTTGTTGAACTACATAATTACATCGTATTTCAAAACTTGATCAAAATGCACAATAAATTTTGAGTATAAAGAGAAAGGTATTATAAATTAAAGCTCATACCCTCTTACAATCTATTAATAAATTAAAATAGATTTTTCGACCTAAGTCTGTACAGACATGATGTACGGTCATTTTATGTATACTTTCACTTCTACCATTGGATCCACAATAACCTTTTTAAACATTAAACAATGAAAAAATTCACATTTTATTTCATACTTTGCTTTCTTAACATCTTGCCCATCCCTTCCTCAATAATAATTTTGACTTTCCAGATTATCAATAAACCAGGTAGTATATATATGCATATAAATCAAAATTATCATAAAACAATAGAATAAAAAAATAATAAAGATAAGAAAATAAAAAAATAAATAAAAAATAAAAAAAAAGGAACCAACAGTCCATAACTAATCAAGAAAAAGAGCAGAAAAAATCATCTCCAATTCCACATTAGAATACAAAGGAACACTGGCATTAATACCACATGAGCAAGAACCCAGACAGAACTTGAAAATACCACTAGATCCCATAAATTGAAACCCCCAAAAATTGCCAACCACAAAAAAATGTTCTTCTCCAACCAAAGAAACCATATAATAGCAACAAAATAGAATATTTCCACAACCATGCCCCTGACACTTTCTTAATTTCATACAAACAATGTGCAAATGAGCCAGAAAAGTTAACTCAGCAACCTTGGAATAGCACACATAAAAAGATAGAGAATTGATTTATCTCCAAATCTAAGATTACAAGTCTTGCGTTTCCTCCAAACTAGAAACCCAAATAAAATCAGTCATCTACTTAAGTGCCTAATCCTTTTAGCTAACTTTTAGAAGGGAAAAAGTTGTGAATTTAGAATTTATTAATAGCTGACTATAAAAGAAATGACAAGGAAAGGATCTAGAGGAATCAGCTAACCAAACTCTCCTCGTGAGAATCAGACAAAGAAACCAAATCACGGATGCTTGACAGATTAATAAGCTGTGACAGTTCGCAATACTAAAAGTAACTCTTTTAATAAAATTTCAAACAATAGCATTCATCATCTCTCATTAAAAAAATGGAGTTGGAGTATGTGAGGGAAAAAAATTCTCCTACTTGACGAATCCTTGAAAAGTAACAATGTACCCTTCATTACCCACCTTACTTGACCAAAAAACGAAAAGTGATGAAATATGTGGATGAACTTCCAAGAAACTTTTACACATTATTATCGTGTTTGTCTACGCCATGCAAAAAAAAAAAAAAAAAAAAAAGAAAGAAAAATTAAATAGAATATACCCTTTGGTTCCTTCCTAGATATAACAACCAACCACCTAATAAAAACCAAATTACCATATTACAGATTTATTCTTCCTTAGAACTAAAACCTATTCTCAACTAAAATGATGATTCCTCTTCTCTACACCTACCCCAATGCCCTGCCAAAAAAAAGTCTGTAATAAGCCTCTCTAATTTCTCACACCAATCAAAAGCTTAAAGAGGAGAATAAACACACAGGAAAATTAGATCCTTCAAAATAAGGCACAGCATATTTTACCAATATATACCAAATTCTGTATAGAGAGAGAGAGAGAGAGAGAGAGAGAGAGAGAGAGAGAGATTATTTGGGTAGATATCAACAGAAGTTTTGGGTTATGATCACCTCTTCAAGTTCTTTTTCCATGTCCTTATATTCAGAATTCCCTGGATCATCCTCCAAAAGCAATTTAACCTGAAATTGCACAGAAAAATATATATATCAAAAATCAAAACATAATCTCATGCAAATATGTAGAAAATAATAGTATAATTCTGACCATCTATTTTTGCCATTATACAAAAACAAATGCTAATAAGTTGTTGGATTTATCTTAATGTATATTATAATAATATCAAGTCATTATTTTTACTAATACAATTTAAAATATTGATAAAGTTGAGGAAAAAAAGTAACGTGTGGCAATCATTAAGGAACGGAGGCCATAGGGAGTATCAATTAAAGACGAAAAGAACAAGAATTAAACTAACATATACTCATCATTCAAAGCACACAACATAAAGATTAGAAACCAAAGTAAGATTCATTAATCAATTTCATCATGATGCAAACTATGAAACCCCCATTACCTGTTAATCGAAAAGAACTCAATGGCTACCCAAGAAAAGTGGAAATTAAGAACCTCGGTTACCACTTACATAGATGAGAGTCAATAAACTATTTTAAAATTTGCAGGACTGTTGCTTCTTAAGAGTTAAGAAGCTAAATAATCTTATGCATGTCACCATTTGGGAAGGAAGCTAGTTCGCAAATATGCAGCATTATTCATTGCAGATTTTAATATAAACTAATAAAAACACGTGAAATTGACAATCAAACTAAAAAATATTTGATTCTCTAGCCTATGGGAGCAGAAAGCTCATCCACAAACAATTTGAACCCCTGATGTTGTTTGACAATTTCGAAAATTCTTACATATCACTCCTGCTAATTCAATAAACAGATTTACAACTATAGTCATAAGACATACAGTCAAGTCATCAATATTTCCCACAAAACCTTACAACAAAATTTCACGATTATAACTCCAACGAAAATCATCTTCTATTTAATTCCGGCATTGGTAATTCCAATCCAATATATAAAACCCTCCAATTATACAAAAGAAATAGCTTGAAGTTTGATACCCAATTATCGTTCATATAGAAACCAAAATAACAATACACATCAAATCAATCAACTCTCATCAATTATGATAAACTAAATTAGCAATAGTAAAATAAAATAACAAATCAAACCCTAATTTGATACCAAGAACAACACAACAATCAGGAAATCGAATTACAATAAACCCTAAATCGCAAAATATAATTTAAACATTTACAAGATAATAATTCGAAAAAGAAATTACTTGCTGTAGTTGCTCTTTGTAGGTAGAGATGTTCGAAGTGAGTTCTTCGATGCTCAACTCTTCGCCGCCCTCCATTTTTTTGAAAGAATCTGCTTCTTCACAAATTCCCTGTAATTGACGAAAGAGGGGGAAACAGGGAAAGATGTAATTGAAGATGACTCACGCGAAGTTCAATAACAAATGAGCCTCGCCTCCAAGGCCCTACTCTAGAGTCTAGACTAGACCTGGCAATCCTTACCCAGAACCGATGACCCGACCCGAAAAACCCGACCTATGATCTGAAATTGACCCAAAAACATTGATTTGAAATTGACCCGAACCAGAAATAGAGTTGACCCGAACAGACTCGTCCCGAACCGAAGTTCACCCAACCCGATATTGACCCGACCCAAATGTTAGCTGACCCGACCCAAAAGTGACCTGACCTAAAGGGGGACTAAAAAGCATTTCTTCTTCAGGTTGACCCATTTGTTAGGCATAAGTTTAGACTAGAACACAATTTATGTTCACCTTTAAAATACATATCCTTTTCATTTTAAAAACTTGCTCCATTTCTTCATACGGCATGCTAGAGTTTTTGGAAAAATTGGAGAAATTAATAAAATATGAAGGTAGTGGGGTGGGTGGAAAAGTAAAGAATTGCACTCCCTCCGTTTTTTTTTAAAATGCATCACTTTAACAATTGCACTATTCACATATTATGGTTGACTTAATTTTTTCAATAAATATTATTACATAATATAATATATCATTAGCTTAGTCATAATGTCTACTTTCAAAATATAATTTTGTTACAATTTTTACTAATAGACAATTAAAAAAAATTAATGGTCAAAGTTGCGTGTAACACCCCCAAATTACTCTCTAATATTAACAATAATGATCAGTGGCGGACCTAGAAATTTGACAATGGGGGGACAATTTCGATAATTCAACTAACATCAACCTGTTTTTAAAAAAACGGGAACACAATACAAATAATTCGGGTACATACTTGTTTAATACTAAAAAGTTACATCCCAAAATCCATTGAATAATACAATTCGGTTACAAACTACTAAAATATCCTCCGAGTCTTCATTCTTTAAAATCGATCAATGATATCTTCATCAGGGACTTGTAAAAACACTTCTTTCTCAATGAAAGTAACCAAACAATCATTCATAAGTTGATCACCCATACTATTTCTCAATTTATTTTTGATATATGTCATTGCCGAAAAGACTCTTTCAACACTTGTCGTAGCAACGGGAAGAATCAACATTAACTTGATAAGCAAATGAATAAGAGGATAAGTCTCATGCAACTTGGTTTTGACAAGCATCTTTGAAAGAGAATTAATGTCATGCAAATCTCGAAAATTTTCATCATCTAACATGATTTGCTTGAACACTTCAAGTTGATCATCAAGACACAACAACTCATTATGTGAAAAGTCTTCGGGGTACAAAGAAGCAAGTTTAAGCACCTTGTAAAAAAAATGGACAATTATTAATATATAATAACAATAAGACAAATATTAATATATAATAACAATAAGACAAGTATCTTTTATATATGAGGTTAGCTTTTGTACCTTTTCTTTGTCAAAGGATGAAAAATTATCCTTAGGACTTAAGCTAGCCATGCAAGTAAGTAGCTCCATGTTCTTCTCATTAAACCGATTATCAAGTTCTTGAAGATGCAAATCAATCACTTCCAAGAATATTCCAACACGAAAATGATGTTCATTTGTAGCTTTCTCAGCAAAACGCCTTGATCTTCCATGTGGAACATAATTAGCCTCCATATTAGGAACATCAATTTTGTGTTTATTGCAAAATGAAGTTACTTTTTTCAAGAGAATATCCCAACCTTGTTCCCTCATTTTTTGTAACACTTTCGTTGTAGAAGAAACAAGTCTCATGGCATTAACAATATCTTGTTCTTTTCTTTGCAAAGCAACACACAAATCATTAGTGTATCCAAAAATTGTCAACATCAAGTGAGCCATGAAAATAAAATCAAATGATTCTAACGAACCCAACACAATTTGAGCTTTGAACTTATCCTCCGATGAACCATGTTTGCCAATGTGCACAAGTACCTCAACAATTGTAGGAAACAAAGAGATAATGTTTAGAACACATTTGTAATGTGATCCCCAACGTGTATCTCCGGGTCTTTTCAAACCAACTTCTTGATTCAATCCCGAACCACTATTAATTTCCTCCATTTCTAATGCTTGAGCAACCTTTTGAGCTTGACTTTTTCGAATCATTTCTCTTCTTTTACAAGAAGCCCCAATTACATTCAACAAGTTTGTAGTAATTTCAAACACCCAACCACAATTATCATTTTTTTTAGCAACGGCAACAAGAGTCAATTGAAGTTGATGTGCAAAACAATGAATGTAATAAGCTCTAGGAGTGTCATTCATAATCAAAGTCTTAAGCCCATTTATTTCACCTTTCATGTTACTAGCCCCATCATATCCTTGCCCTCTAATCATTGATGGACTCAAGTTGTGTTCTATAAGCAAAGAGATTATTGCATTTTTTAAAGATAAAGCGGTAGTATCACCAACATGAACAATGCCTAAAAATCTTTCCATTACCGCTCCACTTTTTCTATCAACAAAACGCAAAACAAGAGCTAATTGTTCTTTTTGGGACACATCACTTGACTCATCCGCCAATATTGCAAAGTAATCATCACCAATCTCTTCTACTATACGCCTAGTTGTTTCTTTTGCACAACAAGTTATAATGTCCTTTTGAATCTTAGGAGAAGTCAATATACAATTTTTAGGAGCATTTTCTAGAGTATGATTTTTAACTTCCTCCACTTTTCCCCTTAGCCATTTCAAAAGTTCAAGGAAATTACCCCGATTGTATGACTCCTCACTTTCAAGATGCCCACGAAATGCCAAACCTTGCCCCAAAAGAAATCTCAAACATGTTAATGATGCTTTCAAACGAATATGATATTTTTGAATTTGTGCCTCACTTGCATTGTCAAATATTTTGACAATTGATTTTTTTTCCCCCTCTCTTAGATTCACATACTTCTCATAAGCAACATTATGAGCACTATTCACTCCACCAACATGCTTATCAAACCTCTCCGGTTTATTCCATGCCCTAAATCCTCCATTAACAAATGCATCACCGCCACAATTATTTTCAACTTCATGCTTGAACAAGTAACATACAAAACAAAATGTGGCATCTTTTGAAATACTATATTCAAGCCAATCTCTTTTATTAAACCACTTCACATTAAAACGCCGTTTTCCGGAGCATTGTCTTTGAGGGAAATTATGAGTTTTTGGTTGACAAGGTTTTTTAAGAATGTAGGCTCTCCTCACCGGATTTCTTTGATTAGGGGGATAGTCCATTATGTCCATTCTTAGTCCCGGATCATGAGGAAGAAGTTCAACATCATAAGCCAATTCCTCTTCTTCCTCCTCTTCCTCAACCTCAAACGTTTCATTACTAGTAGTTGAATCTCCCATTTCTATATCCACATCAAATTCTTCATCCACATCGTTCACATCAATTGGTTCATCCACATCATTCACATCAATTGGTTCAATACTAATGGTTTCATTTTGCATATTATGATTAGAAGGTATCTCACTTTGTATGGGTGAAGAACAAGAATTATCTTGTGATTTCAATTTTTTAAACAACATTTGACGAAGATCCGCTTGTTTTCCCATTGTCCTAGACTTGCTTGAAGAACTTGACATATCCTAATTCATTTAAAAATTAAGCTTTAATATTCAATAATCATTTTTTTAACAACAAGCATCCAAAATCTAAAAAACCAAATCACAAACTAATTCAATACACAAAGTTACAAACTAATTTACATATTAATTAAATTCACAAACTACTTGTGACTTGTCTACTTTCAAAATTTCAATCTTTCATTCACCATTTTTCACCACATAATTCACAAAATCACAAATTCACAATTCAATTCACAAACTAATAACAAATAAACTAAATCACAAATTAATTCAAAAACATGATTACATAAACACAATTACTCATAATTCATAAACTAATTCTTTAATTTTTTAATAATCAAAAATTAGGAAAAAAAAAAAACTAACTTGTGGAGGAGTTGTCCTGCTGTCCGCCTGTCCGGGCGGCGGGCGTCCGGCTGTGTGGGATGCCGGAGCGGCAGGCTGGTCTGGCGCGGTGGCAGCGACGGTGCGGTGGTCGGTGGCTCGGTGCGGCGGTGCCTCGGTGGTGCACTAGTGCAAGATCTACTTTCTCTCTCTTAAGTTTTTCAATTTTCAATTTTCTCTTTCCTCCCTTTTTTTCTGAAATTTTTTTGTTTCTTCTTTCTTAGGCTCTTAGCCCACGTGATGACTCATGAAATTCTGATTTCTTGCTGTTTTACTTTTTTTTTTTTTTTTTTTTTTTTTCTCTGATTTTTTTTTTTGAAAGTGGGGGGACATTTGTCCCCACTTGTCCTCACGTGGGTCCGCCCCTGATAATGATTCAACTTTAGGAAGTAACATGGGAGTATTACCGCCACGTGATTACGTAAGGCTTAACAGAGTTTTGCAGCGGAAAATAGTACTTAACTTTCATTGATGATAATAATAGTAGTAATAATAGTTTGATACACTTTCAAAGTAACTATACTACTAATGCTATGTTTATTAAGTTAAATTAGGTGATCACCGCCCATCATTCCCAATGCAGCATATAGTTCACGTTGTCCGATCGCCATCACCTATCTACTCATCAAAATGATAAGTAGGGCCAAGCCAAAACAAAACAAATACGTATTAGCCAAAATGCTAAGTACATACAAATGCTAGACATGTAAAATCAATTTAATTAATTAAACATGCTGTCAAAGAGATTTAACTTAAATAAATCACAATTTATCCAAACCATTCATGAATAGAAATTCATGTATAAAAACTTGTCAAAAGAACCAATTTTCGAAACAACTAACTTTCCAAAAATAATTCCGAATAGGATAAATCAATCCTTATTTTCGTAAATCATTTTACCACTTAAGTGTGCACACCCCCCAAACTAGTAACTCCTTTACATGGTGCTATCAAGGGGAAAGACTAGGGGCCTATTCACATTTACTTAATTTCAGTTCAGTTCAGCTCCAATCAGTTTAGTTCAATTCAGTTCAGTTCCAATCAGTTCAGTTCAGTTCAGTTCAGTTCAGCTCTTAATTTCCCTCTCACATAAAATATTCATTTCAGCTCAATTCAGTTCAGTTCAGTTCAGTTCCAATCAGTTCAGTTCAGCTCAGTTCAGTAGATATGAACATGCCCTAGGTCATACAAAGTCCATAGTCTTCAACTTACTCCGCGTAGTGGGAGTTAAAAATCCAAAGATCCAAAGAATAAATCCTGATAAATAAACTTTCCAATATCCCATAATCGGGATAATTTAAACAATAAAACTTCATTTTTAAATATCCTGAATATCAATACAAGTTTATAACCAACCATATAAAATATTTAAACATTTGAGATTAAACGATTAAAACATGTTCCACCGAAATATATTTCACAATCATTTAAACATGGTTCAAATTCTCTCTTAACATGTAAATCACGTTGCATATAAAAGCCACTTTATAAAAGATCTAGCCACGTGTACGCACCTTGATTTTTGAACACAAGTACGGAGCTCCTAATTTCGAACCCGAAATTCCTCCTGTAACAAACCAATAATTCTTATCAAATACTTTTCAAACCATAGACACAAGGACTTAGACTATCGACTTTGACTAGTTGTGCATGAACAACTTATTACTATAACCCTTTTATAAAATTAACACTTGTATTTATAAAATAATCTTTAATAATTCATAATAATAATAATAATAATAATAATAATAATAATAAGGTAGTAGTAATGCTACGTAAGTAGTAGTAGTACATGTGAGTAGTAGTAGTCATATTAATAACAATGATAATGATAGTAGTAGTAATAATAATAATAATAATAGTAATAAGATAGGAAGTAGTAGTAATACGTAGATGTAGTTGTAGTAGTAGTACTACTAGTGCTTAGTAGTAGTAGTAGTAGTAGTAGTAGTAGAAGTTGAGAGTAATAGTAGTAGTAGTATTACTAGTACTTAGTAGTAGTACTAAAATGAGAAATATATGGCTTACTTACGGTGCAACGCAAGGAAGGAGGTGACTGCAAGGTGGTGGCCAAATGGTGGTAATAGGGTGGCGGCGAGGAGGTGCTCGTGAGGAGCTCAAGACTACAAAATGAAAGCTTAAAAAGAAGGTGAAAATGGAGGAGGAAGGAGAAAGGAGAAGGAAAGTCGTAAGAAGAGAAGTAGGAGATGTGATGGAATAGCTCATGTTTCATGGCTATATATAGCCCCAACTCAGGCACTATTCCAACTGATTTCATAAATGTTGCCAACCTAATTAATGCGGCCAACCTAATAAATGCCGCTGGCCTAATAAATGCAGCTGACCCAATAAATGCTGCTGACCCAACAAATACAGTCGTCCTGATAAATGTTGTGGATATGAGTATTAAGGGTTGACCTTGATTACGGGAGGAGAAATAGTTTGGTACTTGGTAGTTTGACTCGGAAGTAAAATACTGAAGGCTGAAATTCCGACAACTTTGAGTTGACTCATATAATTATAACGCGTAATAAAATTATATTTTTGTAAAATCATATATGGACTTAAGTAAATATTTCGGAAAAATCCATAGTTAATAATTAGTAAATGGCTTAAAAATACGGGGTATTACATTGCGTCTCGACAAATGTGCTGGTCAAACTGATGCATTTAAAAAATAGAGGAAGTATTTGCATCACTTGCAAATGCGCGTACTTTTAGGAGAATGAATTTAGTATAATATAGTAATGTGAGTGGATGGATAATTTATTATTGTAAAAGTAATGTGGGACCATGGAAGTGATAGTATGTGAGAGAGATAGTGAGGACCATAAAAGAGAGAAATGATGAATTAATTAAAGTGGAGTTTAAAGTAAAAAAGAGAAATAATAAAATATAGTATAAAGTTACCAATTATAGAAGTGATCGCAAATTAAAAAAAAAAACAATGATAAAAGGGAAGTGACGCAAATAAAACAATGGAGGGAGTATAAAGCAAAAGTAGTGGAGAGAATTGGAGGAGACATAATATGAATTTAATAAAATATGATTTATGTTGGGTTCATTGAGTGAGAGAAATTAATTAAATATAGTAAAAGTTTTCCAAATAAGGAAATGGGGCAAGTATTTAAAAACGGCCGAAAATGGAGAGTGGAGCAAATGTTTAAAAATAGAGGGAGTAGTAAGTTACAATTTTTTGCCTACACCCCTATGTAGGTAGCACTACCTGCACCCCCTCTTCATAATAATGATGTCATCTTATAATTTTTGGATTTTCAATCATATATAAAATGTTCATTTTGGTATATATAAACGTTCATTTTGTATATATAAATGTTCAGTTTTGTATCATTAAATGTTCAATATTGTTAATAAGGCGATACTATATACTTATTGTTTCTTAAGCATAGCATTTTTATCTTTTCAAATGTATAGATGTACACAAGCTCAATTTATTAATTAAAAGTAGAAACTTTTATAAAAAAAAAAAAATCAAAAGCAAAAATCTTAAACTTCAAAACTGTACATATCATGTACTTGGTATAAATGTGTCTTACAAAATGAATTAAACATCGCCTCTAATTAAATACATTTGGTACACATAAAATGTTTGCAGAATCATCGTCTTTCCTTGGTACATATCTTTTCATCAATACATACATTATCGTCTTCAACTTTTTTTTATGTCATTGATTGTCCTGTGTGATAAGAGTTCAAAATTTTATAAAATAAAATGTTAGTAACAATCAAAACACACGTACTATAAACAAGGCAGAAACATTTTAAAATACAAAATTTTAACATATTGCCAGAAAATAATGAACATAGTTCAATATGAAGATGAACAAGTAATATCAAAATCTAAATAAACATTTTTCAATACGAGAATGAACAAATATTAAAATTTGGGAAAATTTCACATTTGCTACCAAGGAAAGGACCCTAATTGACATTTGCTACCGCTTTAATTTTTTATTTTATATTACTACCACTTATATCACCGTTTTTTAAAAATCACTACCACTTAACGGAATCCGTTAGGATTTCCGTTAAGTTTATTAAAAAAAATAAAAAAAATTAATTAAAATATAAAAAATTAATTGAAAAATAAAAAAAATATATAAACCACCCTCCCCCCTACTTTGCCACCCCTCCCCTCAACCACCACCACCCTGCCCTCCCCCCCTGCCGGCGGCCGGCGCTCAAAGCTTCGGCCGGCGCCGGAGCATACCCACCCCATCCCTTTCACCCACCCCTACGCAGCCAAACGAAAACCCCCTTCCATTTCCCGTTGATCCCCACCCCGAACCAACACTACCCCTTTCCCCTTCCCCCCACCGGAATCCGCCCCTGCCAGCCCTGTTCCCCCACCGAATCGACCCCCCTCCCCTTCCCCTACTGTTCTCGGCCTTCACAAACCCTAAACCAGTCGTCCACCACCCCAAAATCACCCAAATTGAATTTAGGGTTTCGTTTCCGGCTCGATTCAGGTTGGGGTGGGGGAAATCGACCGTTTTTTGCTCGATTCAGGTTGGGGGAAAGGGAAATCGGTCGTTTCCGGCTCGATTCCAGTTGGGGTGATGTCGGGGTTGGTGTTTAAGGGTTGGGGTGGCTGTTTTGGGTGGGGGAAGGGTGGTTTCGGGGCTGGTGTTTAAGGGTAGGGGTGGCTGTTTTGGGTGGGGGAAGGGTGGTTTCGGGGCTGGTGTTTAAGGGTAGGGGTGGCTGTTTTGGGTGGGGGAAGGGTGGTTTCGGTGGCTATTTTGGGTGGGGGAAGGGTGGTTTCGGGGTTGGTGTTTAAGGGTTGGGGTGGCTGTTTTGGGTGGGGGAAGGGTGGATGATGGTCGAAGGTGGCAAACAGGGAGGTAGTGAGGGTGTCCGAGGAGGGAGGGGTGGCAGTGAGGGTGGTTGATGTCACTAACGGAAATTGTAACGGAAAGTGTTAAGTGGTAGTGATTTTTAAAAAACGTTGATTTAGGTGGTAGTAATATAAAATAAAAAATTAAAGGGGTAGCAAATGTGAATTAGGGTCCTTTCCCTGGTAGCAAATGTGAAATTTTCCTAAAATTTAATTGAACATTTTTCAATATGATAACAAACAAGTATTAAAATTGAAACAAATGTCTTTTAATGTGAGGATGAATGAATAAGTATAAATCTAAATGAACATGTTTATATATGAGAATAAATATTGATTAGATTGTAAATGAACATCTTTCAATATAAGAATGAACATGTAATATAAAGAGAATGAACATATATCAAAACTAATTGAATATAAATGGACATAAAATCCATCTAAAATAATCAATGTTCCACCTAAAGTGAAAATTTACCATAGATTGATATTCCTTATTAGATCAATAGAAAATATAGGAAGAAAATGGAGATAAGGACATTTATCGTAATTCTAACAAGCGTATGTTAATATGTACATGAACATATAATAGTACATATATGAACATTTATCAAAATGAAAATGAATATTCATATACGAGCTAAATTTATATTTCCTATAATCATAAGAAATAGATCAAATCCAAAAAATTAGGGCAACTAAACTCTACTTTATTTTATTTTATTTTTTATCCAGTAAATTTATAAGCTAATAATACACCACAAATTAATTCAACTTAAAGTGGATTATTATACCAAACATCACTCTACTATAATTATAAGAAATCACTGTTATGACAAAAGTTATAAGAAATCATTGTTATTATAAAAATTATAAGAAATCATGAAGTAATACTGGAATTTCATATATATAGAGAAAGTAATTGAAGAATAAGGCAAATATAAAGTTAGGGTTTATACTTTTTTTTTTATCAAAAATAAACAAAATCAACTTACAATTTGATTGTTAGTCGCTCTTTTATAGAAATTTTCTGCAATTTTTTCTCTTACATACTATATTTTGGTAGAGATCTAAGAGTGTTTGAAATTTTTTTTTGTTAGACAAATTTGTGCACTTGGTCTTGATACTAGAAACGTGAGCGTATCCTTTACTAAGCACGGAGTTGTATGTATTTTGTAGCAAGCATGACCACATTCTTTAATAAGCAGATTGGTTTATGCAGATACTTATTCCGATTTTTTTTCCTTTTTTAAAGATACAATAATGGGCAAGTATCATCGTTTTTCTAAGTTGAATGATTTCATAGTAAAATTGTGTTATTTATTGGTAACCATTTAGATCAAAATTTAACAAATTAGATTCGGGATATAGTCTTCTTTTCTTTTTCTTCTTTGGGAAAACGTAAGCAAGATATTTTATTCCAAATCAGCCTCGCCAAGGCCGAGACACCTTGCGAAATAAGAATAGGGTCAACACAAATAATTTCCAAACAGTTACGAGTATCCAACCACCTCGCTACAAGGTGAGCAACCGTGTTTCCAACTCTACGAACAAGAGAAATTTTGAAAGCATGAATTGAGGTACGTAAAAACTCGAATATCATCATAAATCAGCCACAAAGGGGAGAGACCAAGTGCCGCTTATCCAACCTTGTTTAGAAATCGGGGCCCACTTTCACGCTAGGTACAAAATGTTTACAATAGACCGAAGTTTCATGTTTGGGGTCAACCCAACAAACTTGTAGCGTTTTTTTTTGTTTGTTTACTTTATTTTTATTCCATATTTACAAAGGCATACGTTTCCTACCGCACACATTAATCAGATAAAAGAAAACCGCGTGGAATACGTATAAAACGTAGGTTTTAATCCGAGTTAATGACGTACACTAAAGATGTGGTATTACAGATTTTGAATTTATGCAACCGTAATATTGACAGATTGATACAATAAATTTTGTAGGGATCGAGTCTCTACACATCGTTCACTGAGTGGAAATCAATTTTGGTGAGTAATTTCATTCGAATACGAAGTAAAATACTGTATTAGTAACACACAACTTTAATTGGTAACACAATCTACTAATTAGTAACAACATACTTTACTTGGTGTTAAGATAATAAAGGGATTTGTGACGGTAAGGGCACAAACCGAACGAGGTGGGGTAGCCCCGCACTTGCACAACGCTAGGCATGCACACGTCACAAGCAATTTTATCTCAATACCAAGTAAAATATTGTGTTGATGACAATCAACTTCAATTGGTATCGTACTCTAATTTATAGTAACAGTAAACATTAATTGGTATTCAAATAAAATTGACATTGTGACGGTCAGGGCACTGATCGCACAAGGGGGGTGGGCCTCCCCGCACTTGTCATCGGCTAAATACAGAGGCACACGTACCCTACCGCAGACGTCAATTGAAAAAAAGAAAATCGCGTGGAACACGAGCGGTGTTTCTCGATGACCATAAAATGCGTCCACGTTCCTTAGTCGTCCCTATCGAACTCTTAACGCTCGCACTTGCGAAGTTTTATTTTTCTTCCGATGCCACGCTTAAACGATAAAGCCGTACTGATGTGCGTACGGCTAATAAGAGGAATTTCCACGGTACAGCTTCATTTTCGGACGAAGTCGGTACGTTGGTGCTTGATCACATTTAGTTAGGCGGTCGGCGGGATTTCAAGGTAGACAGAGCGAACACGTGCCTAAGTACTCCTCTCTGTGATTTCGACTGCTCTCGTCGTTCCTTAAAATGTTCCATGAAACTCGTCACTCACTCATGGGTGGATGTGAGAAGGCTAGTCTAGGAACTGGGCTTTCACCGCTCGTTACTGTAGTACGCGGGAAATGAGCGGATGGGTGGTTTCACGGGCTTCCCTTCGACTTTGGGCCCACACCAATTTATTTATTTTCGACTTTGAGCGGATGGGTGGTTTCACGGGTGAATAAATTAAACTACGGTGCAAACTAATTCATTTTCTAACAACAACCGGAGTGAGGCTACGGTGTGGTTCCCGTTAACGGGATCTTTTAGTTTACAGTGGATGAACAATGGGGCAACCCTACCTTGTTCAATTCGAGCTGTAACTATCACAATTTCAAGAAAAAAAAACAATAACTGTTGTTTTGGGTGTTTTTGTCCCTTAGGAGAGTTAAACTCGAAGACTGGTCCGGTGCGGCCTGTACCTGCAAAACAAACGGAGACACCAGTTGGGTGGTGCTCCGCCTCCAACGATCAAGTTAGTAACTTGAAGGGAGAGAAAAAGGTGCGGAAATTTAGGTGGGTATCTGCTCGGATTCCAAGGTAAAAGGCTAGGGGTACACTAAGTGTACAAGATTCCTTTTGTACACCACCAATAAAAAAACGCCAACTCATCAATGTAATAATGGAAATTAAAAAAAGAAGAGGGAAAGGAAAAAAAAGAAGAGGGAAAGATGAGAGCCAAAATTTTCAGCCTAGGCGCCATTGTGAGGAAGGTGAGCGGCAAAATTTTCAGTGGGCGACAACAATTAATGGATAATACACCATTAATTTCCCAATTAAGCATCAAAATTTCCCATCTTCTCCCCCAAAATTTCATCTTTTCCCCCAAAATTCCTTGGCAAAGAACACATCCAATTTGAATAAGGGTAGAACTGTGAAGAAATTATTCAAGTGTGGATATTAATTTCGTCAATCAGTTACAAATATTCGCAAGTAATTTTGTTAGTTGCTGAATTATTTCGTTTAAATTCCTAGTTTGATGATTTTGATAATTTAGGGTTTTTCATTGTTTGATTTTGAAGTAGATGATTTTTGGGTAAAAATTAGGTTTTTATAAAGATTGAATTGAAAGGGTAAATCGTTTAGATTAATAGATTGATTTGTATGTTGTCTTTGGTTTTGTTTCTTGTGAGATGTTATTTAATTGAAGGAGTTTTCTGGGTTCCATTGTAATGGAAGCAATTGTTAAATAGAATCGAGGTTTATTTGCTGTCAATAATTTTATAGTATCTGTTTTTTATACGTAGGATCATTTTGTCAATATTAAATTAAAATATAATTTTATAGTATCTTTTTTTATTTTGTTGAATCTGAAATAAATAACAGTAGTGTGTTTGACATTGTGGCAGTGAAATGGAATGCAAAAACATGTCCCCTCGTTTGAACATTAATCTTAATGAAGTGATAAATGATGTGATTAGCTCAATCGAAGATGCAGATCGAATCAGATTAAACGATGTAACAGAAGAAGAAGCAACAGTGCATGCCATTCGATTATTAATGAAGAAGCTGAGGTTACTAACATTAGTAATGAAGAGATTAAGGTTGAGGTTAATAACAATATAAATGAACATGATTCTCATTATTGGTAAAACAAAAAAGAACAATTCAGTCGTACTCCGGCTGTGGGTATGTATTTTGCAAGCGATGAAGAATTTACAAGGTTTTGCCATATGTATGTCTTTGAGAAAATGTTTGTATTTGTATGAATTAGATATGAATCAGTAAGCCAATATTTAAATTGATCCTGTTAATACCATTTTGATGCTGTTTAAATTCGGAAAGATGTTGTTTTATGGAATTTGATGCTCAGAAATGCGGAAAGGTTTTGGGTTTGTAGTAGGAGTTTTATAATTTCAGATTTAAAGAAACTAGACCTCGAACTGTTTTATTGACGATTCGTAACATTAGTATTTAAAAGTACTAATTTATATTAGGACGTTACTATTTATGGGTAATAGGTGAATGAAATATAAAATGCAAACAAAAATAATAATAATTGGTATATTGAATTTAAATTAATCGTGATTCGAATTGTTTTATTGATAATTAGTATCATTGGTATTTAAAAGTCTAATTTAAAATGGGAAACATTAGTATTTATGGCTATTATGTAAATGAAAACTAAAAATAAAACCCAAAAAAAAAATGGAGTAGTTTGGATTTGAACACGGATCACTTATACATAATAGGAAAGCATTCACCAACTACACCAAGGGGTATCAGCACATATATTATCGTATTATTTATTTATTTGTACTATTTAATTATATTTATGTCAAATATATTGGATGATTCTATTAAAGACAATATGATTCCTTAAATGGTAATAATACGCTTATTAATATATTATGATGATTATTGTATGTTGTTGTTTGGTTTAATAATGTGTTACAACAAAAAAAAAAAACTTAAATATATTAATCAAAGTGAGATATTTTAATAGGCGGTCAAATTTAAAACTATTTCAATTGCACACCGTCATTCGCTAAGGGTTTGTTCTCTTCGCCTTATAAAAATAATTTTTAGGTCTAATAAGTTCAGCTTAGTTCAGATAAGTTATAATAATGTCCAATAAGTTAAATAAGGTCTAATTGTAGGAGTTTATAGGTACTACGCAGCGGAAATAAACATGAATCATATTCATACAGTACCTAATCCAAGGATCTAATGCATAACACATAAAGAACAAATAATTGTACCTTTGAAGCGTGGTTCCACGTGAGATCGAGCAAGAAAAAAGGGAGATAAAGAACCCCAAGCGTGATTCCTCTACTTGGTCCACGGGCACAAGTTAAGACCTCCACTAATGCTAGTTAGTTACAATTGAACCCTTCAATTGACCTTCTACGGAGAAAAGAGGAATACTAACCAAGAACCACCACGAACACCACACGCACCACCTAGGGTGGCCGGCCGTATGGACGAGGGGAGGAGAAAGATAGCCGTGAGTTAGATAGAGGATTAGGGTTTTGGGATTGGTTGCCTTGATGTCAAAATTCACTGTGTGTGAATTATGACTGCTTGCCCCAAACCCTAGGCATGGATCTTATTTATAGATCTCATCTCTAAATAAGAGCCCATGTCAAAAGCCCAAAATCTAATTCCAATCCAACTATGCTAGCCCAATCCAATTCATGATTAGTTAATTGCTCATGAGGCCCATTAATGGGCCTCTTACTTGCTTAACCCAATACCCTTGTGTGTGACCAATATAGGATCCATTCTAAAGGGCTTTGGACTATTTGACTAGTCCAAAGATCATCTCTCATAGTCTAGCAACAGAGGATGACGCCCCAATAGAATGAACTTATTATCTCCATAATAGTGATCCTTGATATATCTAGTAATTGCACTTATCGAAGACACAATTCCTTCACTAATAAGTTACATTAGGTTAAATAAGGTCTAATAAATTTCAATAAGTTCTAATCAAGTCTAATAATTAGGTCTAATAATAAGTAGGAGTGTCCATTCGGTTTTTGGTTTGAATTTAGCCCAAATCCAATCCGATCCGAAATAATTTTAATTTTCAATTATAAAATCCAACCCGATCTGAATTCCTCACCAAATCCACTCTAATTCAAACCGATTTAAAATTCGGTTATTTGGATTCGATATGAGAGTGCAAATTAAAATACGTTTCAAATATTTTTGGCCTAATGCGAAAATAAAAATTAAAATACAATAATAAAAAATTAATTCTTAAAAGTATTGTTGTACACGATTAATAAAAGTATTGAAAACGTAAGTAGGTTACATAATAAATAGTAATAATTATAATAATAGCATAACATGATTATATTAACAATACTTATTCATAAACTAACGATTTCATATTTAATTTATTTCGGTTTTTTTGGATTCAAACAAGGTCAATCCAATCCAATTCGAACGTCAGAATTTTCAAAAAAAAAATCAATCCAATCCAATTAGATTTAAAGTTCAAATCCGATCCGAATTAATAATTCAGTTTTGATTTGATTAAATTTCGAATTTTAATCCGAATGATGGATACTTGTACTTATAAGGTCCAATAAGGAACAATAAGTTCAAATTAGTTTAGTAAGGTCTGATAAGTTCAATAAGGTATAATAAGTTTGATAAGGTATTACAAAGTTCCAATAAGTTTCATGACTTTAAAATACGGTGTAAGTTTTGATTTTACAAATACAAATATGATTCCTTTAAAATTAATATTAATTATTTTTGAGTTTTTAAATACAAAAATGATACTTAAAATGAAAATTTATAAAAAAAATAAAAGATCAAAACGTGTTTCTTTATACCTCCATAAAAATTCGAACATAAGACAACTAGTTTTAGGTCATTCAAGGGGTTTGTTTATTACTAGACTAAGGGGTATCAACACATACATTGGATGAAAACAAATTAATTTTTATAGTATATCTATTAGACTAAATTTCCTGGCTTATGCCCATAAATAATTGATTAGACACATTATACAAATAATTTACGTGCAAAACATTTAAATTAAAAAGAGTTTTTTGATTTTTTTTCACTTTGAAATATGGTGTATGTTTTTACTTTATATATACAAATATGATTTCCTTAATATTATATTAATAACAATTAGTTATGATTTTTTAAATACAAAAATGATTCTTAAAATGAAAATTTATAAAAAATAAAAAGCAACATGTGTTTCTTTTGTACCTCCACAAGATTCGAACGCAAGATGACTATCTATCATAACTCAAGGGGTTTGTTTATTAGACCATTGGAAAATAATTTTTTTAGAAAAAAAATGGTTATTAAAGATTAGTTATACATCTAAAAGTATATCTTTGTTCCCTTCAAAGAAATAAAAAAAATTATGTTTTGTTAACAACAAGGTGTTCTTCATCTTTGTACTTCAACTTAGGATAATATACAAGCCTCTCACCATGCCAGATTGTACACCTTATGGAATTTGAACATGCCATTCTGATCTTTAAAATGCATGTACTAAAAATGGATCTAAGAAAGAGAAAAAAAATGTGTAAAAGGGAAAAATAGGGCAAAGTGGATTGGGAGGTGATGGCGGCTTGGGAGGTGATGGCGGCTGGAAGTCTGGTCCACATATTCCACAACACATACCATTAGTTTTATTAATTCATTTCAAACTATAGTGTGTACTAGCATTTTAAACATGTTGTACGGAGATCTCATAGTGACACGTTTATCAATTAAGATTTTATTAAAAGAAGAATGATTCTTTAAAATAAAAAATGTTTTTAGGGGACATAAAATAATTAAAAACTAAATAAAAGATATATGTAAAACATTGGGCCTTGTTTGGTAAATGGCTTTTCATTGGCTTTTGGTTTTTTCATTTGGTCAAACATCCAAAATTCGTGTTTGGTAAATGGCTTTTTCAGCTACCTGAAAAGCTGGCTTTTAAGCCAAAATGAAAAAGCTACTTGGAGTAGCTTTTGGCTTTTGGCTTTTGGCTTTTGGCTTTCTAAGTTACTAATAACATTCAACAGCCAATTTCACCAAACATGTTTACAGACTAATAAAAAGTCAAACAGCCAACAAAAAAGCCAATACAAACAGCCAGTCAAACCAGCCAATCAAACTAGCCGACAGCCAACAGCCAACAGCCAATTGCCAAACAAGGCCATTGTTTCATTCACTAACTTTTATGTTATTCTGATATTTTAAAATTAGATATGATTCTGTAAAGTTAAAAATAGTTAAAACCAGAAAAAAATACAATTTATGCCATCACAGTGTTCGAACAGTGGTTTGATGTATGCACTAGCAGCTTTCAAAGTTAACCATTGGACTAAGGGGTATCAGCAAGTTCATTTTGTGGGAAAAAAACTATATATTACATTGTTTGTAAAACCATCCCACCAAATCGTTCTCTTGGAGTCGAATCAAATTTCGGATAGTGCTGTTTTGGGTGAATTGTAAAACATAATCTTTAACCAATTTTGCACCTAATAATTCAAAATCTGATTTTGTTTTTCACACCTTCCCCAAACTTTCAATCAAATTAGTTTATTCTTCAAATATATAATAACTACAATTCATTTTAAAGATAGTAAGCCACATCGCGACGGGCCGGAATGTACATGAACATTAAAATGGAAGTCTACATGTACTACAGGCTGTTGTGTGCCTTGTAGATGTTCGCAAAAAGGCTCATGTACTAAAGGCTGCTGCTGTTTGTAATGTTCACAGCGTTCGCAATTTTACCGACTACATATCGCACCGCCAGTACATTTGTATACTGTTTCACAGTGAAATTAGTTTCACGCCATTTGAAACAAATTAGTTTCAAGCTGAAATTCAGAAACTCATTTTTGTATATTGTTCTTCAAGAATTATTTGTACCCAGATACATTAGAGGGGAAACTATAGGAGAGAGAAAAAAATTTAGGAGAGAGAAAAAAAATGGGGTAAAAAAATCTGATTTTTTTTGGGACTATATACTACATTAATTTGGGTAGGTGAAATGATAGAAAAATTTGAAATTCAAAAGTTGAAAATTTAAATTACAAGTTTGAATTTCAAATGAAAATGAAGTTGGCCCACATAAAAGGAATATTCTAATTCCACCAATAGGAAACTTGTGTACAAGATTCCTTTTGTACACCATGTGTACCTTAAATTGCTCCCGATTCCAAGCTCAGATGTCTCTATCAAAGGGACAATTTGTAATAAATGGTAAAATGTGCCCTCCAAAAGAGCGGAATCTCCCTATTTATAGGGTCCTCGGGATCTGTGCCCTTGATTAGGTCACTGAACCCTAATAATTGGTGGACTGCGCCGCATTGCGGCTTTCTCGGGATTTGGGCCTGAAGGCCGCCATTTTCCCCCAAGTTTCTAGAGTGACACGTGTCAAGCAGGGATAGGTCCACTTTGGACCACCCTGGGGATGACACGTGTCATCCTCTGATTGGATGATGAGTGGTATTTATACCACTCTTTTATCCTTTTTTTTTAAGGATTTTTCCCTTCAATTGGCACTTGTTTGAGCCTTTTCAAGCACTTTGTTTTAGTTTGCTTTGCCTTGTTCCTTTTTGTGTTTTCCCCTCCTTTTCCTTTGTTTTTGGCTTTGCTTTGTCGCTTTCCCTCTTTTCTATACTTATGTTTGTGTGTGAGTGTTTGAGTAGGTTGAATGGAGTGCTCGTGTGATCCTGCTCGAGGCTTAGTCAACCTTTTTGAGTGCATTGGAATAGCAGAAGAGGGGAGCATGGATTTGGAGAAGAGTCCGGAGCTTTCGAGAGGAGCGGCCGCTCACCAGAGAGGAGCGCCCGCTCCATTTTCTCATCTGATCCCCTGTTTTCCAGACTTATGGAGCGTCCGCTCCACCAGAGAGGAGCGCCCGCTCCACACCTGGAGCGCCCGCTCCTGTCTGGGAGAGCGCCTGCTCCAGTAAGGCGGCTGTTTTGATTAATACCCTCTAGAGCGTCCGCTCACCCTCGATGGAGCGGCCACTCTCGTGGGTATTTCCGTGCATTTTAATTTTTCTTTAGAGTAATGTGAGGGGCTTATAAATACCCCTAGGTTTGTAATGAGATGATTATGTACATTTTAGCCCTAATCTAGAGAGAGAAACTTCATTAGTAGAGAGAGAAAGTGTGGATTTCCATTGATGAACTTGGATATTGAAGAAGGAGCTTGATTGAATCTTTGTAAATCTTCATCTTCAATTAATGAGCAATCTCTTACTCTCTTTCTTTACTTTTGTATTTAGTTTTGTTTGCTTATTTTGATTTTCCTTCTTTGCTTATTGATCATGTTGATGCTTATTGATTTGATGATTGGTATTGTCTTCAATATGATTTGTGAGTAGTCACCTAGACAAGGGTGTGGGGATGGTGTAGTTGTTAATTGATTCATGCTTATGATGTTGGGGTTAAGTTAATGGTGATTAAAGTCTTTGTATGTTTGATATTCTTTAATCTTCTTGCAAGTGCACATTGTTGGTTGATTAAAGGTGAATCTTTGCTAACAAGAAACGGAAGTTGACTTAGTTAAGGTTCATTGTTATCGATAGTTCATTGATTGCACCTTCTAATATATGTATCTAGTGTGGAAACATAGAGGCTATGTTAGGAGAAATCGATTAACCCCGGAAGGCGGTTAGATTGAGCTTTATTTCGATATTCTTGCATGCTTAGTTTACCATTGCTTTGCTTCCGTGTTATTGCATGATCAAATGGCGTCTACATCTACCCACTTCCCTTTGTGTTTAGTTATATTGATCCTTAATCATTTTTAATCTTTAGTTTAATCTCTTGGTTATTCACATTTCTTGTCCCGAGGTAGCTTAAGTCTTAAGTAGTGAATGTGGTGTTTATGCATGTCTCCTTGTGGTTCGACCCCTATGCTTGCCTTATACTCGTATTAGGTTTGTTTAGGTTATATAAATTGTATTTGATCTAGGGATAGACAATTGACGACACGTTTATTCCTTTGTCAAATTGGCGCCGTTGCCGGGGAAACGGCTTCCATTGCTTTTTCATTACTTTATTTGAGACTATCTCATTCCTTGTTTGTTAGTATTTGCTACTACTTGTTACTTGTCAGTTCTTACGTTCTCCTTAGCTTTGTTGTATGAACAGAGGACGAACCCGCTCAAGGTCTTTGATTCCCATCGATCCGGAGCTAGAGAGATCTTTGTCCTTACTTCGAAGAGAAGCGAGAGCGAAGAGTAGAAATTCTCACACCCCAGCGAAAGAAGGAGTAAGAGAATTGGAAGATACTCCACCATCTTCACCCTCAAGTAAAGACTTAGATAGTCCTAATTCACCATCAAGTCCCGGAATCAACCCCTTTTCAATCTTTAAGTCCGAAAGTGAAGAAGGTTCTAAAATGGGAGAGAACACACCTTTGAGTCGTCTTGGGGCTCCCGAAGCCTTTAGAGCACAAAGTGGAATCCTAACTCCTACCACTCAAGCCAACAATTTTGAAATCAAGCCCAATTTGATTGCTTTGATAGAGAGGAAACAATTCTCGGGTGGAAAATTTGAGAGCCCTCATGAGCATTTAAAAGAATTTGAGAAATATTGTGACACAATCAAAGCCAACGGAGTGACTCAAGAGTACATCCGCCTCAAGATGTTTCCATTTTCTTTAATTGGGAGAGGTCTAGAATGGCTAGAGAAGGAGGTGCCCCCTAACTCTCTCACAACTTGGGACCAAGTAACTACGGCTTTCTTGAGGAGATTTTACAACCATAGGAAGACCTCCGAGGCTCGATCTTTAATTCAAGGTTTTCGCCAAAAGAGTGGTGAGACTCTAAGTGCGGCATGGGACCGGTACAAAGAGCTTCAACGTCAATGCCCACATCATGGGATACCTAAGTATCATCTCATCCACACTTTTTATGAAGGTCTCTCACCTCAAGGGAGAACAAGCCTAGATGCCGCCGCCGGTGGTCCAATCATGAACAAAGGAGAGGATGAAGTGGAATGTATCATAGAGGAGGCCGCAAAGAATTATGATGATTGGTATGAAGGAGAGGAGGCCACTTCTAGCAAGGGTGTCTATGCATTGGAGCAAGCCAACGCAATCAACAACCTTTCTTCCCAAATCTCCAAGATGGCCAAGCAAATGGACGAAATGATGAAAGAAAGGTCCAACCCTCATGGTAATACCTCCCCTTCAACCAAGGGAGGCAATGGTATGACCACTTCTTCCCCCTCTTCTTATAACAAAATGCCTCAAGGATGCATGTTTTGCTCAAATTGTGAAACTTATGATCATGATACCTCCCATTGTGTGTATGCTTGTGAAGTTCAACCCCCTCCCTATGAACATGATGATAATGTGGAAGATGTCAATGCTATGAATTTTGCTCCTAGAATGGAAAATGTAGGGAACTTGAGGCCAAACTCCAATCAAATGGGGAATTGGAATCAAGGTGGAAACCGTGGTTGGAACCAAAGTGGTGGTGGTTATGGTAACCAATACCATGGTGGGGGAGGCCCTTCCAATTTCAATGGAAGAGGCTACTCTAATCAAAGGGGGTATGGTTATCAAAACCAACAACCCAACTCCCGATACCATGACCATCAAAATTAAAATTTTGGTGATCAAGGTAACATGGGAAACAATCGACAAAGCAATGTTCCCAACCAAGGCACCGGAGGCAATAGGGGCCAAAATGTTTCTAACTATGCCCAAACCAATAGGCCTCCGGGTTTCCATCAAGCCCAACTTCCTCCACCTCAACAACCTCTTCAAATTGAGGCCCCTCCTAATGATCCCGTGATGGCTAAGCTAGATGCCATCATGAAAATGCATGAGGAGGAAAAGAAAAGAAATGAGGAGGATAAAAAGCGAGCCAATGCTCATATGAAAATGCTTGAAACCCAAATTGCTCAACTTGCTTCTAATTCCTCTTCTTCTTCTTCTTCCTCTATCCCTAGTCAAGGAGTCAACCCAAAACCTTTGTATGCCGTGACAACAAGGAGTGGAAAGGTAGTAGGGAGTGACCCCTTAGTTGAGAAGGAACCTCAAAATAAAGTGGAGTTAGAGAGAGGGGATGAGAGAACCAAAAAGCCTTCTAATGTTGAGAAGGAGAAGGATGTTGAGGTGCAAAAGGAGAAAGAGACCACCCCCTTGCCCCTAAATCTCCAACCTAGAGAGGAGAGACTACCTTTTCCCCAAAGGTTTGTGAGAGCTAAGCTTGATGCTCAATTTGGGAAGTTTTTGGATGTGATTAAGAATTTGCATGTTTCCCTTCCTTTTGTAGATGCCATGAAACAAATGCCCCATTACTCTAAGTTTTTGAAAGATCTATTGAGTGGGAGAAGGGAGTGTGAAACGGTGAGCTTGACCGCCAATTGTAGTGCAATCCTTTCTAACAAACTTCCCGGCAAGTTGAAGGATCCGGGTAGCTTTTCCATCCCTTGTTCTATTAATGGCATTGAGTTTGACAAAGCTTTGTGTGATTTAGGAGCAAGTGTGAGCCTCATGCCCTACTCCGTCTACCAAAAGCTTAGTGTAGGAACCCTTTCCCCCACTAACATTACTCTCCAACTAGCGGATCGGTCCATTAAGTTTCCCATGGGTAAGGTTGAGGACATTCCCCTTAGGGTAGGAAAGTTCACATTCCCCGTGGATTTTTATGTGCTAGAGATGGATGAGGATGAGAGGATTCCTATTATCTTGGGTAGGCCGTTTTTAGCCACCTCTAGGGCCATCATTGATGTGAAGGAGGGTAAAATATCTTTGAAAATTGACAATGATTCAATTGAGTTTGATTTGAATAATGTCATGCAACAACCTTCCTCAAGTGGTGAATGCTTTAGAATAGATGTTCTAGATACCATGCTTAGTGAATTTTCTCGTTCCCATTTGCATGCTTCTAACGATCCCCTAGAAAGCGTATTGTTGAATGATTCTAAGCTAGGTGCTCACAAGGATGACATTCAATTCTATGAGGATTTGCTAGAGGAAAGCAAGAGCGAGTGCATGGATGAGATCATGGAGGAAGAGGCTTTTCACACCCATGATCTCTTTCAAGTTGAGGAAAGAGAGGAGAACACCAATGGTAAGGGAGCACCAAAGGTAGACTTGAAACCTCTACCTTTGGGCTTGAGGTATGTATTTCTTGGTTCTAATGAGTCTTTCCCCGTAATTGTTAATTCCAACCTAACGGAGGAGCAAACCTCCCTCTTGATCAATGTTTTGAAAAAACACAAGAAAGCTTTAGGCTATACCATTGATGACATCAAAGGTATAAGTCCTTCTTTATGCATGCACAAAATTGATCTAGAGGGAGATGCCAAACCCGTTAGGAAAAGGCAAAGGAAGCTTAACCCTTCCATGCAAGAGGTTGTGCGGAAGGAAGTGGCTAAGCTTCTTGACGCGGGAATTATATACCCAATTGCTCATAGTGATTGGGTATCTCCCGTACAAGTTGTGCCTAAGAAAGGGGGAATGACGGTAGTGAAAAATGATCATGATCAACAAGTTCCCACTAGGCTTGTAACCGGTTGGCGCATGTGCATTGACTATCGCCAACTTAACATAAGTACATGCAAAGATCATTTTCCATTACCGTTCATCGATAAAATGTTGGAGAGGCTTACAAAGCATTCCTTCTATTGTTTTCTTGATGGTTATTCGGGATTTTTCCAAATCCCGATTGACCCCAAGGATCAAGAGAAGACGACTTTCACATGTCCCTACGGTACTTATGCGTATCGTAGGATGCCTTTTGGGCTTTGTAATGATCCCGCAACATTCCAACGTTGTATGATGTCTATTTTCAGTGATATGATTGAGGATGAGATAGAGGTCTTTATGGATGACTTCTCCGTTGGAGGAGCCACCTATGAAGATTGTCTATCTAATTTATCTCGTTGCTTAGAAAGATGTGAGAGGGCTAACCTCGTGTTAAATTGGGAAAAGTGCCATTTTATGGTAGAAAGTGGGATTGTTCTTGGGCACAAAATTTCCCATGCTGGCATTGAGGTTGATAGAGCCAAGGTAGAGGTCATTGAGAAACTTCCTCCCCCCACCAACGTGAGGGAAGTGAGATCTTTTCTTGGCCATGCCGGGTTCTATCGGCGTTTTATAAAAGACTTTTCTTTGATTGCAAAGCCTCTCACATCCCTATTGCAACAAGATAAAGAGTTTGTATTTGATGATGCTTGTCAAGAATCTTTTTGTAGGTTGAAAGAGGCCCTTTACACCGCCCCTATTGTCCAAGGTCCGGATTAGTCTCTTCATTTGAGCTCATGTGCGATGCAAGCGACGAGGCTATTGGTTCGGTTCTTGGGCAACGAAAGGATGGGAAGCTTCATGTCATACATTATTTGTCCAAAACTCTCAATGACGCCCAACGAAACTACACAACCACCGAGAAGGAATTCTTAGCGGTTATTCACTCATTTGAGAAGTTTAGAACCTACCTCATTGGTTCTAGGACAATTGTGTACACCGACCATTCGGCTCTCAAATTTTTGATAGGGAAGAAGGAAGCTAAACCAAGGTTGTTGAGATGGGTTTTAGTTCTCTAAGACTTTGATTATGAAATGAGAGACAAGAAGGGAGCCGAGAATGTGGTGGCGGATCACCTTTCAAGGTTGGGCGGTGCAAGTTTCAAGGATGATGGTTTGCCAATAGAGGATGCTCTAAGGGATGATGTGCTATATGTTCTTGAGGTGAAGTCGGCTCCATGGTATGCGGATATTGTGAATTACTTGGCTTATGGTGCCATACCTCCTGATTTCACTTCACAACAACGTCGAAAGCTCAAGCACGAGGCAAAGAGATATATTTGGGATGAACCGATTTTGTTGAAGAGAGGGGTTGATGGGTTGTTGAGGAGATGTGTCCCCAACGATGAGTTTCAAAGTGTTCTCCATATGTGCCACTCTTCTCCTTGTGGTGGGCATATGAGTGCTCAGAAAACCGCCTCAAAAGTTCTACAATCAATGCTCTTTTGGCCTTCTTTATTCAAGGATTCTTGGATATTTGTCAAGACCTGCGATAGATGTCAAAGGGTGGGGAATATTTCGAGAAGGGATGAAATGCCACAAAACCGCATCCTTGAGCTTGAAGTTTTCAATGTGTGGGCGATAGATTTCATGGGCCCTTTTATCTCCTCAAATGGGAACAAATATATTTTGGTTGCCGTTGACTACGTGTCCAAATGGGTGGAGGCCGTAGCTTCTCCAACAAATGACTCAAAGGTGGTGGTTAACCTTTTCAAGAAAGTGATCTTCCCAAGATTCGGTGTTCCAAGAGCGATTATTAGTGACGGGGGGTCACATTTCAAGCACCACACCTTCGTTCGACTACTTGAGAAATATGGGGTATCTCACAAACGGGGGATTGCTTATCACCCCCAAACAAGTGGTCAAGCGGAGGTCACAAATAGAGAGCTCAAAATGATCTTGGAGAAGACAGTTGCCAGAACAAGGAAGGATTGGTCCTCTAAGCTCATTGATTCTCTATGGGCTTATAGGACCGCTTTAAAGACGCCAATTGGGACCACCCCTTACAAGCTTGTATATGGGAAGAATTGTCATTTGCCCGTGGAGATGGAGCATCGTGCACATTGGGCGATCAAGCAAATCAACTTGGATCTCCATAGTGCGGGGGAGCAAAGGCTTTTAGAGTTGCATGAGCTAGAGGAGTTGAGGTTGAGTGCCTATGAGAATGCAAGTATGTATAAGGCAAGATCAAAAGCGTGGCATGACGCTTAAATCATCAAGAAAGATTTTGTCAAAGGGCAAAAGGTGTTCCTCTTTAACTCGAGGTTGAAGCTCTTCCCGGGCAAGCTCCGATCAAGATGGAGTGGGCCATACATTGTTACGGAGGTATTCCCGTATGGAGCATATGAAATTTCCCAAGATGGCCACTCCCCTTTCAAAGTCAACGGCCACCGCCTCAAGCCTTATTTTGAAGGATCCCCAAGTGATGAACCAGTTTCAGTTACTCTAAGTGATGTGCATCGTCAATTCAACCCTCCTTGATCAACTCGAGGAACGTTGAGCTAACGACGCTAACCAAAAGCGCTTCCGGGAGGCAACCCGAGTTTCTCGTTATTTTCTTTAGTCTTTTGATTTGTGGATTTGGATTAATTTGGATATTTGGTTACTTGGATTTTTGTTGTTTGATGTTGTAGGGTAGGAATGGAGTAGGAAATGCGGCTAAGTGAAGGAAAGGAGTTCATATTCCAAGGAATTAGAGGGCAAAACCAGTTGAATGGTGCGTCCGCTCCTCCCCTGTGGAGCGTCCGCACCATTCTTGCAGTTATCAGGTAAGTTTCAGACCAGTGGAGCGTCCGCTCCACCAGAGAGGAGTGCCCGCTCCACATTGTGGAGCGTCCGCACCATTATCCCCAATTTAGAGCCCAAATTCAGACTAATGGAGCGTCCGCTCCAACCTAAGGGAGCGTCCGCTCCTTCCTGTGAGGAGCGCCTGCTCCCCCTCGTGGAGCGCCCGCTCCTATCGATTTTCTGGAAAAAAAATCGAGCTTAAAGCTCGTTTTTCCTCTTTTCTTCTTCACTTTCCCCTCATTTCATACTCTTACTCAAACCCTAAGAAATCCACTTCCCTCATTCCTCACAATTTCTCACTTGAAATCACCCTCACGCAATCAAAATCACAAATTTCACCTCAAAATCAACTCTTCATCTTTTAATGTCGAGATCGGCGAATTTCATCCGATTTGGGTTTTTGCTCTTTGAGTTTGTTTGAAGCAATTTGGTATGAATTTCTTACTCTACTTCACTTAATTGTTGATTTTGTAAGTGTAATTAGCCATTTTGTTTCTTAATTTGTGTTTTGAAGACTCAAATTTGATGGAATTTCATGACTACTAGTTCCTGCATGTACTACTTGTTTATGGTGGTTGAATTAGTTGAATTTAAGTAGTGTGTTTGAAATTGTCATGTTTAGGCTATAATGTTGTTTGGATGAAGTTTGTAGTTGATTTCACTTGCAAAATTTTCATACTTGTATCATGGTCATGGTTTGATTCTCGTTCATGCTAGCATAATACTTGTTCATGGTGTTTAATTCAAGCTAAACTACAATTATTCATGCTAGTATTGCTTGATTTGATATGAAATTGGTACTTGTAAGGTTCTTGCCAAGATGAATTGTTTTATAGAGGATTTTGCAATTGGATGACAACTCCTAATTCAACATGCTAAATTAAGCATTTAGATAGTGCTAATGCTTCCATCACCTTGTTTTGAATGTACAAATGTTTCGAAGTGATGATTGAACCCCCTCATATGTCCTAATTTTTCCTAATCTTTGTTCATTGAGTGGTTTCCATTTCACTATTTAATGCCTTTTTTTGGCTAGTTGTCTTGATTGTGGATGATTTATATTCATGAGATGAGTGTTTGAAGTTGGATTCTTGGTTGTTTGTAGGTACCTATCCTTTTGTAGTCCTTGTTGTTGCAAGCTCCTAACATCAATCATGTCTCACCGATTAAGAGATTTGTTGCCGGGGTCTTCCTCCCGAAAATCACAAAAGGGGTCATCCTCTCAAGCCGCATCTAGCTCCGCGGCGGTGCCTAATGCACCTCTTCAACCCTATAAGGTGAAGTTTGCTTCACCTTATCAAGAAAAGTGTTATAATGAGCTCTCCAAGCGGGCCGTTCGGTCCACCCGTTTCTATGACAAGGAATGTTGTCAGGCCTTGGGCATCGATGCCGATGTCCGAGACATGGCCGAGTCCTTCGGGTGGCGAACCTTCCTCAATATCAAGGTTCCATCAAAATTCACCCACAACCCGGAGGCCGAGCCCAAGGCACCATTCACCTACCGGGAGCTCACCCTCGAATTCCTCTCTTCATTCAACCTTCAATCCATCGAGAGGCGAGGGGTGAAAGAACTTGAGCTTAACTTCCGTATGTTCAACAACCCACGGAAGGTGACAATGAGCGAGCTCAACCGGATGTTCGGGTGGGATCCCGAGAGCCCAGTGTACAGAGCCTATGATAATGAGAGGTTGTAGCAAGGCTACAACGAGCAAGAGTGGTGGGGCACCATCACCCAAGGCAACACCAAATTCAAGTCAAGATCTGCAAAGGCGTCGGAAATCATCCATCCGGCCCTCCGGTACTTTCATAGGCTAATGGTGTATGCCTTATTTTCCCGCCAAGAGCTCGGGAAAATCAACCAAGAAGAGCTCGTTCTACTATGGTTGGCCACCGACGAGTACATCAACTACGACCATGGGATGAATTTCGGGGGCCTCCTCACAAACCGCTTCCATGAGACGCAACTTGGTGTCTCCCTCACTGGTAATATTCAGTTGGGGGGGATGATTACATGGATAGCCTACAAGTTAGGCTATGGAGCGGAGCTAGCCAAGCTTACCCTAGTCGATGAGCAGCCCTACCTGAACCTAGGGGCCCTCAAGACGGCCGGGATGATTTGCGAGGTGCCTACACGCGTGGGAGGAGATGAGCGGGTTTGGATGGTCCGCGATTCTTCTTGGTGCCTCCTCCCGAATGACTACATCACCAACCCGCCAGAAGATGAAAATCAATGGCGCGTTCCCCGAGCTAACCTTGAGGAGGGTAGCTTGTCATTGAGGGAGAGAGCTCCTCGGGCCCCAAGGCAAAGGCGGCATCAAGAGCAGCACTTTGACCAACAAGAACAACAACAATTCCAAGAACAACAACAATTTCAACAACAACAACAAGGTTTTCAGCAACATTTCGAGCATCAATCCTTCCACTATGGGGAAGGGTCTCAACAAGTGAACGTCCCCCCCCCCCCTTTAGTGGGGGAGGTATGGCTTCTTCTTCTTCTTCCTCATTTAACATCGAGTCCGCTTTTCAAAATTTGTCCATGCAAGTAAACCGGTAGACGGAAGTCGCCGATGGGAACTCGGTTTACAATGCCAACATTTATGATTGGCATGTAAACCAAGGGCATTTTGACCCACCGGTGAACTACCCGTATTTTCCGCCCCAACAGGGGCCGGTTCCTTGTCACGAGGAACCGCATGCTGACGGGACTCCCCGTCGACCAGTTTGGCCCTATTGGTCTGGGCCTTCATCTCAAGGGGCCCCCCGTGTGAACTACCCCACCTCTGAGGGGTACGATTACAAGGCACCGGGGGGATGTGATTACCGTGGGGATCCTAATTACCCCATATATACATCCGAGCCTCTTGAGATGCCCCCTCCATTTGACCCTCTTCCGGACTATCAACAAGAGTTGTACCGGAACCGTGGTTTTCCACCGGGCTACACCGGTGGATGGGATCCCCATGGCCCTCCTATCGACGTCGACTATGAGTGGCGTCCATATGGAGAGGGCTCTAGTTATCACATGGAGGACTAGGGCCCTCGGGCCGAGTTTAGCCTTTCCTCCCACCTACTTCCCATTTTTGATCAAACCGAGGACGGTTTTTCGTTCAAGTGTGGGGGGGTGCTTATTCATTGTTTCATTTAAGGGCTTTGTTCTATGGGGCATATTCATGGCTAATAGGTTTCTCTTGCATGCCTTTTTTTTTCTTCTCGATGTTGGTTGATGCTCACCTTCTATGTTCTCAAAAAAAAAAAAAAAAAAAAATTTGATGATTTGATGATAACCTTGTGTTGTTTTTGCTCCCAATTTCAAAAATCCAAATTCCCCTTTAATCCAAACCTTTTCTTCTTTTCTTTGTTCTTTTTCTTTAGTAGTTTTTTTTTTCTTTATTTTGCTTTCTTTTCATTTCATTTTATATTTCTCTTGCTACTAACCGAATATTTGCCGAGTTGTGTTGGATTTTGACATTTTGTAGGGCTTATTGGCGCATTCCCCAAATTTTTCCAAGCAATGGAGCTTCATTGATAGTGGACTTGCATTTTCTAAGCATATTTGGGTGACAAATTCCCCTTCTCAACTCTTTAAATATTTGATTGGTTGCATAGTTTAGCTTAGATTAGGAAGAATTTGAATGGTTCGAGGTTGTTTGATTTGGTTCTATGGAACCTGGGATCGTTGATGTTGTATTCAACGATCATTGTATGTCGATTGGGATTTATGTGATTTACATGCCTCTCTTATGAACCTTTTTGATTTCTTCCTTTTTCCTTTGTGTGTTGCTTTTCTTCTTTCCTTTATGTGACATTCATAATCATGACAAGAGAAAATTTTTTGAAAATTGAGAATTTGCTCGTTCATTTGGAAATGTGGACCTATATGCTTTTGTTATGACATATTTTTGAATGCTTACCTTCCCAGTTGAAGAGGGTCCTCACGGTTTGAGAGTGCTTAGGGTTGAACTAGACACATTTTAAGCTAAGGTAGCCCGGTTTAGAATTCTTGAGGACGTTTGAACCCCTAGTTCACGGGAAAGTGGTAAGATGGTGTTGCTCTCCGTAGTGAATAGGATTCCCTTGGTTGGTAATTGCTTATTTTCATATCCCATGTGAGCGTTTATTGTTCAAGCCTCCATCACTTTTGTTAAGCGGCATTTTGGATCCTTAACTATGCGTATCTTAATCCTTGTGTTGGTATCTAGCTCCCAAGACCGTGATCATATAACTCTAGAGGAGGAAGAGGGCATCTATTCTCATTTTTCTTTGTTTTCTTGTGTTTTGTTACAAATTTGATTTTTATTTTACATATACCTTCTTGCTAGCCATGTTGAGCCTTATTTCCCCTTTCTTGGTTAAACCACATTACAAACCTAGCGGCCTATGTTCTACCAACCCTTGTAGTTAGTGAAGCATCGGCTTGTGAGGTTCGAGTTTGAGAGTCTTGATTTTAAGCAAGGAAGCTGTGCAATTGGGCTCGAATGAGGTCTTGAAAGTCTATTCATGAAAGAGTGTGCAAAAGGTTTGGCAAGGAAGTTGTAATTTATGAAAACCAAACACCATTCAAAAAAAAAATAAAATAAAAATGAAGAGGAAAGAAAGAAAGGAAAAAGAGAAGGAAAAATTGAGTTGAATGAAAAAAAAAAAGGAGAGTAGTATTGTCATGTAATTTGTATTTAAGGTTGTGATTTGAAATTTAGGTTAGATTCCTATGTTGTTATTGAGAGATGACCACTCTTATGCTTCACTTAGGAGTTTCCACCAAAGTTTTCAAATTAATCCCCTACCTTAACCTATAGCCATGACATTACAACCTTAACTAAGACCCTTGGACTTTAGAGGGGCGTGGTCAAGGAAACGGTGGAAGGAGATGGATTTCAACCCTATGGAGAGAGTACGCATAGTTGAGATGTCGGGATAGCCTCATTGTTCCACATAGAATTATTTTTTCTGGTTCCCTCGCGGAATCATGAGGAGCTAATTAGGGGATGAATTGAAGCTAGCGGAGAGAACGTGGACCGTCTTGGATGGGGCTAGGGCGGAGGATGAAATCATTAGTTCTCTATGCTTAGCTTAGGTTTGTCTCTTTCAACCTTGAGCATCTTAAAGCGTGTTTTCCCTCTTGAATTGAGAAAGGTAGGTATTCTTTGATCAATGTCATTATATTTGAGCCCGAATTGAGCATTTCTCACCGTGGTACTTGATTGATTTTCATAAACCTTGTCATGTTATGTTTGTTGTGTTTGCTCGTTGTTTTAATTCTTCTTGCTTGAGGACAAGCAAGAGGCAAGTGTGGGGGATTTTGATGAGTGGTATTTATACCACTCTTTTATCCTTTTCTATAAGGATTTTTCCCTTCATTTGGCACTTGTTTGAGCCTTTTCAAGCACTTTGTTTTAGTTTGCTTTGCCTTGTTCCTTTTTGTGTTTTCCCCTCCTTTTCCTTTGTTTTTGGCTTTGCTTTGTCGCTTTCCCTCTTTTCTATACTTATGTTTGTGTATGAGTGTTTGAGTAGGTTGAATGGAGTGCTCGTGTGATCCTGCTCGAGGCTTAGTCAACCTTTTTGAGTGCATTGGAATAGCGGAAGAGGGGAGCATGGATTTGGAGAAGAGTCCGGAGCTTTCGAGAGGAGCGGCCGCTCACCAGAGAGGAGCGCCCGCTCCATTTTCTCATCTGATCCCCTGTTTTCCAGACTTATGGAGCGTCCGCTCCACCAGAGAGGAGCGCCCGCTCCACACCTGGAGCGCCCGCTCCACACCTGGAGCGCCCGCTCCTGTCTGGGAGAGCGCCCGCTCCAGTAAGGCGGCTGTTTTGATTAATACCCTCTAGAGCGTCCGCTCACCCTCGATTAGAGTAATGTGAGGGGCTTATAAATACCCCTAGGTTTGTAATGAGATGATTATGTACATTTTAGCCCTAATCTAGAGAGAGAAACTTCATTAGTAGAGAGAGAAAGTGTGGATTTCCATTGATGAACTTGGATATTGAAGAAGGAGCTTGATTGAATCTTTGTAAATCTTCATCTTCAATTAATGAGCAATCTCTTACTCTCTTTCTTTACTTTTGTATTTAGTTTTGTTTGCTTATTTTGATTTTCCTTCTTTGCTTATTGATCATGTTGATGCTTATTGATTTGATGATTATAATTGTCTTCAATATGATTTGTGAGTAGTCACCTAGCAAAGGGTGTGGGGATGGTGTAGTTGTTAATTGATTCATGCTTATGATGTTGGGGTTAAGTTAATGGTGATTAAAGTCTTTGTATGTTTGATATTCTTTAATCTTCTTGCAAGTGCACATTGTTGGTTGATTAAAGGTGAATCTTTGCTAACAAGAAACGGAAGTTGACTTAGTTAAGGTTCATTGTTATCGATAGTTCATTGATTGCACCTTCTAATATATGGTTCTAGTGTGGAAACATAGAGGCTATGTTAGGAGAAATCGATTAACCCCGGAAGGCGGTTAGATTGAGCTTTATTTCGATATTCTTGCATGCTTAGTTTACCATTGCTTTGCTTCCGTGTTATTGCATGATCAAATGGCGTCTACATCTACCCACTTCCCTTGGTGTTTAGTTATATTGATCCTTAATCATTTTTAATCTTTAGTTTAATCTCTTGGTTATTCACACTTCTTGTCCCGAGGTAGCTTAAGTCTTAAGTAGTGAATGTGGTGTTTATGCATGTCTCCTTGTGGTTCGACCCCTATGCTTGCCTTATACTCGTATTAGGTTTGTTTAGGTTATATAAATTGTATTTGATCTAGGGATAGACAATTGACGACATGTTTATTCCTTTGTTACTAGACCACGTGGCGGGGTAAAATTACCCTAAACATTTGCCCCTCAGAGATGTGACATGGCACGCCATGTGGCATCTGTGACACTTGTCACACTCCGGTTGGCGGTAATCACGGGAATGCCCCTGAATTTACCCTCTATATATAGCCGTTTACTCTCATAATTTTTGTACGTTCAAATATTTTCGAGAGAGAAAACTTTGAGAGAGCAGAAGTCATCCGTTTGAGTCAAGCGCAAGTTAGGAAAACTCTTTCTCGTCAACCCAGCCGGACCCGTCTACCTTCATATATCAAATCTAAAGGTACCGTCTCTGTCTCTCTCAAATCTTTTTCATTTTGCACCGCTTGTACACATTTCTTGCAATAAAAGGATGCATCCCAACACACACGGCACAACCTAGGTTAGAGTCCAGCCGGTCACCAGGGACGGCTGAGTCTAGGACTGGGAGTGCCGTCTCGGGGTGTTGGGACCACCCTTTTGCTTGGATTCCGACCATTTACGTGTCTGTGCAGGACACAATGGCTCGGACAATGCAGGCGGCCCCCGATCTAGATTATAGAAGCGAGGGCTCAGGCGGCCAAACGCCTGAGGGAGAAGCGTCTAGTCAAGGACACCAGACGGCTTTGGAGAGATCCCCTCCGCATAGCCCTCCAACTCCCCTAGATTCCTTCTTGGATGAATGCGACCAAGGCGGCGACGAAGCCATCTCAGCTCCTGCTTCACAAGATGAGGAGGAGACGGAGAGTGGTAGCTCCGCCTCCACTTCAGAGAGCAGTGACGACTTGCCACCGCTTGAGGATAATGAGGAGGAAGAGAGGATGAAGTGGAAGGAGAAGGACGACCCCTTCAAGACCCACGTCTCAGCCAAGGATCGAGGTCACATGGAGGACAACCTCAACAAATTTAAACAACTGCACTCGTTAGGAGACGGGTACAAAATCAGAGTGCCGCCTGCAGACGGCACCATCTCTTGGGAAGACGACCAACGGAACGCCAACAGCTACTTCGGCTATTATGAGGCGGCGTTCAAGGCCGGTCTTCGCTTTCCCCTTCACCGGGCGGTGAAGGCAATCTTGAGAGGCTACGGCCTCGAATTCTGGCAACTTACCCCCAACTCTTGGGCCAACATTTTGGGGTATGTTGCCGCCTGCGAATTTCAAGGGCTCCACCCCGGCTGGGAAGCTTTTGCTAAGATGCACTATCTTAGCCGCAACCCAAGCGGGTACAGGGCGTAGTACACTTTAACGTTCCCCCAATACATGATGACCTTAGACAAGGTTTCCAAATTTGATGGCTGGAAGCACAGGTTCGACCTGTTGAAGGCTCCTAGCAGGCGGGAGAACTATGAGCTCCACCAATACAATAAGAAGCCCGAGCTACTGGGCCGGAAGTGCTGCTTCACCGGATCCCGGATGAGGACTTCGACAAAATAATTGAGGCCGACTTTTTCGGCCTCACAGACGCGACCTTGTCAACCGGGGAGACAATAAAAGTCCCCAAGAATTGGATCCCAAAGAGTGCCTGGTTCAGGGATGAGTGTTTCTTGGCCGCCTGCGGGTTAGGGAACATGTTTACCAGACGTATGCGCCTGAGTACATATCCGTCAATAGTACTTTTGTATCAGAATTGTTTGATGATATACTGATCAACTTTTTTCCTTTTGCAGAAGAAGCTTTGGACATGTTGCCAGACGAGAAATCTCCCAGGCGGTCCTCTGCAACAATCCGCAAGGAGCTTGCGGAAAAACAGGCCGCCGAGCTCAGGGCCAAGGTAAAAAACGCCTTACTCTTTCTTAAATTTTGCTTCAAAGTTTACTTTCCTCGAATGCTAACTTTAACTTGGTTATTTTCACAGGGAGGAGAGGTTGGGAAGAGCAAGACGTTTGAGAAAAATCTCAAACGGGCCAGGGAGGAATCCGCCTCCACCCCCAGCAAGACCACCCCCAGCTAGACCAAAACATCCAGCTCCACCGCAACTCCTGGCGCCCCAGTTGGGAAAAGTCAGATGCGGATAGGGGGGCGAAATGAGAGGGTAAGCGGCGGTCTTGGCCTCAACCTCACCAACCTCCTATCAGCAACCGGGGGGTTCACCACACCTGCAAGCGGCTTTCGCTTAGCCGGCTCTGAAGGTAAGAACCCTTTTGAATCCCCGCCTGAGCTGGGGTGGCCTTTGCGAGTGAAATCCCACTCCCAACAGACGTCATCCTGAAACGGTCGGCAACAGATAGGTGCTGCCTTAATTTCGCACTCATGTGACGTTGATTATGGTGCATATCAATCTCCTTGCTGGCCAGACGTCCAGAGGCATGCTAGGGCCATGCTGGAGGCGGTGAGCAAGAGGGATAAGGATGCTATCCTAGGGATAGAGACGTTCAACCTGGAACGAATCCTGTCCCTTCTGGCTGAGGTAAGATACTTGAATAATTTTTCTAAGTACTTTACTACGCCTGTATTACTAATCTTGATTTGCTTTTACAGGCTCTGCTGCGGGTAGACGGGCTCAAGCGTCCTTACACCCACAAACGGGAAGAGGTAAAACGGGCCAAGAAGTCCGCCACAGACGCTGATAATGTTGCTTTATACTCCTGTATCATAGATGAACTTGAAACTAAAGCAACCACAATGACACAGGCGGCGAGAATTCAGCAGCTGGAGGCGGATCTGAAGACGGCCAACCAGCGGGAGAGCGACGCAGAGGCGGCTCAGAATAAGGCGGAGGAGGACCTTTCAAAGGCTAATGAGGCACTCCAGAAGGCCCAGGCGGACCTTGGCAAACTCCAAGGTGTTTCTCAAGAGAACACCGACTTGAAAGCCAAGGTTCAGAAGCTTGAAGGTGAGGCTGCCCAAGCTCAGATAAACTTTGCGGCAACTCTAGAGGCAGAGAAAAACCGCCTGGTTGCTGAAAGAGATGCTGACAATGACGCCAGAGTGAAGATCGCCTGGGCTGCCTTGTACTTAGACAAGGATTATGGCGTCTGGGCACTGGCTCACAAGTACGCCGAGGAGGTGGTGTACTTGAATTGAGAGAGAAGGGCGAGCCGGAGCCTGAGTCCTTCGTCGTCTCGGCCAACACCGAGCTTCCCGAGCCTGAGCACCCCGCGCCTGGTCAAGCACAAGAAATTCCCTCAGATGATGAGGAAGAAGGAGAGAAGGACCAGGAGGGGCCGCTTGTGGGAGCGTGATTTCAGCGGCAGTATGCCAGTTCTTTTTATTTTTTTTATCTGCGGCAGTATGCCAACTCTTGCTTTTCCGACCTGTGTGCCGAGTATCTTTGTATTTACTGGCTGAGGAGCCGGGTTTATCAACAATTTCTTGCTCTTCTCCCGGACGGGGCCCGGTTAACATTTGCCCCATCAGAATCGTTTGGTTGGGTAGTTTTTATTGAATGTACCGACTGAGTCGTTTTAATCATTTTGCGTTTGTGTTTGGATTTCAATTTTTTTGCATTTTCAATTTTGCATATATGCCTAATTTTTGCCTAACTTATCAAAAGCATGCGGCGATTTTTGCCCAACTTATCAAAAGCCGGCTGTCCTTGCCCCTAGACGGCTGTGTGGTTGGTTTCAAATGGAATTAGTTGATTAACTTGGGAACGTCTGATGCTGCAAAGAGCATGATACGTTTGTAAGTCAATCAATCACAGTAGTGATTGCCCCAAACCAAGTGCACAGCCGTACATAAACAGGCGTTCCAGTCACTAACTAGATGGTGCTTGGTCGTCTAGACAGAGATTGCATAGCCCCAAATGGGAGAATGTATGCAGCTTAAGAACAAAAAAATGCTAAGTAAGAACTTCAGTCGGTCACCGACTAATGTCGCAGGATATCCGGGTTCCGAAACTTAGTCGTTCCTTAGACTGTTTAGGTTAGACGGCTATGGATGGGTCGATTTGGTCGTCCAATTGTGGCCGCTTGCATTGGTACGTAGAGTAAGCAGGTTAGCTTCTCTCTACGACGATCGCACCCGGAGGGGTGTCGCCGGACGCCTTTGTCCATGTTGGGACAGACGAATTTGTGAAAAAGCAGCCATCCGGCCATTGGCGTCTGGTCTAAGCCGAGACCTGCTGTATAGCCACTAAGCGGTTTTATGCTTAGCTTAATTATCTGGCCATTGGCCTCTCGTCATACAGACGTTGATTTGGCTTCCAAGTATCAAACTCAGAAGGTTAAACAAATGACCCGTCTAAGAAATGCTTCAGACGGCGTACCAAACTTAAAAAGACAAGCATAATTGAAAACAAAAAGTAATTTCTCATTAATGTATTTCTTGTTTACAAACATTACAAATCTCAGAAGTAGTATTTTTTCAAATTGTCTACATTCCAAGTTCTAGGCAGGCGCCTGCCGTCTGGAGTTTCCAGGCGGTAGGTGCCGTCTCTTACTTCTTCATAAATTCGGTAGGGGCCTTCCCAATTTGGAGTTAGCTTTCCCAGTTCATTGGCCCTACCGGTTGCCTCCATTTTCCGTAACACTAAGTCGTCAACTTTCAAAGGACGCTTGTGTACTCTCTTGTTGTAGGCTCTGGTCATTCTCAGACGGTAAATCTCATGACGCAAGGCGACATTGCCCCTGCGTTCTGGGAGTGAGTCCAATGCCAGGCGCATTGCCTCCCAGTTTGCCTCTTCATCATATAACATGACTTTGAGAGTCGGCTTGTAATGTTCAATGGGCAAGACGGCTTCAGCACCGTAAACCATGAGAAATGGGGTTTCACCGGTTGCCCCCTTTGCTGTTGTCTGGATGGCCCATAGGACATAGATTAACTCTTCTGCCCATAAGCCACCGGCTCTTTCAATTTTCTTCTTAATGTCGTCTGAGATCAGTTTGTTGAAGGCTTCAACTTAACCGTTTGCTTGGGGTCGGCCGACTGATGCAAAATAACTTGAGATCCCTTGATCTCCCAACCAAGTTTTGAGCTGAGGCGTCTTAAACTGAGGACCATTATCGAACACCATAGACATAGGTACCCCATACCGGGTGATGATGTTCTTCCAGATAAAGAAAATTACGTCTGATGTCTTGATGTTCTTAACTGCCTCGGCCTCCACCCACTTGGTGAAATAATCCATAGCCACCAAGATGTAGCGCTTTCCTCCTAGTGCAGGCGTGTAAGGACCTAAGATGTCTATGCCCCATTTTGCAAACAGGATTGGGCTGTGGATGGCCGTCAAATCAGTAGCCGGACGGTGAATAAGTTTGCCAAATTTTTGGCATTTGTCACATTTCTTTACCAACTCCTTGGCGCCTGCCTCAAGAGTGGGCCAAAAATAATGTCGTCTGGCTCTGACGGCTAGGGACTTGCCGCCTATGTGGGAGGCGCAGAATCCCGAGTGCAAGTCTTCGAGAACTTCCTTCCCCTTTTCTAGGGTAATACACTTCAACAGAGGCTTCAGAAACCCCGCCTTGAAGAGTTCTCTGTTTCTCAACTCGAAGCTTGCAGCTCGTTTCTTCAGGATGGCCGCCTCCTGTGGCGAATTAGGAAGTGCACCGTCTGAAAGGTAGGCCCGGATGCCATCCATCCAGGTAGAGCTTCGATCAAGAATTCCAATGGGATCTTCACAGATGCTTCTTTTTTCAAGAACTTCCCAAAAGACTGACCGAGGCGTATCATGGTAGGCGGAATATGCCAGTTTTGACAATGCATCCGCCTGGTTGTTGTCCAACCTGGGTACTTGACTCAAGTGGAACTCTTCAAGTGACCCAGCCTCCTCTTTTACCGCCTGAAGATACTTGATCATAGCCGGATGAGTTGCCTCAAATTTTCCCTCATACTGGCTAACGACCAACTGTGAATCAGAGTAGGCGTCAATTTTCGTTGCCCTTGCCGCCTTACACATACGGATTCCGGATAGCAGGGCTTTATATTCCGCCTCATTGTTAGAGGCTTGAAACTTGAACCGTAGTGCATACTCATATCTGTCCCCCTTAGGAGACTCGTAGATTACGCCTGCACCACAGCCATTCTTTGTAGAGCTCCCGTCTATATACACTTTCTAAACCTTATCAAGATTATCCGGAGCCACCGGACGGGTCATTTCAACAATGAAGTCAGTAAACGCCTGACCTTTCACTGCCTTTCTTGGTTCGTAAGTGATTTCAAGACTTTGCATTTCAATAGCCCATTTCAACATTCTGTCGGCTGACTCCAAGGTAGACATTGGCCGCTTGAGTGGCTGGTCGGTGTAAATCACCACCAAATGAGCCAGAAAGTAAGGCTTCAGCTTTGTGAATGCCATGTACAAAGCAAGGCCAAATTTTTCAACCATGGGGTACCGGAGTTCGGCATTTTTGAGAGCATGGCTAATGAAGTAAACCGGGAGCTGGACGCCGTCTCGCTCAGCAAGGAGAACGGCGCTGAGAGCATGATCTAAGACGGCTAAATACATGTATAACGTCTCCCTAGGCAAAGGACTGACCAGCCTAGGTAGAGAATATAAGTGCTCTTTTAACTTCTGGAATGTCGTCTCAGCATCGTCCCCCCATTCAAACCTGGTCTTCTTCTTGATTGCTTTGAAGAAGTAAAGGCATTTGTCGCCTGACCGGCTGAGGAACCTCCCTAAGGCGGCTAGGCAACCAGTGAGTCTCTGAACTTCCTTGACAGAACGGGGTGACTTCATGTCAATCACCGCCTGTATCTTTTCGGGGTTAGCCTCTATCCCCCTTTGATCAATCAGGAATCCGAGAAACTTCCCAGACTCAACACCAAAGACGCATTTCTTGGGGTTTAACATGACCTTATGCCGCCTGAGGGTGGTGAACGTTTCTCGGAGATTAGCAAGGTGATCCGCCTGTTGCTTGGATTTGACTATCATGTCATCAATGTACGCCTCCACATTCCTCCCAATTTGATTAATGAAGACCGTATTAATCATCCGTTGGAAAGTGGCAGGCACATTCTTTAGGCCAAACAGCATCACAGTATAACAGAACAACCCCAAATCAGTGACGAAGGCCGTCTTCTCTTAATCTTTCTTCTAGAGGGGTATCTGATGGAAGCTGGAATAGGCATCCATAAAGCTCATCAAGGCGTTACTGGCTGGAGAGTCGACCAAACTGTCGATCTTTGGAAGCGGGTAACTGTCCTTTGGACACGTCTTGTTAAGGTCTGTGTAATCAACACACGTGCGCCAGGTCCCATTCGGTTTCTTAACAAGGACCACATTGGCCACCCAGTCGGGGAAATTACAAGGCCGAATGAACCTGGCGTCTAGCAGCTTTTTGACTTCGGCAGCTGCCGCCTGACTTCTTTCCTTGCCATGGTTTCTTTTCTTTTGCCGGATGGGCTTCTTTTTGGGATCCACGGCGAGTTTGTGGACAACGAGATCCAGGTTGACGCCTGGCATCTCTTCCACTTCACAGGCAAAAATGTCTTTGAATTCTTTCAGCAGAAGCTGGAAGCTTGCACCAAGAGTAGCATAAGAAACCGTCCCAACCTTTACAGTATGCTCTGGACGGCTGTCATCCAGAGCGAGATCAATGTTTTCACTAGCCGGTTGGGGACGGAGATCGTCTGACCGTTCCCCGGTCAGTGATTGCTATTTTTTCTCTTTCTTCACCTCCACCAGTAGAGGCACTTTTCTTTTCTTTCCAACGGCTGGTGGGGCGGGATTAGCATCCTTGACATTGTCAAGGTCTATTGGTTCCTGTTCTTGGCCGTCTGAGGCCACAGTGTCTTTAACGGCTGAGAGGTAGTACTTCCGGGCCGTCTTCTGATCCCCGTTCAGGGAACCAATAGAGCCATCATCCCGCTCATACTTGATGAGCATGAGAGACGGGATGATTACCGCCTTGGCTTCGTTGAGGGTTGGCCTACCAAGGATAATATTATAGGCGGTCAACTCCTCAACGACCAAGAATCTGACAACAATGTGTCGTCCCTGGCCTTTCTCACCCAGCCGGATGGGTAAGCCAATTCTTCTGGCTGGGTAGACCATCCCACCCCCAAAACCAACCAAGGGGTGGGTGACCGGATGCATGCTGCTGACATTGTATTTCTGCTTCTGCAAGCCCCGGAGGCTGATAATGTCGGACGAGCTGCCGGTGTCAATAAGGATCCGCCCAACCAGCTGGTTGGCAACCTTACATTCAATGACGACCGGGTTGTCAAGCGGACGACAGACGCTACCCTTGTCATTCTCAGTTATGAGGATGTTTGGGAAGGTGGAACTGGCAGACGCCTACTCATCATCGTCCTTGTCCATCTTTCGAAGATGGCTCTTGGTGCCCGGATGGTAGGACCACCACATGAGAATCCGCTTGCTATAGTGTAGACCGGATCCTTGTCGGTATCCGAGCTACTAGTAGGCTGGTTGGTAGTCTTGGGGGACTGACCCTTGTTCTTCTTCTTTGCCCCGGCTGGGGACTTAGAAATGTAGTACTTCAGAAGCCCTTTGTCAGCCAGACGGTCCAACGCCCGCTGGAGATTAAAGCAGTCGTTGGTGTCATGGACAACCTCCTCATGGAACTGACAGAATTTATTTTTGTTTCGTGATTGGACGGAACTCTTCATTGGATTCGGCTTCTCAATGGATAGCCGATCCTTTACCTCCATGAGGATGGAGTTGCAGTCTTTGTTAAACTCGTACTTGGGGACGTACAGTTTAAACTCTCTCTTTTTCTTCTGGGACGGTTGGTTAAAATCACTAACCGCCCAGACTTCTTTTCTCTTTTTGCTCTCTTCTTTCTTGCTGGCCGGCTGAGCAGACCGGCTTTCTTCTTGTTTGTCAGACTTCTTGGAGTCTGACTGACTACTAGGCGTGTAGAGGTCGGTAGCCTGAATATAGCTTTCCGCCTCCCTCAGGGCCGCCTGTAGCGTGAATGCCCCTTTTTTGACGAGGTCAAACTTGAAGTTTGACCCGTCTCTCAGACCTTTGAAAAAGTCTGTAAATGCTACCTCGTCAGACAGTCCCTGAATCTGGATTCTGACCAGGTTGAACCGCCTAACATATGAGCGTAGCCCTTCTCTCTCACCCTGCTTAACGGTGCTCAAATCAAGGCTCGTTTTCTTAACAGGGATGTTCATGGAGAAGTTGGTGGCAAACAAGAAGGCTAGCTTCTTGAGCAGTCAATTGAACCGGCTGGCAGGTGATGAGTGATATTTATGGCACTCATTTGATCCCTTTTTGGATGAATTTCATTTCATTTTATAGCTCTTTTCTTTAGTTTTCCTTAGTTTTGCTCTTTATTTCTTCACTTTGTGCTTTTCGTAGTTAGTTTCTTTACTTTGTGCATTTTCTTGTTTATCTGTTGTTTTTCTCTATTATTTGTTTCTTTTCTTTTGTTTGTAAGTTATGATCGATCATTTGAAAGATTTCCGAGCTTCCCTTCAACGATTATCATTGCTTTTGATGCCTTGTGCTAGTATTTTGAGCTTCAAGTCAAGAGGACGGAACTCGAAGGGCAAGTTTCAAGACCGGTGCACGCAAGTGGTGGGAGCACCATCTATGCCTTGTACCCACCGAAATGGCCATAACTTGCTGCCTACTTCGATGTTCATCACCATCATCAAAGGTCGTGTGCACTAGATGAGCAAGAATGAAGAAGGGGATGGAATACCCTCCTAGGTGCGGGCGCACAAAGGTCCTGTGCGGCCGCACCCCTGTGGGTTTTGTGCCCGTGCGCCCCTTCTCTCTCCTATGTGCGACCGCACCGGCGTGGGTCTATTTTTGGACGTCATAACTGACTTCTCCCTTGTATATATAGTTATTTCCTTCTATTTTTGGATAAGTTTTACATTAGAATTCATTTGATTAGTTTTTGATTAGATTTTTAGAGAGAGAATTAGAGCTTGTTCATACTTTGTAGAGAGAGAAACTCAAGTTTGAAGAGAGAGAAATTCATGGTTTATTGTTGATGATTCAAGATTTCTTCATTGCAATTGGTCTTTGATCAAGTTTTGTAAGGATTACTCATCTTTGATTTCAATTTAAGTTTGATTTTAGTTGATTTCATTTGTTTTTCATATGATTGTTGATCGATTGAAGTTTCATTGATTTTTGTGTTGATCGTTAGATTTCTAATGTGTTGATGATGAAATTGTTGATTAGTTGTGTTTTGATCTCAATTACTATGAGTAGTGAGTAGTTTGCTTGCTAGGGTAATGGTGAAGCATGTATGAGTAATGGATTAGTGTAATTGGGGATAATTAATGGAGTTGATGATGTGATTAAACTTGGTTGATGATTCATGTGCATGTGTGTGATTGATTGAAGTTTGGCCACCTTTGATTGTTGCACTAGATTGCATTATAAGTTCACATTGATACGGACCATTGATTTGTGACTTGCATTTACACGATTGAGGTATCTTGTGATGTTTCCTAGCTAGAGTTTATCGTAGTTGACGCTAGTTAGACCTCTAGGAGAATAGCTTGATATGCTCTTTTGGTTGCATGTTTGATCTTCCCTCACATCGATTGACTTAGTTGATTTGACCTCCCAATTATCCTTCTCTATTACAAATACATGTGGATCCTAGCCCTGGTGTTTATCACCTTTGATTTCATACAAGTTCATTTGCATCATTAGCTTTAGTTCTAGATTACAACCCCGCTTTTGACTTCGGAATAGCTTAGCATAAGACGATAGACTCTCAATCATTATTCCCTTGGGTTCGACCCTTGACTTGCTACTATACTCGTATAGGGGTTAGTTAAGTGTATAAATTTTGTTTGATTGATTGGGGGAGGTAGCCCAACGACCTACCATTCCACCGCTCATCAGCAGGTTGCCAAACCATTGTTGGGCGATGCCCTTCAATGTAGCCGGGAAACATCGACACCAGGTGGCATCGTCCCAACCCTGTAAGCACATGATGTTGGTGTATGCCATCAGGTGGTCTTCTAGGTTGGTGGTACCATCATAGGTGCCCACCAACACATTCTTAACCTTGGACGGCTGAGCCGCCTCGGTTATATTCTTGGCGAACGCAGAGGGTTGTTCACCAAGCTTGAGCAGCCGGAGCTGCCAGTCCAAAGGTTGGACACTGTTATAGGCCGCCGGACCCCCAAAAGGAGGACGCTCCATGAACTGTAGGCCATATTGCCCATACTGCACCTGAGGTGCATATGGGACTGACCCAATCATCAGCTGAGGTTTGGTGTTGACGGTTTCAGCGCCTGTCCGACTCTCAAGAAAGGGTTGTGAGTTCCTTACAGAAGTTTCTTTGAAGCTGTCTGGAAAGCTCGAAGTGGAGGCTGACTCAGACAGCTGGAAGTTTTTCTTCCGCTCGATAATGTACTGATAAGTGACATTTATGTCACTCATAGGGGTAGTGTTTAGGTTATTTTCGTGTTTATTTTCCCTTATTTTACCTTTTATTCTCTTGTTTTCTCTGTAATAAAGCTTCTAGTTTATTTTGGTAATTTTGGAGTGTTTTAGTTTATTTTCTTTATTTTATTAGAATTAGTTTATTTTTGTATTTTATTTGCTTTCGTTTTATTTTATTTCGTTCCTTTCCTTCGTTACTTTCATAGTTTTAATTAGTTTTAAGTTTATTTTATTTACTTGTATAGTTTTATGTCTTTATTAGTTTTAGTTTTATTTCTCTCATTTCTATTTTTACTTTTATTTATTTTTATTAGTTTAGTGTTACTTCTCTTTTTCTATTTTATTATATTTATTTCCTTTTTATTTATTTTATTTTATTTGTCTCGGTTTCACACTTTTATCCTCGGGTTTGTTTGTGTGTAGGCTCGAGTTCAAGGTCCAAGTCAAGGCTTTTCAATTGCTGCCCTGCTACTTGCTGCTGCCCCTTATCCTACACCCCACGCTTCACCTTATCCTCCACCACACCAAAACACCAGCAGCACCACCAGTTATCCCCCTATTCTCACACCAACACGCAATATTCCACAACCACCACCAACAGCAACAGCAACGAACACAACACCAACAATAACCACGACCCTGCTGCCACCCTCACAACCTACAGCAATTTTAGCCCCCTGCAGCCGCACCTAGCAGCGCAACCAATTACAGCAGCCACCAATTGCAACCTCACGCAAACCACCAAAACCCACACCAATTAACCTCCTCCGTCCACCCTTCGCGCAGAGCAACACCACCAAAACCAGAGCAGCCCGCACCTCTTCCCTGCAATTCCTAGCCACCGTAAACCACAATTCACCAACTGCGCCACCGTTCTAACTCACCAAGAACCGCAACAGTAGCAGCCAGCAAATCGCATTTCGCTCTTCCAGTTCATCCAATTTCGATACCCTCTAGAGCGGGCGCTCAACTATATCGAAGCGGTCGCTCCATTTTTGGTTCGAATTCGCGAATTTGAGGCAGAAGCTCGGAGTGGACGCTTTGATTTGGTTTGTGCGGCCGCTCCTCGTTTCCATTAATTCTCATGTGACTTGCGCGTGAATGAGGGTTCTTATTGAAATTGAATGGCCACGATTGATGGAGAGGAGTAAGCTGCAACAATGGTCGTTGATGTTGATTTGATGATGACGATTGATGATGGAATTGGTGAGGCGTGTAGCAGGGGATCAAACCCCATTTGAGCAGCTAAAGAAATCGAAGAAGGAGGGTCTGATGGGATTTTTGGGGGGATTTGTTTTGTTTGTTTTTAATTTCTTTTTCTTTAATTTTCCTATTCCTTATTTTCTTTTTATTTCTCCTTTTTCTTTTAGTTTTATTTTTGTTTACTTTCCTTTTCTTATTTCTTTCTTTTATTTTATTTTCTTTACTTCTTTATTTTTCTTTTTCTCTTTTATTTTATTAAGTTAGTATAAATACCCTTCTTGGGTTATTTTCTCTTAAGTTATCATCCATCTATTATTCTACTCTCTAATTAGTTTTAGGAGAGCTTCTCTCTCTAGGTTTAGCTTAGGATTAGGGTAGTTTAGAGAGAGAAAGTGAGGGTTTCACCATTGTTGAACTTGGATTTTGAAGAAGAAATTGATCATCTTTTCTATAGATTTACATCTTCAATCAATGAGAATCTCTAACTCTCTCTCCTCTATTTTTATTGCTTTATTTTGATTATTATTTTTGTTGTTAGTATTGCTTGTTAATCATGTTGATTCTTGGTTATTTGTTAATTAATCTTGTTATTATCATGATTAGTGAGTAATTTCCCCATTAAGGGGATGGTTGTGGTGTAGTTGAATCTTGAGCATGTTCTAGGTTTAGAGTTGATTTATTTGTGATTAAAGTCTTTATATGCTTGATATTCTTTAATCTTCTTGCAAGTGCACATTGTTGGTTGATTAAAGGTGAATCTTTGCTAACAAGGAATGGAAGTTGACTTAGTTAAGGTTCATTAGGATCGATTGTTATTTAATAGTACCTCCTAGTATATGGTTCTAATGTGGAAACATAGAGGCTATGTTAGGAGAAGCCAATTGAACCCGGAAGGCGGCTAGATTGGATCCTTTATTTCGATATTTGAGCATGTTTAGTTCATAATTAATTCAACTTCTATGCTTTTGTTTATGTTCAAGTGAATGCTATACCTAAACCATTTCCCTTAATGTTTTATTTCTTGTTTTAGCATCTTTAGACTTTACTTTATTTATCTCCTATTCCGGACTAGCTTAATTGTCGATAACATTTGGTGGTGTTTAATCGTTCTCTGTGGTTCGACCCCTATGCTTGCCTTATACTCGTATTAGGTTTGTTTAGGTTGTATAAATTGTATTTGATCTAGGGATAGACAAGTGACGACGCGTTTATTCCCTTGTCAAATTGGCGCCATTGCCGGGGAACGGCTTCCATTACCATTGTGTTATCTTATTGAGACTAGCCCATTGTGTATATTTATCTTTATATTTGTTTGGTTTTTATTTGTGTTGCGTTTTTGAAAAAAAAAATGGCTTGTATTTCTATTCCTCAATTTGATAATGAACCGTTTTGGGTGTATTTTAATAGACTTGAGGATTTCTTGGATGGTGTTAAGGGTTTTACCAAGGGTGATTATTGTGAAATCATTAATTTGGGATTAAATGAGTATTTTAGAGGAGTGGTTGATAATATGTTAAATAGTGATCTTGAAACTATGTCTTCGGATGAAGCTTGGGATTTCTATTCACGGTTAGCTAGGGATAATTATGATTGGGAGAGGGCCAATCATGAGACTTATGTTCGGGATTCTCATGCTTTTAATGTTGATGCTAATTGTCATGATTTGTCTAATATGAATTCCCATGATGTGCTTGATGCTCCCCATAGTGACCATGTAATGCATGATTTCAACTCCCCCTCCCTTTATAGCTCAATGTAATGAGGTACATTATAATGATGATGAAGTGCATGTTCTTTCTCATATTGCATCAAATTCTTGCATGAATTCTAAAGGTGTGTCCCATAGTTCCCTAGATGATTCCAATGAGCAAGCTTTTGATTCGTCTATCCACGATGATTTGGACTCATTTGAGATTATGGCCCAAATATTTCTTGCATTTCAAACGAAAGCCCATAACCTTTTGTGTGAGTTCATTGATAATGCTTCATTAGAAAGAGATGAGTTTGAGAGGAATTTGCCCCCATTCACTCTTGGATTTGAGATGGTAGGACTTGAGAAATGTATGGGAGATGTTGTTCAAGATGATGAAGAGGAGGTTGAGGTTGAATCATTTGGAGTTTTTGAGCTTGAGGGAGATGTAGATCGTGAGGGTTCTTCATTTGAGGATTCCATGATTGATTTCCATGCCCTCATTAGTGATGTGAGACCTTGTGGTGAGGGAATAGCTACCCCTTTTCCCCTTTCTCATACACCTTTCTCTCAAAGGTTTAACCATATCCCCTACTATCCTATGTTCCTCCCTTCTTTTCTCAAAGAACCGCTTAGGAATCCTCTTCCTATCCATGCTTCCGAAGCCCCCAACTCTTTTATTGTTGATGAGGAAAAGAGTTATAATGGCAACCAAAGAAATTTTTGTGAGGATAGTTTGCTCCCTATCTTTCTTTTTCTTCTTATTTTATTGATTTTTCTTTTGATTCTTTTACCTTTTCTTTTCCCCCTCCTCTCAAACATAAAGTCTCCTTGTACTTTATGTTTGCTTGTCATATGAGTATCGCCTATACTCTATTTCTTGATATGTTTGCCGGTGCATATGACAAGCTTTTGCGTTCTTTGTCGGGTTATTTACTAGATTGGTCATGCTTGGACGTTAAGCAAGCCTTTACGGGAAGTAACCCGTGTTTTATTGCTTTCATTTTCTTTTGTTTTTAGATTAGATTTTCTCTCATGGACGTGTTTGTGTTCCTTGCTAGGTACACAACTTGATATACTCTTGCGCATTGGTGATGATCAAGAATCAAGGAAATGTGCCTCAGCTTACCTATCATGTGGAATTCAAGCCTTATTTGTAGAGATTGTGGCTCATATGAGGTTATTTCGGGTTTTTTTGTGTGATTTTGCATTTATCCCATATCCGGTAATATCCTTCTTTTCCCTCTCTCTCTTACTTATTGTGACTTGAAGATCATGCGTTGGTAATGTTGGATTAATTTTTCCTTGTTTTCCCCTCCTTGGTTTCATCGTTTATGATTTGAGAGCTTGGTTTCATTCAAGCTTGGGGGAGGGTATTCTATCATGTTTGGTGGGATGTTGATTCATATATGTCATGCACTTGAGTATATGCATTTCCATGTTTTTCATGCTTTTGGAAAATCCAAAAATATTTTTGTTTACTTCAAGGCAAGTTTAGCAAAATGTGTTTTGTTTGTACTTATTTTGGACATTATATCTTTTGGATTTGTTTACTCTTGAATGCCTTTCTTCCTAAGTGGTTAATGTGTGCACGGTTTGAGAGTGTCATTGGTTGACTCTAGGATATTACATGCTAAGGTAGCCGGGTTAAGAACTTTTAGGGCGCCATGAAGCCCTAGTTCACGGGTATGTGGTAAGATGGTGTTGCTCTCTATAGTGGATTTGGCACCCTTGGTTGGTATTTGCTTAGTTATAATCCCGTGTGAGGTAACATTGTTCTAGCCTTCATTACTTTGTTGTGTGGCACATTTGGATCCTTAGCTATGCATGTCTTGATCCTTGTTTTGACTTATAGCTCCCAAGATCGTGACCGAAGCACTCTAGGGGAGGAAAAGGGCATTTCTTTCTCATTTTTCTTTATCTTCTTTTTATTTTGTTACAAATTTGATTTTCTATTTTGCATAAACCTACTTGCTAACCAATTTGAGCATTATGTTTCCCGCTCTTGTTTAAACCGTATTACAAACCTAGTGGCCTATGTTAACCAACCCTTATAGTTAGTGAAGAATTGGCATGTGAGGTTTGAGACTTTGAGTTTTGAGAATGTTGATCATAAACAAGAAGCACTTTGAGATTTGGTTAAAGTTGAGCTTGTGATGAATGATGCAATTCATGAAAATCAAATGAAGTTTCAAGAAAAAGTCGTCCATAATTTGAAAAAGGCAAGGACAATGAATAAAGTAAAAAAAAAATTGAAAAAATTGAATTGAAAAAAAAAAAAGAAAAAAAAAACAAAAACAAAAACAACAAAAATATTTTAGTTGGTTTCATTTTCTTCCTTAGTTTAAGCATTGAGGACAATGCTTTGTTCAAGCTTCGGGGGAATATTGTGTGTTTGTGTTGAATAAGCTTGGGGGAATGGCATTAGTGGTATTTTTGCTTGATATTTAGTGAATTCTTGAGTTATTTTTGAGTGTCGGCCGCACTTTTTGCTTCACTTAGGAAATTTCACCAAATTTTAAATTTTTACCCCGCCTTAACCCTTAGCCTTACGTTACAACCAATAAAAAGACCCTTAGACTCTAGTGGGTTAGGTCAAAAGAACGGTGGAGGGAGATAGACTTCAAACCTATGGAAAGAGTATGCATAGTTGAGACGTCGGGATTACCTTCTCAAAGTTTTTCATTTCTTTATCTTTTTCCGGTTCCTTCGTGGAATCTTGAGAAGCTAGCTTAAGGGTTGATTTGAAGCTAGTGGAGAGAACGTGGCCCATTTGGTTGGGGCTAGGGTGGATTGAGTTCTAAGTAGTTCTCTATGCTTAGCATGTGTTATGTTTCAATCAATCATTGACATCTTGGAACGTGCATACATTTGTCCATTTAGAAAGGTTTGCATTCATTAGTACTTGTCCTTATCTCTTGTCCATATATGAGCTTGTGTTTTGCTTTTTCTCTTCGTGTTTCTTTCCCTTTTCCTTTTGTTGCCTTGCCTTGACTTTTGTCGAGAGTTGTGGGGTAAGCTCTTAGGAAACCCTCACGAGACCTCACTCGTCCTCATAGGCGACTTTGGGGTTTTAAGGGCTTGTTGTAGCTAAAAACAACCGTGATTCCTACGACAGTGAGTTAGTGTACATTCTTTCTCCTTGTTCTATTTTGTTTCTTTTGGTTTCAATAATTCCATCTTATTCTCTTTTGCCTTAGCTTTGCTCGAGGACGAGCAAAGGTTTAGCTTGGGGGAATTTGATAATTGACATTTATGTCACTCATAGGGGTAGTGTTTAGGTTATTTTCGTGTTTATTTTCCCTTATTTTACCTTTTATTCTCTTGTTTTCTCTTTAATAAAGCTTCTAGTTTATTTTGGTACTTTTGGAGTGTTTTAGTTTATTTTCTTTATTTTAATTAGAATTAGTTTATTTTTGTATTTTATTTGCTTTCGTTTTATTTTACTTCGTTCCTTTCCTTTGTTACTTTCATAGTTTTAATTAGTTTTAAGTTTATTTTTTTTACTTGTATAGTTTTATGTCTTTATTAGTTTTAGTTTTATTTCTCTCATTTCTATTTTAACTTTTATTTATTTTTATTAGTTTAGTGTTACTTCTCTTTTTCTATTTTATTTTATTTATTTCCTTTTTATTTATTTTATTTTATTTGTCTCGGTTTCACACTTTTATCCTCGGGTTTGTTTGTGTGTAGGCTCGAGTTCAAGGTCCAAGTCAAGGCTTTTCAATTGCTGCCCTGCTACTTGCTGCTGCCCCTTATCCTACACCCCACGCTTCACCTTATCCTCCACCACACCAAAACACCAGCAGCACCACCAGTTATCCCCCTATTCTCACACCAACACGCAATATTCCACAACCACCAACAACAGCAACAGCAACGAACACAACACCAACAATAACCACGACCCTGCTGCCACCCTCACAACCCACAACAATTTTAGCCCCCTGCAGCCGCACCTAGCAGCGCAACCAATTACAGCAGCCACCAATTGCAACCTCACGCAAACCACCAAAATCCACACCAATTAACCTCCTCCGTCCACCCTTCTCGCAGAGCAACACCACCAAAACCAGAGCAGCCCGCACCTCTTCCCTGCAATTCCTAGCCACCGTAAACCACAATTCACCAACTGCGCCACTATTCTAACTCACCAAGAACTGCAACAGTAGTAGCCAGCAAATCGCATTTCGCTCTTCCAGTTCATCCAATTTCGATACCCTCTAGAGCGGGCGCTCAACTATATCAAAGCGGTCACTCCATTTTTGGTTCGAATTCGCCAATTTGAGGCAGAAGCTCGGAGTGGACGCTCCGATTTGGGTTGTGCGGCCGCTCCTCGTTTCCATTAATTCTCATGTGACTTGCGCGTGAATGAGGGTTCTTATTGAAATTGAATGGCCACGATTGATGGAGAGGAGTAAGCTGCAACAATGGCCGTTGATGTTGATTTGATGATGACGATTGATGATGGAATTGGTGAGGCGTGTAGCAGGGGATCAAACCCCATTTGAGCAGCTAAAGAAATCGAAGAAGGAGGGTCTGATGGGATTTTTGGGGGGATTTGTTTTGTTTGTTTTTAATTTCTTTTTCTTTAATTTTCCTATTCCTTATTTTCTTTTTATTTCTCCTTTTTCTTTTAGTTTTATTTTTGTTTACTTTCCTTTTCTTATTTCTTTCTTTTATTTTATTTTCTTTACTTCTTTATTTTTCTTTTTCTCTTTTATTTTATTAAGTTAGTATAAATACCCTTCTTGGGTTATTTTCTCTTAACTTATCATCCATCTATTATTCTACTCTCTAATTAGTTTTAGGAGAGCTTCTCTCTCTAGGTTTAGCTTAGGATTAGGGTAGTTTAGAGAGAGAAAGTGAGGGTTTCACCATTGTTGAACTTGGATTTTGAAGAAGAAATTGATCATCTTTTCTATAGATTTACATCTTCAATCAATGAGAATCTCTAACTCTCTCTCCTCTATTTTTATTGCTTTGTTTTGATTATTATTTTTGTTGTTGGTATTGCTTGTTAATCATGTTGATTCTTGGTTATTTGTTAATTAATCTTGTTATTATCATGATTAGTGAGTAATTTCCCCATTAAGGGGATGGTTGTGGTGTAGTTGAATCTTGAGCATGTTCTAGGTTTAGAGTTGATTTATTTGTGATTAAAGTCTTTATATGCTTGATATTCTTTAATCTTCTTGCAAGTGCACATTGTTAGTTGATTAAAGGTGAATCTTTGCTAACAGGGAACGGAAGTTGACTTAGTTAAGGTTCATTAGGATCGATTGGTATTTAATAGTACCTCCTAGTATATGGTTCTAATGTGGAAACATAGAGGCTATGTTAGGAGAAGCCAATTGACCCCGGAAGGCGGCTAGATTGGATCCTTTATTTCGATATTTGAGCATGTTTAGTTCATAATTAATTCAACTTCTATGCTTTTGTTTATGTTCAAGTGAATGCTATACCTAAACCATTTCCCTTAATGTTTTATTTCTTGTTTTAGCATCTTTAGACTTTAGTTTATTTATCTCCTATTCCGGACTAGCTTAATTGTCGATAACATTTGGTGGTGTTTAACCGTTCTCTCTGGTTCGACCCCTATGCTTGCCTTATACTCGTATTAGGTTTGTTTAGGTTGTATAAATTGTATTTAATCTAGGGATAGACAAGTGACGACGCCTTTATTCCCTTGTCATGTACTGAGCGTCGGAGGCTGTTTTCTTGCTGGTCCCCGGCTGTTCATGCCGAGGCTGCCTCTGAGGACCAGTAGGCAGTAGAATTTTCGACAAGTCAAGTCTGGAGGTTAACTTCTCCTTTTCCCTTTCTTTGTCTTTGGGGTGGGGAGTTGGCCACCTATCCTTGACTGGCTTTTCTTCCCAGGAGTGGGAGTCTTTTTAGCCGGCGGACTCTTGCTAGAGCCTGCCTTATTTTTGTTGATCATGGCCTTGATTTCACCCTTGAAAGAATTCATGAATTTCTTGAGCTCGTCCCGGGTGACTGGGGCTTGACCTTTGGCCTTCTGGCCTTCCAGAGGGTCGCCTGCTTGGGCCCGCTTGGTCAGGGTTGCGCTCCAATTGATCTTTGAAACGCTTGTACTTGGACATGAAGGACCCGTCCTTGGTTGTATAGGTGTAGACACCCATTTGTGTCTCCCCAAAACCAAACCCAGTGATGAATGTCTTTCACGTTGCACCATTATCGGATTAGGTGAAAGTGGTTGAAAGTCAAGTGTTGCGGTTTAGTTTTAATTAAAGTTCTCTTCTCTCTGTTTTTGAAAATGACTTTATTTGTTTGAAAATAGCCGAACCAGTTTAGTTTGGTCCATAATTAAGGTCCAATAATAGTGTAGATGGATGGGGCTCGAAAAGACCTTTCCAACGATATATTATAAGCCCAATTCCGATGAATATTGAGGAAGTTATGGCCAAAATACTAAACTGGGCCTGGTTAATTATTTAAATACGGCCCAATGATCTAGAGGAGGGCCCAATGTTAATTATTATTCCTAAAATTATTAGGATTAATTATAGTTTTCTAGAAGTTTCTAGAAAGTTCTTTTTAATTCTAATATTATTAGATTTAATAATTAATTATTTTAAAATAGATTTTTATTTGGAGTAAAATATCGTTTTATTATCTTAAAAATATATATTTTATCTTCTGTACGGATTCCGTAGATCAAGTTGATTAAAGATCGGATTCCGCGTGAAGAAAAACGCGCTAATACAGGTTGTCGCCAAACGACAAGTCTGTCGCCGCGCGACAGACCCTGTCGCCTCGCGACAGACATTGTCGCGTCGCGACAGAGTTGATTCCTGGCGACAGCGTGTAGTTTTATTCCTTATCAAATTCTATGATTTTTCCGGACTATTTTTATTATAAATAGAGTCTGAATCCCTGTTTTCAGAATCATCAATTCTCATTCATTCTTCCTTAATTCTCTCTTTTCTCTCTTGAGCAATATATGCTTTCTTTCTCTCTCTTTCTAAATTAGCTTTTTACACACAATATTCCGCATTCACAAGACTTAGAATCTCTTAGCCAAGTTCGAAGTTGCCTTCGCCCTAGACGTGCAAGGTTTGATAATTTCTGAGGGTTTGGTCCAAAACTAGTCAAAACTTTATTTAATTTGATTTCAATTTAATTCTTTAATTATTCTTTATTTATTTTCATTGAAGTTTACTAACTTGTGTATTTTGTTATTAGAAAGAGGTACGAGGCTTCAAAGTATGTAATCTTATTGCTCTCTTTCAATGTAGAAAGCATGTTTATTATTGATTAATTCCTAGTATCATGTTAGGATGTTATTTTATGCTTTCTAGTGTTATGTTTAGGATGCTTTTACTCTTTCTAATATCATGTTAGTACCATGTTAGGGTTTAAAGCTTTGATCTTTATTGTTTAGTGACATGCTAGGATTGGTTATTAATCTTGTTAGTATCATGCCTAGGGTCTTGCTATTTTTATTAAACTTTATTATACCTTATTGTGATTATTATTATTCAATATTGTTTATTATGTTGCGTGATATCTATATTTTTTTTGTTATTGCCTGATCACACATTTTATGATTGTTAAAGGGAATTTGTACTTGAAATCACGCTTAATAAGATAATTATTAATTTGGTTTAGGCTAATGTGATTTTAACTCAAGTGATCGCCAATAATAGTATTATTTGTGCATTAATATTCAACCAACATAGATAAACAGGGTAGGTTTAATATAATGTTTGTATGTTATTCGAAAAGCGCACATGAATACGAGCAGAACAAAGTAGAGGCCTATTTTATAGGGCGGGTCCTTTCTTTTGTAGATTGGATTCGTACCCTCATCCCCGGACCCTGTTTGGTTCAAGACCTTATGGAGTAGTTGATGGTCCTTTTGGATTGTCTTTTGGGTTTACAAGTTCCTAAAACTTGTTGGCGACTCTTTTTGCTCTTTGTCTTTCCCTTTGGAATGCCACCGTACTTTAGTGTATGATCACAGTGGGGTTCAAGTTTGGGGTTATCATAATGCTTGAAATATTCCCTACAGTTTTTTGGCAACTCCACTGGGGAGGATTTCTATTTATATTCCTGAAATTTATTTAATTTTGGCAATTATTTAGAATGAGCGGATGAGACTCGAAAAATTCTAAGTATTTCATGTGCGTGATTTGATTAACATTATTGTCATATGCATTAAAAGGTCCTCATGGGAGCACCCCATGAGTCAATCCATAGGAATTTTACACGTAGGAAATTTGAGAAATATCTTTCATGACTAGAATCGAAAAGATGATGCGAAATCTGGAAAATTCGAAGAACACAAAAACTTGCCAAGGCATGTAGGAACTAGCGTCTAGAAAACAGGGCTTGTCGCCCGTAAAAAGTTTCTGTCGCCTGGCGACAGTTCTGTCGCTTGGCGACAGGAGCTTTTTTGCGGCGACAGTCCCTGTAGTCTGGCGCCAAGTTCTTCCAATACCGAGCCAGGGGTCTGCCTTCTTGCTTTGACCATTTCTAGCATTGTTGGCTTGATTTTGCTTATTGATTGAGTCCTTTTCTCACTTTTCTGAACCCATATGTGTTCTACATATGGAAATAACCCTCTGGGGGTTCCTACTTCACCTTCCCAATGGAATATTCCACTATCATGTGCAAAGTTCAGATTTGGGTACGTGTAATGTTTGTGAATCCACCAAACCATGGAGTCGAGTTCGATTTCATCACGAACTCGCGGAATCCTGTCCATTCGCTCCAACCCTCACGGTAGGCTTGTGTGCAATGCATATGGATTCTTAACCATGGACCTTTTTGACTTAACCCATATCCTCGAACTTTAGAGAACTAGAGCCATGGTTAGGTTGCAAACTCATCATATTGTGACTATGTGAACTACTTGCACCCTTGTTTGTATATATTATATGTGTGTTAACCGTTTGTTTGACTTGTGTTAAAGACTAAATAAAATTGACTAATGACTAAAAGGACTTTGTCTAATTAATTAATTAATTTTGAATTAATTAAAGGCTAATAAATTAATCAATTCGACTTAGTACGACTTTAGGCATGTCCATTTAGAGTAAAATTACTGGAAACAGTCTAGATTAATGTTCCAGCAATGGCACAGGAATTTGGACTGTGGCGCTGCAGTTTAGTGTCTGTCACCTGGCGACAATTTTGTCGTCTGGCGACAGGCTCTAAACAGTGGCGACAGTCCTGTTGTTTTAGCGACAGTCCAGTTTTCTTGTTCGAGTCATCACGACGAGTCTAATTAACAGTCTACTAATCGGATTAATCAGTTTATTAATGGTACAAACCATGTTTAAGTCTTAAATTGAGTTTAGGCACTTAAAGTCCCATGGTCATACACTAGAAGTCAAAGCATGTCACTCACATACACATAAAGCACACACATAACATGTTTGTCACATTATGGCCATGTCTAGAGAGTCTTGAATGCGTGTTTTCCGTCATTTTTTTTAGGGGGGTAAGTCGGATATTAATCCTCCAATTTTAAATTTCCTTAAAATATATACCCCATTTTTTCTTTTTCTTTTAATTTTTGAACCATAAAGTCAAGTCAATTAGAGTCGAGTATTAAAACAAATATGGTTTAAATTACAGCGCGTGGTCAAGAAAGGAAGGGCGTTTAATCAAGGACAACACTTTTGTTCAAGTCTTACTTTTTGACAAACCAATCGGTAGGAAAAGGAAAGCTAAGAAGGCAATGGCTAGTCAAGAAGAACTTAATGAAGTCAAGGGACAGGTAGCCAACTTGGCTGAAATGTTGCAAAACCTATCGCTGCAAATAAGTAATCCTGAAAAACAGAAACAAATGGACCTAATCCAGGAAAGCTTGGGCAAACTGTCCAACGACTTTAGATTTCAAGAGATTAGCTCCCAAGGGGTCTCGGTGGATAAGGACCTTCTCCCACAAAAGTTCAATCCCAATGACATCCCTAAGTTTAAGGCTATGGACAACCCTTATTTTCATTTAAGAGCTTTTGAAACTGTAATGAGTATTAAGGGGATAGATAGAAAAGCATTTCATTCTGTATTTTCATTATCCTTAGAAGCTGTATGTCAACAGTGGTACTTTTCACTTGATAAAGAAAAGACCTCTAGTTGGGAATCTATTGTGAGCGCTTTCATTGAAAGGTATAAATGCAATATACAAGTTGAAACCGATCGTAGAGAACTAGAAATGCTAAAACAAAAAGAAAATGAAGGTTTCACCTCCTTCTTTAATAAATGGAGGGAAACTACTGCGAAAATGGTTGAAGTACCTAGTGAGAAAGAATCTGTTAGGATGTTCATTAAGAACCTCCAAGAAAAATACTCTAAGCACCTTAGGTACCAAAGCAACTTAAACACCTTCAAAGCTGTATATGATATCGGAATTAATATTGAAGATGACCTCGTTAAACAAAAAGCTGCTAATAACAACTCAAGTAGTGGCTGGAAAAATAAGAAGAACGACAATCCTTCTTCATCCAAATCTACCCACTCAAATAATGTTAGCACCTTTAATCTAAATGAAGTTTTGGCAATGAATAATAATCAAGGACAAAAGAAACCATTTAGGAAGAATTATACTCCTATTGGTATGAGTTATGACACCGCATTTGATCGCTTACACGCAAAAGGTCTTATAACTCCTATTGGACCATTTGGGGACCCACCTGTCGAAAGGAGAACGGCTAGCTGGAACCCAAATGCACATTGCAAATATCACCAAGGTAGAGGTCATCCTACAGAAAATTGTTGGAGGCCAAAGGAAGCCATTCAAGACTTGATCGATAGTAACAAGCTCCCATTGCCTCTTGCAAGTAAGAAGCTAAGTATCAATACCGCACCGCTATCAGATTCTTTGGCTATTTCCGACGAAGAAAATCAAGTGGATCCATCTAGCCTCATAGAGCCTATCGAGACCATTGAAGAAGAAATCTTCGAAGATGCTCTCGAATTCCATGGGCAGGAACCTGCAACTAAGCAAGAAGTATTGGCGTTGACATCAATATTGACAGAATTGAAAAAGTTTATCTCACAAACCTTTGAGGCTATAAAAGAGAAAAATGAGTTACTTAAAAGTAGACCTCCACCTAAACAAAAGAAACCTTTTTCTCTCCAAGTAATTGACACTCCCAAAAAGAATAATAGAAAATAAACTCCAATTGGGACGTCATATACAAACATGTTCAAAATGCTCTCCGAGAATGGAAAAATTCAACCTCGAACCAAGACCATTTGAATCACTGAAAAGAATAGACAAATACTATTGTTCATATCATCAATTAGGGGGACATACAATAGAGCACTGCTTCAAGTTTAAGGACTTGGTTCAACGTTTGATTGATGAGAAGAAATTAGTTCAACTTCCACAAGATGCCATGATTAACGGAGTATGGGACAGTGACGATGAGGATGTTTACCTTAAAGACATTAAAGAAACTCCTCTATCAACAATATACCCAGTAAGTGACATTTGGGACGAGGAGGACTCACCTATAGATGTTCTCACTAGGTCCGGGAGAGTACAACCTCCCATTTCAACACAACCTATACCTTCTATTCAGCAAATTCCCGTGCCTATTATAGAAGACAACGATGTTGTCAAACAATTAAAAAAAGACTAAAGTGGAAATGAATGTATGGAAACTTTTAGCTACATCTCGAGAACATAGAGTTGCAGTCATGGATGCGTTGGCTAAAGTAGGCATAGATTCGGACACTACTCCTGAGGGACTTGCTAACTTCCTCACGAGTGACCTTCCAAGTCCAATCAATTTATTCACCTTTTCGGATAAAGATCTACCACCGGAAGGTGACAAACACAATAAAGCTCTAAACCTCACAGTCATATGCAAAAGAATGAACGTTCCCATGACTCTTGTGGATAATGGTTCAGCAATTAATGTGCGCCCACTTAGAACCGCAAGAATGTTGGAAATAAGAGATGAGGATTTATCCCCATCAACTCAGGGCATAAGAGCTTATGATAACTCACGCCGTCAAGCACTAGGGACAATTACCATGAATATAACGGCGGGTGCAATTGAGCATGCCACCACATTTCAAGTAGTGGATATCAAGGCATCTTTTAACTTGCTATTGGGACGCCCTTGGCTTCATGATTTAAAGGCCGTCCCTTCATCTCTTCATCAACAAGTAAAGGCCATAGTTGGAAGGAATTCCAATTACCATTGATGCTTCATCTATGAGGATTAAAACAGTAGAAAATCCACTAATTAATGTGGAACATGATGAAAATGATGAGGATTTGTGGGGCTTTAGCGAAGAGGTCTCCTTAATAGAGGAGGATGAAAGGACCCCTCTTCATTACGACCTCCACTCAAACATGACAACGAATGCTATCCTAAGAAAGCAAGGACATTTTCCTGGAATGACTCTAGGAAAGAAGAAAGGAATAGCTAAACATATGGGACTACCTGACCTCCCTAAATTGGATACTTTCGGACTTGGTTTTGAACCAACTCGCGAAGACCTTAGGTGGGCCCAGGAAAAATCAGGAGCACGAAGGAACGCTCGCACACAAAAAAGAGAGATACCCATGGATCAATATCCTCTCACTTTAAATGGACAATTTATAAGAGAAGGAGAGGATTACCCTTGTCATGAATTTCCTGAACCCTTCGTTGTAAACGGTATAAGACAACCTGGGTTCGAAATCTTTCTGGATTGTTGCTTCCTAGACGAGATCCCAGCTCCAATTTATAAGGAGAAGGCACCTTCTTGTTTCGACTTTAATGTCATGGGACTCCTCTTTGGAAGAGAAAAGAATGAATCAAGATATACGGAGGATGATTCTTCACTTATCCAAACGGTTCTCCAAAGTGAAGGCTTTGATACTTCCGAATTTATCACTCCAATAGAAGATCAAGAGCGTGGATGGCGCAAGACTGTGAAGATAACCACTATAAATGGAAAGAAGATTTCAGTAACTACAGGACAAGGACCAATGTTCGAAGAATCGTCTGAGTCAGAGTCTGAGTTAGAGTCTTCCCCTATCGAGTCTTCTAAGTCATTAGTTGTAGCACCCTCATCTTCCATTTCTACTCCTAGGATAGTTAGCAATCAAGTCCCAACGGAAATTTCTTTATTTGATGTAATGATTTCTGAATTTAATAATATGTCTTCTTCCCCGTATTCTTCTTGTTTTTCTTTATCTAAAGATGACGAGCATTGCTTAACTAATGATGAAAATGATAAAGAAATAATTAAAGCAATGGAAACACTTGAAAATAAGACACCAATAATTGAGGATACAGAAACGGTTGATATCTCAAAAGATCCAACCATTAAAAGAGAAGTTAAAATCGGACTAACACTAAACAAAGAAGAAAGAACCGATTTAATTAATCTACTTAAAGAATTTATCGATGTATTCGCTTGGTCATACGAAGATATGCCAGGCATTAATAGAGAGATAGCTCAACACACAATACCATTAATTCTAGGAATGAAACCTGTAAAACAAAAGTTACGTCGAATGAAACCCGACGTGGCTCTTAAGATAAAAGAAGAAGTACAAAAACAAATAACTGCAGGTTTTATCAGGGTATCCAAATACCCCGAATGGGTCGCCAATGTTGTCCCGGTTCCGAAAAAAGATGGTAGAGTTCGAATGTGTGTCGACTATAGAGATCTAAATAAGGCAAGTCCAAAGGACGACTTCCCTTTACCACACATCGATATTTTGGTAGATAACACAGCAAATCATGCACTTCTCTCGTTTATGGATGGGTACGCAGGATACAATCAAATCCTCATGGCAGAAGAAGATATGGAAAAGACAACATTCATAACACCTTGGGGTACTTATTGCTACACGGTAATGCCATTCGGGTTAAAAAACGCGGGTGCCACTTACCAACGAGCAGCAACTGCCCTACTCCATGATATGATGCATAAAGAAGTAGAGGTCTATGTGGATGACATGATTGTAAAATCAAAAAAGTTCTTTAAAAGACTAAGAAAATACAACATGAGATTAAACCCCTCCAAATGTGCTTTTGGAGTTACCTCAGGGAAACTCTTGGGATATGTCATAAGCTCTAGAGGAATAGAGATAGATCCCACCAAAATCAAAGCAATCATGTCCATGCCACCTCCCAAAACCGAAAAGCAAATTCGAGGATTTATTGGCCGGTTGCAATACATAAGTAGGTTCATATCCAAGTTAACCACGATATGCGAACCAATATTCAAGAAGCTTAAGAAAAATGTACCAATTATATGGGACGATGAGTGTCAAAAAGCCTTTGAAAAGATCAAAGCCTATCTCTCGAATCCTCCTGTATTAGCTCCAGCACTCCCTGGAATACCCTTAAGATTATACCTAACCGTCACAAAAGAAACAATGGGAGCTATGCTTGCACAAGAGGTAGAAAGTAAAGAAAATGCTATTTACTACCTAAGTAAGAAAATGCTCGAATATGAGACACGCTACACACCATTGGAAAAGCTGTGCCTCGCATTGGTGTGGGCCACAACTAAATTAAGACATTACATGCTCGTGCATACCGTTTACGTAGTCTCACGAATGGACCCCCTTAAATACTTATTCGAAAGATCTACACTTAACGGGCGTATCTCAAGATGGATAGTAAATTTGGCCCAGTTTGATATAAGGTTTATGCCTCAAAAGGCGATTAAAGGATCACTGGTCTCGGATTTTCTAGCAGATTTCCCAATAGAAGATTCGACACCCTTAGAAGAGAATGAATTCCCAGATGAAAGTTTAATGATGACGGAGGACGATACATGGACTCTATATTTTGATGGAGCCTCAAACCAAAAGGGATGCGGCGTAGGAGTGTTACTAGTATCACCTAAAGAAGAACATGTCCCTATATCCATTAAATTAGATTTCGACGTCACCAACAACGCAGCCGAATATGAAGCATGTGTGGTAGGCCTCGAAACTGCTTTAGGCTTAGGCGTAAAGAAACTCCGGATATTTGGAGATTCCTCCCTAATCATTAATCAAATTTCCAAAAGATGGAAGGTTAGGAGTGAAAGCTTAGCTCCTTACCAAACATATTTGGAAACTCTCACCGATCAACTGGAAAAAGTGGAATACACTTACCTACCTAGAGAGGAAAACCAATTCGCCGATGCCTTGGAAAGACTAGCCTCAATGGTTAGAATACCAAAGGAAATTGAGCAAATGCCTTTAACCATAGAAAAAGGCATAAACCAGCATATATTCAAGCTATAGAAGATGATGAAGTGATTCAAGAAGAAGAACATGAAGAAGAACCATGGTTCACATATATATTAAATTACGTCACCAAAGGAGAATATCCTCCTCATGCTGACAAAAGAGCGAAAAGAGCATTAAGACTTTTAGCTTCCCAGTTTGTACTCATAGGAAATGAACTACACAAAAGGGTGCCTAAGGGTCGAGCTCTATTGTGTGTAGGCAAAAAGGATGCTCAAAGAGCCATGAGAGTAATCCATGAAGGTCTATGTGGAACACATGTTAATGGCAAAATGCTAGTCCAAAAGATAATGCGAGAAGGATATTACTGGACTACCATGAATAAAGATTGTCATCAATATGTAAAAAGATGCCCAAAATGTCAAATTTACGCAAATTTGCAACATATCCCACCTTCTCTTCTCTACACCTACACTTCACCATGGCCTTTCTCTACATGGGGAATAGACATAATTGGAAAGATCACTCCTCCCGGAACAGGAGGTCACGAATACATCTTAGTTGCAATAGATTACTTCACAAAGTGGGTGGAAGCACAATCATATGCCAAACTCACCGCCAAACATGTAGCACTCTTTATCGAAAGAAACATAATTTGTCGATACGGAGTCCCACATGAAATGATAAGTGACAATGGAACTCACTTTCAAGCCGAATGTGAAGAATTGCTACAAAAGTATGGTATTCAACATCACCATTCTTCCCCTTATAGACCTCAAGCAAATGGAGCAGTTGAGGCCGCTAATAAAAATTTAAAAACAATCATTGAAAAAATGACTGAAAATTATAAGGACTGGCCTGACAAACTTCACTTCGCACTGTGGGGTTATCGCACGTCAATCCGAACATCAACAGGAAATACACCATTCAACTTAGTATATGGAATGGATGTCGTACAACCTGTAGATTTAGAAATACCTTCTCTACGCATTGCGTTAGAAAGTAAACTCGATGAAGTCGAATGGACTAGAACACGATATGAAGAGCTAATCCTACTCGATGAAAAGCGACTAGAGGCTCGACATCATACTCAATGTTATCAAACCCGCATGGCTAGACATTTCAATAAAAAGGTCAAGACTAGAAATATCAAGGTTGGGGACTTGGTATTAAAAGCATTAAGAAAAAATGTTTTAGATCCAAGAGGCAAATTCAGGCCTAATTGGTCCGGACCATATATTGTCAAAACAATCCTGTCAGGAGGCGCGGCTAAATTAACTGACATGGATGGCAATGAATTTTCAAACATGACAAACCTTGACCAACTTAAGAAATACTACCCATAAATACTTGAGTGAAATACTCAAGAGAGCTACGTTTGGCCTGATTCCTTAAATAAAGGATACGTAGGCAACCCAGACAGGGTGCGGCCACTTTAATCTCTTCAAATTCTGTATCCTCGAAGTAAAAAATACACGTCTGCAAAATTTCAAGACTGGCGCCAGAAGATAGACTCTGTCGCCAGACGACAATTTTGTCGCCAGGCGACAGAGCCAAATTGTCAGCGACAGTGAATCAGATAGCAGCGCCAGGTTTCTGCGAGTGTCTGGGCCAGTTTCGCATATTCTGGAAATTTATTCGACTTCCGTACTCGAATTAATTCTCCGAAAAATAAATATTGTAATTGTTTTCATTGCTTTAATTGAAAAGTTAATTAAAATAAAAGCTGAAATTTTATTATATTATTGATGAAATAAAAGCTGAAAAAAAAATTAACTAACACAAATCAACTTTGTCTAATAAATCAAAAGTAAAGCAATGCTCTATTCTTTTTTCTCTTTCTTGATTCTCTTCCAATTTTTGTCTTCGTTCTCTTCCTCTTGATCCATAACCTTTGCTAGGAGACAACCATTAGAAGACCTACACTCTATTTTAGTATGGATAGTTTCCCCCTCTGCTAAAACTCCATGTTTCTTCTCTACCCAAGCTTCCTTCTTCGTAGAGTCAACTTTTCTTTTCCCTTGATCTTTCTTAGAACTTTTCTTCCTTGGCATAATAGGAGTTTTGAATTCAATCCTTTCCCCTAGGCGTTCCTTAGCAGGGACCTTTTTGTCACCTAGACGATCCTTCACATTGGTCCTCTCAGCCTTGACTTGAGATTTTTGGAACCTTCCATCAAGCCACTGCTTCACTTTGTTTGACAAACAAGGTGGTTCCTTGTGGGTAATCACCTCCCATAAGGGCCTACCACTCCAATATCTGTCAAAACGCTCAATCTCTTGGGACACAGGAAATTCATAAGGACGGCGGAGATCTCCTGTAGGGATGGTTTGTGCGAGACCATATTGTCTCATAACTCTACAAGGAAAATAAAAGGTTAATCTTGACAAACTCGGGAGACGACAGTATGCTTGGTTACTACAACCAACCATCGCCTCAATCTTCCACCAAGGAACGATCCAGCTTATGGTAAAATCACCGGCAGTGAACACCTTGCTCCACTCACGGCGACCTATCTTCAAAAATCGTTTCTTTCGCCGGACTATGCAATTTGGGATATATGTGTGTATATCATCAGGAGGATTAATAAGCTTTAACCTCTCCATGAGCCATATCTGTAAAATATGTATTTAATTAGCATTACAGTGTAAAATAATATTCTTTAGTTCTTGGTAAATTAAAAATAGCATTATTTTATACCTGTAGTAAAATTGGAGAACCTCGAAAGGGTGCTCTTGGATTCTTTCTTAATGCATCCAACCATAGCATAGTCTCTCCAACAATTAGCGGCATTGGATTTCTCCCAGATTCAACTTGTTCTATAACAGATATAATCATTGATTGGCCTTCATTATCCTTACCACTAACTAAGAGTAATTGGTTAAACAAGCAAAAAAGAAAAGCCCTTCTCTTATAGACACGAAAATCAGGATTAGGATTATCATAAAAATAATGCGCAAATTCTGATAAATCAACTATGTTCCCATGCACTATATGTTTTAAAGCCGTACCCCTCAAATCAAAAAAACATTCAAAATCTTTATAATAATATTCATTGATTCTAGGCATTACCGCAAGATCTGTGGAATAATAACCTATAATGGCTCCAAATTCTTCCGGTAAAGGGCATATTTCATCATGGAAAAATCTAAAACAGTGAGTATCAATATCCCAATAGTCTATGGCAAAATAAATAAAATCAATGTCAAGACTCATCCCCTTGATTCCAAACATACCCCCCATATGAGAAGTATCTAATGCTTTTTTTATCTTTAGCAGTTAAAAGACGACACCACTCATTCATGTATCCACAAAAAGTTCTTTTAGTTAAAGGCATGATTTCTAGTTAATTAGCTAATTAATAAACTGGTTGAATTATGCAGTATACGGATGATTCGGGGGCTATTTATAACCTTTTTTCATGACAGACTTCAATTCCTGTAGGAAATAGGAAAGCGCGTCTGTCGCCAAGCGACAAAATTGTCGCGTGGCGACAAAGGCTGTCGCGTGGCAACAGACCCTGTCGCGTGGCGACAGGATGAATTACGCGGCACCAGCTTATTTCTTTGCAGCGACACCTATTGCGCGTAGGAAACCGTGTTTTTACGTACTTGACTTCGACTTTGACTTGACTTACTGTTCTATTCCTATTCATACACCCTTATTATTATTATTATTATTATTATTATTATATCATATTAAGCTTAATTAATTTTAGGCTTATCATATTTTCTTCCTTCATTTTTCTTTTTTTCATCTCTTTTTTGGGGGAGAGAGTCGGTACCCTCCACTAATATCAAAAATGACGGAAATTTTGCGCAAAAATTACACTTTCTCACACACTCACATGCACAATACATTTGTTATAAAATAATAAATCAAGCAAATAAAATGTTAATAAATAATAAAGTGCATATAAATACAAGTGTCTAGTACATAAGTCATATGAATAAAATAGACAAAGTCTTACAAAAGTCAAAAATAAATAAACACAGGTACAACTATGGCGCCGGAGGTCGCAAGTCGCGAGGGATGCCGAATGTATCGAAAAATGTCCTACTCCGTGGAGTATGTCCATCATCGTCCCCTGAACCACCAGGCGGCGCGAACTGTAACTCAGGGCCAGGCCACCTAACCTCACCCTGGAACCTGACAGAAAGAGGCTGGGGCTGCAAAGGCTGCTGCGAAGACGAGCCAAACTCAAACGTCCCACCACCCATCCCACCTCGAACGGTCGGCCCAGTCGGAACCTCCTTAGGTGATGACGTCGAGTCCTCTACCGCTGCGGCCTCAGAACGACCACCCCGGCCACCTGAAGTAGTCCGGCGACGCCTCGAATCGGACCTAGTAGTCTCTCTCCTAGGCTCGGATCTCAACCGAGTGCGTGGAGAAGGAATAGGCTGCCCCTGCAAAAGTAAATCAAAGTTAGCAAATGTAGACAAAAATAAAGTCAAGAATGATAAAAGTAAAAAGTAATACCTCCTCAGCATCATTGCTACGACAGGTAGCACGGTTCCGCAACCTCACAAGCTGGCTGCGAAAGGCGTCTATACACCTAGCCATAGCCGTCACCACCTCGCGAGAAAACTGCCAAAGTAACCAAGTCAGTAACAATTATAAAGCAAACATAAGGATGATATGTGAAAAGCTACTTACTCGAGTCTGGTGACGAGGAATAGACCGCTCCACAAACTGCTCTCCCTCTGGAGCTGGCGGAATAAGCTCCTCGATCGGCCCATACATGCCCTGGTAGCATATGGACATCCTCGGAGGAATGAACTCCCTAGGGCCAGCCTGCTAAGAATGAAAAGTTAGAAAAATACTTGGGGGCTACCTAAAGAAAGATAAACTAAATGAATGAAAGCATACCGCTGCCTCCTCTGAAGGGACGGGAGCCGGCGCTAGCAACGGTAGCAGGTCCTCCTCATAGCTCTGCTCGAGGAGAACGTAAGACCTCCAAGGAGTACCCCGGGTAGGCCCACCTGCACGATCCCACTGTAAGGCATCGTGGAACATATGCCGAGGTGGAGGAGCAGGAACCACGAAAGTGTCTGAGGAATGCTGAATGGCTACCCTCTCCCCTAGGTAGACCACCGCGTCGTACGTCCCCAGAAAGTAACGACGCTCGGCTGTGTACTGCGCCGCCAGCGCAGAGATAGGAAAAGCAGCCCAAGGACGATAGACCGGGCTAGGCTCCTGAAAAAATTACTAAATAAAATACTAACACCAAAAGATGATAAAAGAAAAAGTATGAATTGAAGAGACCTACCGTGAGAATCATCTCTCGAAGGCGCAGCACCTCCGGCGGACCTCTGCGGCCTCCCCAACTGGCAGCGATAGGGAGCACGCGAGGAGAAGGCCTCGCAGGTGCCAGAGAGGGAAAATACTCGTAGAACCAGATCTATACGGAAGAATTGAAAATCAGTAAGGGTTGTGCTTCTAAATTTAGAATTAAAACCTAAAAAAGGGGAAAAAGGAGATGTACCTCTACAACTCTCCAGAAACTGGAAAGGGCTATCTCTCCAGACAGGGCCTTGTGACGACAGGAGCGCCGCAAGCCCAGTAGGAAGTCCGCATAGGCCATGCTGGCCCAGTCATACGTCCCGACCAAGTGGAGGTCGTGGACAGTGGACAGGTAGTAAAGTAGTACTCTACTACCTCGATCAGGGGAAAACGTCCCTGATAGCAGAATCAGCACAAAGATGCGCACCCGCTGCTCTCGGGTGGTCGCATCATCCTCAAAAGCTGCAGCCAGCGTACAGCGACGAATACATCGGGAACTCAGCTGTCCCGACTGAGCCTCAGCCTGGGCCCGAACAACGATCGGCCCCAACAACTCCAGAACCTCCAACGAATAGACAGTGACACCGGCAATGAAAGGCAGGGGAGTAGACTGGAACTCTAGCCCCGTAATGAGGCTGAAGTCAGCTAGAGTGACTGTCATCTCACCCTAGGGAAAATGAAAGGTGTTGGTGGTGTCCCAAAAGAACTCCACCAAAACTCGAACGACGAGGTTACCCCCATCATACGAAAACATGGCCCGGGTGGCCTGCAGCAGGGGAGTCAATCCACATGACTCCCAAAGACGATGAAGCCCCTCATCGCGGCTGATGAAGTTGTCGTACAGAGAAATGATGGTGGAATTACCCGAGCCGTGGCTACGGGTCCTCCCACTCGCAAGACCTCGTCGGATCCGCTCCGACAAATGATGAACCGGCGCGTGAAACAGGGTGCGCTCGTCCCAATCTGGCATGAGACCCAGCCTGGAAGTAGAAGGCACGTCCTCGCCCTCCCTGGTGGGCTCATCCTCTCGACGCGTGTCTCTCGACCGAGAACCGGAACCACGTCGTCTAGCCATGCTAAAGTATGTAAAAGTAATTAAATTTAAGGCTCTACGGTATCTAAAGTTGGCCTAGGCCGCATGATACTATGTTCACGAAACAGAGTACGTAGTACTAAAACAGAGCAAAAATTTCAAACGAGCATGGAAGCATTTTTAAGCAAATAAACAATTTCTTGCAAACATATGATGAATATTGTGACAAATTGTACAAGTAAAAACAGTAAAAATGCAAAAAAACACCACATTGTTCTTCGCGACCTTAAGAGGTCCAACAATGGTGAATCGTTCATTTCTTCACCAAATTGAGTCAAACAAGTCTCAAAATACTCCCAAGGTAATATACAAGCAAAATTAAACAAATTCAAGGCATAAAATTCAACGAACAAAGCAAATTAAGCAAGGACATTTTCGAATTTTTCGAAAAACCGCAAACAAGAACGGATAATTCATCAAAAACCGAGAAGAGTTTGAGCAAAGCTTACATAGATCCGGAAATTAGATAAGAAAAGCTTCGATTTGCAACAAGTTTGAGCGAATTTGGTTGAGAAATGAGCGAGAACGAGTGAAGTGAAGTGAAGTTTTCGTGAGTTTTGGAAACCAGAGCAGCGAAATGAGAAAGAAGAAGAAGACGGGTTTTAAAACCCCGATTCTGTCGCCAAACGACAAAATTGTCGCGAGGCGACAGACCCTGTCGCGCGGCGACAGAGACAAAACCTCGCGACAGGTGTCTTTGGCCAGCGCTGGAGCGGCGACAGAATGCTAGGCCCCTCCTTATGGCTTTGTGGGCCTATTTTGGTAATTTGGGTTCCTTGGTACGCCAGTTAGCCCCTTTAAGCAAATTGATATGATTCAGTCAGCTTGATCGCAAAATGCATTAAGTGATCGACTTGATGAAAGATCGTCTCACTTAGCTTAAAGCGCCTAAGTATTGGCTCATAAAAAGGCACCGAAATATTGGTTCAATAGAGGCACCGAAATATTGGTTCAATAGAGGCACCGAAATATTGGTTCAACAGATGCACCGAAATATTGGTTCAATAGATGCACCAAAGTAATGGTTTACAAAGGCAAAAGCACCAAAGTATTGGCACAAATATAAAAAGCAATGATAAATAACAGTATATTAAGGGTCAATAAGCAAAATGATTCTTTGGCAATGTCTCAACATAGAGAGGAGTTGTCTAGTGGCGAAGCACGGCCGTGGCGAGGTAGTGTCACAAATAGTGGAGATGGCGAAGTAAGGTCATCTTCGACGATCACTCAAGGTAAAGAAGAGATTGTCTATAGCGGCGATGCACTGCCGTGGCGATGTACGGCCACACCTAGAAGATGACGACATACAGTTATTTTTGACGATGTTCCCGAAATACTGTGGAGGATTGTCACCAAGAGTATTGAAGACGACGACATATGGTTATCTTCAACGATGGCATTCACGAAGCACTGTGGAGGTTGTCACAAACAACATGAAGCAACAGCAAAATGATTACGTTCAGAGACGTGTGCTCGACGGTGCAAGATATGCGTTTCTTAACTCTTTTATCTGTTTTAACTAATGATTAGTTTGCAGGTATAGGCGTTATAAGAATGATTTGGAATCGCAGAACGTTTTGAATCATTCTCCGTCCCTATCGATACTTTGACTTTTGTTTTTCGAAACATAAGTTTCTTCAAACTCAGTCAAAGTGGGGGCTTCTGTAGACACCCATTTGTGTCTCCCCAAAACCAAACCCAGTGATGAATGCCTTTCACGTTGCACCATTATCTTATTAGGTGAAAGTGGTTGAAAGTCAAGTGTTGCGGTTTAGTTTTAATTAAAGTTCTCTTCTCTCTGTTTTTGAAAATGACTTTATTTGTTTGAAAATAGCCGAACCAGTTTAGTTTGGTCCATAATTAAGGTCCAATAATAGTGTAGATGGATGGGGCTCGAAAAGACCTTTCCAACGATATATTATAAGCCCAATTCCGATGAATATTGAGGAAGTTATGGCCAAAATACTAAACTGGGCCTGGTTAATTATTTAAATACGGCCCAATGATCTAGAGGAGGGCCCAATGTTAATTATTATTCCTAAAATTATTAGGATTAATTATAGTTTTCTAGAAGTTTCTAGAAAGTTCTTTTTAATTCTAATATTATTAGATTTAATAATTAATTATTTTAAAATAGATTTTTATTTGGAGTAAAATATCGTTTTATTATCTTAAAAATATATATTTTATCTTCTGTACGGATTCCGTAGATCAAGTTGATTAAAGATCGGATTCCGCGTGAAGAAAAACACGCTAATACAGGTTGTCGCCAAACGACAATTCTGTCGCCGCGCGACAGACCCTGTCGCCTCGCGACAGACATTGTCGCGTCGCGACAGAGTTGATTCCTGGCGACAGCGTGTAGTTTTATTCCTTATCAAATTCTATGATTTTTCCGGACTATTTTCATTATAAATAGAGTCCGAATCCCTGTTTTCAGAATCATCAATTCTCATTCATTCTTCCTTAATTCTCTCTTTCTCTCTTGAGCAATATATGCTTTCTTTCTCTCTCTTTCTAAATTAGCTTTTTACACACAATATTCCGCATTCACAAGACTTAGAATCTCTTAGCCAAGTTCGAAGTTGCCTTCGCCCTAGACGTGCAAGGTTTGATAATTTCTGAGGGTTTGGTCCAAAACTAGTCAAAACTTTATTTAATTTGATTTCAATTTAATTCTTTAATTATTCTTTATTTATTTTCATTGAAGTTTACTAACTTGTGTATTTTGTTATTAGAAAGAGGTACGAGGCTTCAAAGTATGTAATCTTATTACTCTCTTTCAATGTAGAAAGCATGTTTATTATTGATTAATTCCTAGTATCATGTTAGGATGTTATTTTATGCTTTCTAGTGTTATGTTTAGGATGCTTTTACTCTTTCTAATATCATGTTAGTACCATGTTAGGGTTTAAAGCTTTGATCTTTATTGTTTAGTGACATGCTAGGATTGGTTATTAATCTTGTTAGTATCATGCCTAGGGTCTTGCTATTTTTATTAAGCTTTATTATACCTTATTGTGATTATTATTATTCAATATTGTTTATTATGTTGCTTGATATCTATATTTTTTTGTTATTGCTTGATCACACTTTTTATGATTGTTAAAGGGAATTTGTACTTGAAATCACGCTTAATAAGATAATTATTAATTTGGTTTAGGCTAATGTGATTTTAACTCAAGTGATCGCCAATAATAGTATTATTTGTGCATTAATATTCAACCAACATAGATAAACAGGGTAGGTTTAATATAATGTTTGTATGTTATTCGAAAAGCGCACATGAATACGAGCAGAACAAAGTAGCGGCCTATTTTATAGGGCGGGTCCTTTCTTTTGTAGATTGGATTCGTACCCTCATCCCCGGACCCTGTTTGGTTCAAGACCTTATGGAGTAGTTGATGGTCCTTTTGGATTGTCTTTTGGGTTTACAAGTTCCTAAAACTTGTTGGCGACTCTTTTTGCTCTTTGTTTTTCCCTTTGGAACGCCACCGTACTTTAGTGTATGATCACAGTGGGGTTCAAGTTTGGGGTTATCATAATGCTTGAAATATTCCCTACAATAGGTCTCCACATCATCATCATCTTCGTCATCAGCTTCATCCTCAGTGACGACCTCAGGTGGAGGCCGATTGAACAGCTTAAGGATTCTAGAACCTCCCGGCTGAGACGCCAGTTGAGGGTTTTCTTGGGCTTCCGATTGTATAACCGGTTGTAGGTTTGTAGGATCAGGAAGGGGTACAGACTCTCCAACCATCTTTGAGGCACTCTCCCCACATACGACGCCATATGTTTTGGGTGTTTTTGTCCCTCGGGAGTGTTACAACTCGAAGACTGGTTCGGTGCGGCCTGTACCTGCAAAACAAACGGAGACACCGGTTGGGTGGTGCTCCGCCTCCAAAGATCAAGTTAGTAACTTGAAGGGAGAGAAAAAGGTGCGGAAATTTAGGTGGGTATCTGCTCGGATTCCAAGCTCAGATGTCTCTATCAAAGGGACAATCTGTAATAAATGGTAAAACGTGCCCTCCAAAAGAGGGGAATCTCCCTATTTATAGGGTCCTCGGGATTTGTGCCCCTGATTAGGTCACTGAACCCTAATCATTGGTGGACTGCGCCGCATTGCAGCTTACTCGGGATTTGGGCCTGAAGGCTGCCATTTTCCCCCAAGTTTCTGGAGTGACACGTGTCAAGCAGGGATAGGTCCACTTTGGACCACCCTGGGGATGACACGTTTCATCCTCTGACTTGACCATGTGGCGGGGTAAAATTACCCTAAACAACTGTCATAAAGGAGACAAGTGTTAAGACGATTACTCAAAGCTTTGGCTATGCAAGCACCGGTGGATAAAAATAGATATAAGTCTCCGAACGAAACGACTTACACTATAATACTTGGAAGTAAACACTTGTGCACAGATTAAACACTTGTGATTGTTTGGGCACAAATCGAATAGGGTGGGGTTGCCCCAGACTTGTTTTCAGCTATGTACAACGGCATACGTACCCCCTACAGCAGACATTGATTGGAAAAAAGAAAACCTCGCGGAATACGTATCACATATAGGTTTTAATCCGATGCTAAAGACGTGGTATTAAAGATTTCAGTTTACACATTCGCAATATTGACATATTGATACAATAAATTGTGTGGGGATCGAGTCTCTATACATCCTTAAATGTGTTAAAATAAATTTGCTACGGATAATTAACTCATTTACCGACCTTATTTTGACCAATGGAAAACAAATACATTTAATATAGAATTAAAAAAATGACGAAGCCCATAAGCAAAATTAACGAATAAGATTTAAAAGTTGAATTTTTAAAAAACCTACTAATAGGATTTACCGATTTAGGATAGAAACGTTACATGTGCTAATGTGCTTACATCTAATATATATTAAATTGAAAGGTGTTACACAAATTTGATTGAATCGATTATTAAACAAATTACCAAAAAAATAGTAAGATTTTTTTCAAAAACAAAAGGTTTATTAGACGGATAGTAACAAAGCAAGTTTTTTCAGCAAGAAGTTCTGTGCATATTGATGACATCAGCGCACCGTTCAAGGGAGTTATACTGTTCTTGTCAGAGCGAAACAGTGTTATGAATTTATGACAGTTGGCCTTTTCTCTTGTAATCTCCCCCCAAAAAATTAAACTTTTCCCTTTTAATTCCATAGTTTCTAATCGAATTTTTAGCTTATTTACGAGTTGCATTCAAGTTTCATAGTCAACAACGTTTGTAACTGAAGAAATATTACAGAAGGAGTATGGCCGAACCAAGACAGTGTAAGTTTATTTGCGCCCCCTATCTGCTTCATTTCAGCGTCTTTTGATTACCTATTGTGTGTAGGTTATAATGTATTGATAATTATATCAATCTAGTGAGAGAATAGGTTGATATCGTTAATGAATTTCTCTATTGAACTCCAATTTGTTCTAGAGTTGTTCAATTTTAAATTATTTCAATTTATTAATCCCTAATTTATTTTTACACTATTTATGTACTTAATTTAACGAAAAAATTATAGTTCAACTAGCCTGTGTATCAATATTTTGTCAATGAAACTTCTAACATGGAGAATTTCAGTTTTGCAAATACTGTGGAAGACCCCCAATTGCAATCAAATTCTGCAATTGAAGGAGGAGGTGCGCAAAATGTCAATATTAATGAAACCACGCGGGGTGAATATAAGGTTTGTTACATTTGTAACTATATAGTTATATATATCATTTTGATCTCTTTATACTTTCTTAGTAAGTTCTATGAATCTAGTGAATGAGTTTGAATTATAAGTTTGAATTTAAGTTTGATATTTTTTATCTTCATATTGAAACCATATCAAAGTTTGATATTGATTATGCATTTCAAATATAATAAAGGAATTATTAGGGTATGTGTTTGAAGGGAACTGGGGTAACATACTTGTTTAAATACAAATTTTCGAGTGGTTAATATTTTAGGGTGATACCGGGTCATTCAAATTGCCAAAATCTTTTTGATTATGATTGTCTAGGCTAATTAAAGTTATGAACTTTTAGTAGTAAAAAAAATACATCAAACATATCATGATCGTTTTACTAATTAAGATACTATTAACTATGTTCGTTTAAGTTATGGTGCAATCAACATGTTATAATCATAGTAATGCAACAAGTAGTGAGTTTTCTACCATTTGCGTAGATGGAGACTATCTTGAATAAGAACAGCCCTAGTGTGAAAATTACAAAAGAGATTGTGTTAGGACTCAGGGCCAGAACCGCCACTCATGAGATTTTAAGAAAGGTAAAAGCATAATAGATACTTGTATAGCTAGTAACACAATATCAAGTAAATGATACAATGAACATCTATGCTGGTAACAGGTTAAGGCCGAGGATTGTATCAATCAAACCGGATCTGAACAACACCACATAATAGACCATCCCCCAACAGAGGTTGAATAAACCTCAGAACGTGTGGATTGGGCCGCTAGGATATCCAGTATGACAATGTGACTGTCTAATTTGTTCCCATTCTTTTATTTTACAGAATATTGCATCTGTAGTTGTTCCCTTTGAAACACCTGTTTCTTCGAAGACTAATGAGGCTGAAGCTTCATCAAAGGTAATACACTATCTGCCTTCTAAAAGTTTGATATTGACCAACAGAAAGTAGTAAGTGAGGTTGAAGATTTTTATGTTGCTACTATTGTCATTTGTGTGTAGCTCAAAGGTAAATTAACATTAAGGAGATCAGGAAGACCCAGAAGAGGGGATTCTAAGCAAGTAAGGATTGTTACCAGTTATAAAATAGGTTACTCAGCATTTGAAACACTGATCCATTACATCAAACAACTGATGACAATGCGACTGTCTAATTTTTTACCAATCTTTTGTTTTACAGAACATTGCATCTGCAGCAGTTCCATTTGAAACAACTATTTCTTCGAAGACTAATGAAGCTGAAGCTTCATCAAAGGTAATACACTGTTTGCCTTTCAAAAGTTTAATGTTGACCAAGAGAAAGTAGTAAGTGCGGTTGAAGATTTTTATGTTGCTACTATTGTTATTTGTGTGTAGCTCAAAGGTAAAGTAACATTAAGGAGATCAGGAAGACCCAGAAGAGGGGATTCTAAGCAAGTAAGGATTGTTACCAGTTATAAAATAGGTTACTCAACATTTGAAACACTGATCCATTACATCAAACAACTGATGACAATGTGACTGTAATTTTTTCCCATTCTTTTGTATTACAGAATATTGCATCTGTAGCAGTTCCCTTTGAAACACCTGTTTCTTCGAAGACTAATGAGGCTGAAGCTTCATCAAAGGTTATACACTGTCTGCCTTTCAAAAGTTTGATATTGACCACGTGAAGTATTAAGTGCGGTTGAAGATTTTTAAGTAGCTGTTATTGTTATTTGTGTGTAGATCATAAGTAAAGCAACATTAAGGAGATCAAGAAGACCCAAAAGAAGGGATTCTAAGCAAGTAAGGATTGTTACCAATTATAAAATAGGGTACTCAACTTTTGAAGCACTGAGCCATTACATCAAACAACTGTCACTTTATGTCTTGCGATATTGGTTGTTTTTTCAGGAGGCAGCACCAGTTTCGGATGTACGCCAAAAAAGAAAACGTGGAAGACCACGAAAACTTGGACCTAGAAACGTATGGAGTTATGATTTATATTTAAATTCCTTTTACATATATATTTGCCTAGCTTTTCGTTCCTTATGAATATATCGTTCACTGCGGTAATTAGTTCATACAAGAAATTGTTTCTTTATTCCTCTGTTATTGTGTTGCAGTACCCCATCTTCAGGTCATATCCCCACTTTGTGAGGAAGATTATCAAGAAAATGAGTGAAGGAAGGAAGAAGTTGTTGCAAAAAACAGTCTTCAAGAGCTTTCTCAACTTTAAAATTAAATATTTTGACAAGGATTTCTTGAATTTTTTATTTAGTCGATGGGATGCGGATAGACAAGTGTTACGTATCCGAGATGACTACGAACTTACGATAGATGAAGAGATGGTTGGTTGGATCACTGGGCTTCCTTTTGGTGGTATGACTTATGAGATTCCTAAAGTGGACAATAGTGATCAAAAGTTGAATGATTTGAAGAGTGAGTACAAAAATTCTGGGGGCATTAGCTTTGGAGTGGTGTATAACAAGTGCATGGATGTAAATGAGGACCGCAAGCAGTTTCTTTAGCATTTTGTCCTCTATTTTTTTAGGAACATTTTATGCACTACAACTAGCAACAATATTAGCCCTACCCACTTATGGTTGTGAAAAGAAAGCATATCTATGAAGCAAGGAAATACAATTGGTCCAAATATGTGCTTGACTGCATGATCAAGTATGGAGGAAGTGATCCTAGCAAGGGTTTTAAGGGGTCTCCTTTGGTTCTCATGGTAATCTAGTTTTGTGTTAATTATGTGAAATGTCTATGAAACCTTCTCTCATGTATCTTTTCCATTGAAAATTGCCCTATTGAACCTGTAAAATGTTGCAGATTGCATACCTTGATCATTTGAACATAGATGGCAACGGATTGATTTGGGACAAAACTGTACCTAGGATAGGTGCTTGGCAACAGAAGAATATTAACAGAGCTATAGCTGCTGATAAAGGGCCAGATGGAAGCTTTGGTGCAGCTAAGGTATATCAAGCGTATGCATAGTATGTTATTACTATTTAATATGTGATTGTTACTAATATTAGAACTTTGTTACCTGCTTGTAGGTTGTACATGGTGTTGTCTACGGAGAGGATTATCCAATTGGGAGGACATTTAGTAAAGAAATATGGCTTGAATATGATAGCTCAGGTTCGGGAAACAGCCGTAGCATAAGTGCCATGTAAAATACGTTAATGGTTTACATCGATTCTTATCTTATATTAACCATCCATAATAATTAACCTCCATTTTAGTGTTGTTACTATTATGCTCCTTTTAATATTATCCTTTCATACAAGTTCTTGTTGAAAAGCAGGACTCAAAAAATAAAAATGATAGTGCTGAGATAATAGAGAGAATCAGGAATATACCACACAGAGCAGGAAAGGCCAAAATTGAGCATAAAAAGAGAAAAAAGGTGGGAGTTATTCAGCTACTGATGAGGTAACTTGATGTTTTATGAGGACATTTGGTTACTAATTAAACAAGTATTTTTCCTATTGTGTATTTGATTTATTATTCTTTTAGACAATCTATTGTGTGGTTTACATTGTTTTTATTCTTACATTAGGCATCAGACAACGATCACTTTACTGATGGGAATGATAACTCAAATGATGAGAATGATGGTAACCAGGCGGTAAAAGCTATTGCCAAAAAAACAAGATTGAAGGCTACAAGTGGAAGTGAGGTATTTATGTATTTATTGTTTAATGTTTATGTAATTTGGCATGTAGTAAATGTTACTTATTAAGTTGTTAAATAGGAAGAAATACATTAAAATACAACGGCACAAAGTTGAAGAGATATATGGCGTGCTTTTATTTGAAGTGTTGTTGACTTTATATTTTGGTTTGTAAAGTTTAGGTTAGTAAGTGAATTTTTAAAATTATTCTTAAAATTGGTTTCCATTGGAGGAGATACATAAATTAAGTAGGGGCAAAATTGTTGGGGAGAGGAAATTTTAGAGTGGTATTTAAACAAGTTGTGAGGAGGTATTAGGTTTGAACTAGATGTTGGTGTTTAAGAGTTGATTTTATTCCTTTTATCTCTTGTTGAGTTTTCAGGAACAAGTTAGTGGGAAAAAGCCCAAAGATGGTGTAGAGAGGACCATCACTTCAAGAAGTGATGATGTTAAATGGTTACTACTTGGGTTACTAATTACTAAATATTCATTTTGAAACTGCTACTGACTCGATCAGTACTATGTGCCGGTTTATTTTGTAGCAGGATGTACAAAGTATTAAAATGGGCAAGAAGAAGATATCTAATACCGTTATTCTACAAGTAGTTCTGAGGTGTGTGGGTGTTTACAAAATATTTATAACGGAATTGATATGATAATGTTTTATTACATATGTATTTTAGTTAATAACTGATATATCTAACGTTTGTGTTTTTGTCGTAGGATCTTCCAAGAGTGGAAATTGGCCGAGTAAGTGGAAATGAAAACATATCCAGGTCGTCTTTATGCAGTGAAGAGGTTAATGTGGTTCAAACTAAAATTTGATTTAACGGTCTGCATTAAAAAGTACCTGATGTGTTTTTGTCACTATGGCAGGAAATAGTTGGAAACAAAAGCTCAAGTTCTGAGTTTTATTCAGCCGGCGAAGAGCTGTCGGTGGGTCTTTAATTATTTCATTTCTTTTGTTTTGAATCGATTACCTTGAAAATTATCTAACTTAATTCTTTCGCATGATAAGACAGATTTGCCACCCACCAATAAACCCAAGAACGAGGGTCCTAAGAATGTATTAGTTTCATGCAAAGATGCGCACCAACAAAAAAAAGTTAGATTTTAGTGACAGTGAAAGGGAAAATGATAGGGTAAGACACATTTGATGTCAACCTCTGCTCATGTTTTAGTATTAGTCAAGAATCTCATTACGTTGGTTTGATATGGCCATGTTACTAAATTACTTTTGTAATGTAGGCATCTTCTGGAAAGGATCTTTCAGAAAGCAAGATTGAAGCTGATAGCAAGGCAAGTACTGATATTCGTTCTAAAAAAGTGGTTGTTGCAATTCTTTGAAAGACCCCAAAATAAGAGTGGAAGAGTTTGATGTGTCTGAAATGGTCAAGGGTGTTTGATTTATAGGACAAAATAGTCATACCTTAATGCAGAACAAACCTTTAGGTGTCTTCTTTCATATTGAAGATAAGCTTGCTTTAAATTACATTGTGGTTATATCTGTTGAGGCCTATGTAGGCAACAGATTATACGTTGTTATAAAATGTCATGATAAAAATAATCCATATGTTAGTAGTAACAACTAAATAGTAATACCGTAACTCCAACATTAACTAAACTTCCCCACTTTGAGGATTGACTTATTACAGATTTAATTAGTAACTTGAACGATATTAAAATTTCTTTTCTAATAACTATAAAGGAAACAAATGAGGGGGATGAATTATTGAATTTACCTATATTATCCCAACTAAAATAACGTAAAGTGAATAAGTTTCTTTTATTTAATAACTATTTGGTTCAAACTGCATAAGTTAACTTCTTGTTATAGTAGTACCCTAAATAAAAAAAAGGGTTTTTCTATACATAGCCCTAAGGGCTATACATAAGCATTAAATAAACTCTTGGAAATTGTTTAAAATTAGGAATTCATGACAAAAACACGCGTAAATCAGTGTAATTAATGTTTTTATTTTGATGATTTCTTAACTTTTTACGATTTTTAGGTGTAAATTTAAATCTTATATGTAGCCCTAAGGGCTATGTACAGCATTTTCCATAAAAAAATACATCTACATACATTATATTTTTTTTTTATTTTTTATACCTATTATTCCAAAAGCTATAATTAAAAGGATTGCATACCCACTCACAGTCTGCTAAAGGTATAGGAGTTTGATTAGTTTCGAACCCAATTCGTGAAGTGGCAGTGACCTATAGCCGATCATGCCCATTAGACCCTTTACAAGGGCTTTAAGCATCTATCGAAGTCAAACTTTCTAAATGCCGGGGAAAGTCCTAGAAAAATGCCATGACTTTGTAAAACAAAAAAGTTTCAAAGATGAATATGCTGTACCACCCAACTTATCTTTTATCTGCATCTCCCACCCCATTATTTCCGTAAAATTTGTTTAATGGGTTTGTAACTAAGGAACTCAAGCAAATACACAAATATTTATGACAAGCAAATATTAATGGGTCACTTATATGATACTATGCAAACAAGTTAACGATACTGAATATTTAATTAACAGACAATACTGAGAAATGTAATCGAAACACAAATACATCGATGTTCAAACTGGTCATACCACATAATCATCCTTTCTTGTAGTAGGTAAATACTTTGCAGACAATAATCTGCACTAACAAATATTGAATAAGCACCTCTACTTTGTTGGGTAATCTTGACCATAAACGACATTTTCCACAGCCTGCGAACAACACAAACAAAACAATGAGTCAATTATTTGATTTAAAGAGTGTTCAATCTAAAAGATTATGAAATATTCAGCTACCTGTGCAGCACCATAGCTTCCATCACTTCACATGTCAGATTTTAAAGCATAATCAACATCAGATTGGTCTCAGTAGCGTACTCTACACGATGATTTATTCCATTCAACAGGTCTACCATGGGCAATTCGATCCAAGTAGATCACCTACATTAGGACAGAAAAATTGTGATCGGTATCAATTTGCCCGAATTCAAGTTCATAAGTATATGCTTTTGAACAAAGGTAACGCAACAACAATGAAATCTCAGACGGAATTACCACAAGTAGTAGGGTACATCCACCTAGGCCCTCTTTTGCCATGTTGCATTTTTCCCGATATTTGACTAACCAGTCTAGCACATACTTGCCCCAATTGTATTTGTAAGCCTTTGAGGCGTTTCCCAACATATATACGTGTAGGGGACTTATCCACCCTTGCTTTTGCGTGGGACATAGAAGGATACCTAAAGTGTATAGTAGGAAATGGCGTTGAAACTGTTTCTTATTTTCCTCAGACAGAATCATGTTGTACACTATAGACTCTGTTATAGCACCATGCATTGTACCTTGCTTGTATTTCATCTTCCATTGTTTGAACTCTTTCATGTCAGATTCTTCAGGGAGAAACAGATCTGGCCTAGCAGGAGTACCTAATACCCAACCAACCATTTCATCATCTATGGTGACTGATATGTTGTCCCTTACGGTAAGAGTCATGTTTGTAGCGTCAAAAATAGAGGTTATCCAACACTCAAACACAGGGTCAATATGGGTGATGTTTATCTTGAGCATATGTCTGAAACCCATATCTTTAACCCATTCTCGTTGACCCCTTAGACAATTTTTCAATGAGTTTTACATATCTTGCAACATCACAAGTTAATGATGGACACTGTTTGATAATTATCAATGTCACAAAATTATTCCTAAACAGATAATTAAACTGAAATAACCATACTATTACACATGTGTTAAGTCAGAGTAAACTAACCTTATTTCTTACAGAAGTAGGAATCTCTTGTTCTTCATATGGTGTTTGTTCATCAGCAGCATTAGCATTTTCATTGGCATTGTTACCAATTTCAGTGCTCTGAAACATCAAATTAAACATAATAATTATATTTTAGAATGGCAAAGGTTAGATTAGTATTGAGTAACAGGTATGACAAGCAAAGATAAGACAGAATATTACATGGTACAAGGTATGACCAACTAATGGACAATAGAATATTATTTGGTAACAAGTACCACCAACAAATATAATATGGAATATTAATTGGTAATAGGTTACATTAACATTGCTAACTTAAAAATCATTTGGAAATTACACAATTTAATGGTAACATTAACTAAAACCATATTGACAATATTCAGGAGACAGTGATCAAGACACATTATTAATTAAAAGTATATTCAAAATCCTCCGATGATTTACTCTACACATTTTAGAATGTTTAAAGACAAATATTAAAATTGAATTGAATAAGAAACACAACAAAAATATCAGTAGTAGTTCATAGTAAATAGAATATTTTTTCAAAACTCAAAATCCACCTTATTAATGATTAAATTGGCATTTAAAATTAATTAGAATATGCCATGCACTCATATCATCATATGTGACTAATAATCGTTCATGATTATGTTTATAGTTAATCTGGGTAATTCAAATTCCAAAGGGGAGTAATAACTTAATAGAATTTTGAACATCTAATTCAATTAAATTACGCAATTAGGAGCAACCAATATATCACTGTCGATTAAGAAATTGACAATAAAATTAACAATGCTGTGGAATAGGGTATTTATCAAATGCTTCAAAATTTAGATTTGGAAGGCACACTCACCTGTAGTTCTTCATCTAATTCTTTTAAGTACCTAGTTACAATCGGAACATTGCGCCGTTTTGGACCAACTGTTACGTGTTTCCTGCGGCGCTTTCCACTTTCATGAGTATTTCCGCCTGTTCCAGGACGTGGGGTTGAACTGGTGTTGTCAATAGATGCTTCAATTGGCGTTGATTTCTTCGACTTATCTTCAATGAAGATATTTACAAATCCTTTGGACAGCGCCATGCTTTTTAGGTGCTTGAAATCCCTCATTTTATCAACTACATGAAGCTCATTTGGTAAATCCTCAATTGAACCTACATACCTTAATTTATACTTAGGGTACCCCAATTCATGGATTTTGGATTTAAAATTATTGACACTGAATTCTTCCGTTTGAAAATCAAATGTATGATACGAGCCCCCAACATACCTTCGAATGGGAGTTAATTCCAACTTGCCCCCGTGCCACAGTTATCCTAGCCATTTCTTATTGAAAGTAGCAGTAGACAAAGGTGAAGACAGAGAGGTTGACAGAGATACAAGGATGGGGAGGGAGTTTGAGATTGATACAAGGGAAGATAGGGCAATTTAGAGAATACTCCAATAAAACGACAATCGAAAGAAATGGGTTAATAATTTGAAATTAGATTAAGTATCAAAACCAATTTTAGAAACTTTCAATCCCGTGGGCAGTTACTAGTTAACAAGTAATTCTCCTTATTTTATATATTTATTTTATTTTATTTTTCTTTAATTTTTTTTTTAAAAAAAAATGGAAGTTACTAGTGATATATACCCAGTATTTTTTAAACGAATTGAATATTTGATGCAATTTTTGTTTTTTTTTTTTGAAAAGAGGGATTTGATGTACTTTTTTTTTTTATTTAATTACATACAACCAATTAATCAATTAGGCATTATCACCATTGAAATTCATTTACGAAAAAGTCATCTAAGAAGCTCAAAGGTTAAAATAATAATTGAATTAAAATTTGTAACATCGACTTAGGGCCTGTTCATATTTACTTAATTTCAGTTCAGTTCAGTTCAGCTCCAATCTGTTCAGTTCAGTTCAGTTCCAATCAGTTCAGTTCAGTTCAGTTCAGCTCTTAATTTCCCTCTCACATAAAATATTCATTTCAGCTCAATTCAGTTCAGTTCAGTTCAGTTCAGTTCCAATCAGTTCAGTTCAGTTCAGTTCAGCTCCAATCAGTTCAGTTCAGTTCAGTTTAGCTCAATTCAGTAAATATGAACAGGCCCTTATTCCTTAATTGTTAATAAGTTACCAACTCAATATGGAGTACTACAAATGAAATAATCATTACCTTTTTTTTAATGTTTTCCTTTCATTTTGGGGTTTTCAATTATCTAATTAAAAAAAACAAAATTTGGGGTAGTAGTAAACAAGAAGTATTATACTGTATATTTTTTGGTATATGGTATACTTGTTTAGTCAAAAGGGTTTTGTACTTCTTGTTTGTTGTAGGATTTTAGTGTTTCACTCTTCTATATTGGTTATATCCCTTTGTATTCTAATTTACATGATAAATAAAAAACAATTTCCCTTTTTTCAATAACCTATATGCACTATATATATGTTCCTCCTTCCAAACAAGACTAGCTAGAGTGTATTCATTTATTATTTAAATTATTTATCGACTAATATTGCTTGTATAGAATTATAATCGATAGGTGTGTCACAAAATTTAAACTCTAACTGCAAAAGTGTCATCATTTACAAGAAAGGATTAAAAATAAACAAATAAGTTCAAAATTATTATCCAAAAATGTTACGATTTAGTTTTTTAAAATATCTAGTCCAAAAATGCACACTTGATTTTAGTAATTTGGATAGGAATCCATCTATGACTAACCTTTTCACTTTGGTTTTGTGTCACAATTTCAATTGTTTGTTATGCAAGGGAGTTTTGCTAAACTCATTTGTCATTCCCCACTATTAACAATTATTAATAACTGGATTAAACCCCATGCAATACATGATTGCTGCCTAATTATAACGACAAAAAACTTTAGGAAAAATAAACATCACTAAATAGTATGAATAGACTCAACAAATTTAAAAGGTGTGAAACATAATTTTTTTTACATAAAAAATATACAGTACAAAAAAATTAGACATGTCATAAATACGAGTAACACTTTTTGACTTTTTTTTTGTCTTTCTTTCGGTTCACCCTTTGGACTAATCCGGATTCGAGGATCAGTTTTGGGTGGTTAGATTCCAGTCTCCTCCCAATTGTTGTTGCGGGGGATATTTTGCCAAGTGTCACTTTGAGTTTCGACTTTAATAGTATGTAATTGATTGATTGATAATTGAGAGTGAGGGATAGCTCAAGTAGGTAGAGCTTCCCCCCCCCCCCCCCACCGCGGTTTCAAGAGATCCTGAGATCGATTCTCACCCCACCCTTGTGGCCTCTACAAACTACAAAAAAACAAAAAAAAAAAAAACAAAACAAAACAATTATTACTTCTTTGAAGTTAAATGTCACATTTTTATCTGATTATTTACTAATTTTTGAATAAACGTATTGGAAATAAATTATGTCTTGATTGGTTGAAAAAGGAATTAATTTCCAATGCTACTCTATATATAATTGCTACAATAATTTTTGTATTCGTGTGGCCCATCTGAGGTAACTTATTATTCAAAAATCTTTCAAACTTTAAATGAATATGGGCCGATGGAGATTTATTCCCCAGTTTATGTTTAAAATTGAATATCCCAATTCATATTCCCTATGGATTGCAATTAATTCCACTACGTATTTTTTGGGTCACTTGAACAGCATGTATTTAATTTCGTACAGGTATTGAGTGCATAAAGTAAGGTTTAATTTAGTTCCTCTGCTTTAACCTACGCACATCGGTACGGCTTTATCGTTTAAGCATGGCATCGGAAGCAAAATACTATTTCGCAAGTTCGAGCGGTTGATAGGGACCGAGGAACGCGGACGCATTTTATGGTCATCAAGAAACACCGCTCGTGTTCCACGGGTTTTTTCCTTTTTCGAATTACCGTCTGCGGTAGGGTGCTTGTGCCTCTTGTGCGATTAGTGCCTGGACCGGCACAATGTCAATTGTATTTTAATACCAATTAAATCTTACCTATACAGTAAATTAGAGTTTGATACCAATTAAAGTTGTTTGTCACTAATACAATATCTTACCTCTTTTTCAAATTAAATTGCATATCAAAATTGATTTTAACACAATTAAGGACGTATGGAGACTCGATCCCTACACGATTTATTGTATCAATATGTCCATAATACGGCCGCATAAACTCAAATCTGTAACACCTCGTGTTTAGCATCGGATTAAAACCTATATATGATACGTATTCCACGCGGTTTTCTTTTTTTCCAATCAATGTCTGCAATAGGGTATGACTTTATCGTTTGAGCGTGCCATCGAAAGAAAAACAACAATTTTGCAAGTTCGAGCGGTTAAGAGTTCGATAGGGACTAAGGAACGTGGACGCATTTTATGGTCATCGAGAAACACCGCTCGTGTTCCATGCGGTTTTCTTGTTTCCTATTGACGTCTGCGGTACGATAAGTGTGCCTCAATATACAGCCGATGAAAAGTGCAGGGAGGCCCCCCCCCCCTGTGCAATTAGTGCCCTGACCGTCACATTGTCAATTTTATTTGAATACCAAATAATGTTTACCGTTACTATAAATTAGAGTATGATGCCAACTAAAGGTGTTTGTCACCAATACAATTATCTTATTTAGTATTGAAATTAAATTGCTTGTCAAAATTTACTATAACACAATTAATGATGTATAGAGACTCGATCCCCCACACAACTTATAGTATCAATCTGTCCATATTGCGGTTGTGTAAACTTAAATCTTTAATACCACGTCTTTACCATCGGATTAAAACCTATATATGATACATAATCCACTCGGTTTTCTTTTTTCCAATCAATGTCTGCGGTAGGGTAAGTATGCCTTTAAGCTTTGATTTTAATGAAAAGGAAGGAAAAAAATAATGGAAATTAACAGGCTAATCCCACTGAACCCGGCTCGAGTTTAACTCGGTTTGAGTGTTACCCGATCCGAATTTTACTCGATTTGAGTTTCACACGAATTTGAGTTTTACTCAATTTGACGTTTTTATTCAAGTTCTTATGCTACAATACTTGATAATTAAAACCTCTACTTTCAACTGGATACAGATGAGACATGATTGACTTGATATTGACCCTAGAATAAGGTAAAAACTCAAACATTGTACAGAGTTTGAAAACAACCCTATTTGGATATGTATTTGGTGAACTCAATGAAAGTTCAACCAAGCACAAAAGTTATTGAATCGAATTTCACCAATTAAAGAATCATAGCATCAACCTATTCTTAATCAATTCGAACTTAACCGACCCGTAATCATCCGAATCGACCCGATATTGTTGTTGCCCAATTTTAACCCCAACTAATTAGAACCAATGTAACATAATATTTTTTCTTTCTTTAAAAATAAATGTAACATAATATTTTTGACCCAAAGATATCCGACCCGAACATGTTCTACCCAAACTACATCCGGTTATCTGAACTTACACCTCTACCCATAATAAATAACAATTCCTACTTTAATCCTACAACACAACCCAATATAGGCTGAGTTGAAACATTAAAAAAAAAAAAAGTATGTTTGTAATCCTTTGACTGTCGACCCTTTTCCCCAATTCACACTTCCAAATTAAGAAATTAGGGTTCTCTCATTCCACACGTACTCTAGGCGGCGAGACTAGCGGCAGCGAGACTAACGGCGGCAACTACGTTGTAGATGCTAACGGCTGACCTTCTGTTTCTCACAATCTTGATCTGTTAGTATTCAAGGTATATGTAAGTTCCAGACCGTTGATTTCAATTTTTATTGAAGCCAAGGTCGACTATTGATTTTGTTGTGAATATATTTTTTTTTTTCCTCTGCTATTGAGTATGATTAGTGAAGGATGGAATCCTTATGCTATTGGTAGTGGGTCAATGTGGTGCAAATGTGATAATGTTGTGCAAATGGTAAATAACTAAATAATAGTACATAGTTATTTTTACAATATACAGATGAAATTGTTCAAAAGGAATCAGAGTAGATATATTCAATGAGTTGATGGAGTACTAGCACAGTGTGGTGTTAATTTCCATAAATGTTTAGCTGCAATGCTCTTCGTTTATGTTTTATTTGACTCTCGTATTTTATGATATATTGGATCTAAGATGACTTACTTGAAGGACTCACAGACTGTCACTATCATGCAGTCTTATATCAACTGTTATTGCTTTTATGGTATTGATTGTGTTCTAGCTAGTTTAGGAGACGCCGCACTCAATTCTACTATAAAGGAAGAGAGGACGAGGGGTTTAAGTAGTTTTCAATGTTGGTAATTTAAATGTTTTATTATTTCCTACAGTTTTGTATTCATTGTTACGTAGTTATGGTAAATGGGTTGTCTGGTTTGGGCCTTTAAGCTTTGGGAACGAGTCACGATCAGGTGTAATCATATACATTATAAAATTAGTACTTTCTTTCAAAAACAACTCTGATTTGGATAACGTTTGGCTGGGTGTTACATGTTTTATACGAGTAAGGGAAGACTAAATATTGGCTTAGAAGAAGATTTTTTCCCTATTTAATTCTAATCAAAGAATACAACTCTCAATCTGTTGCAGAAGGAACACATTTTTGGTGGTGTAGTAGTACAATTGGCATAAGATGTCTGCTTACTTAGGATTCAGATATTGATAATGGATTGATCAACTCAGATCTATATGCTGTGTGAAGTTATACAGTCCCTTTGTACAAAGTGAAAGTGAAAAATATTAGAGCAAGCAGAGAATGTAATTAGAGAAATAGCCTCTTGGTCAGAGGGAGAAATTTGAAGTGGCAGAGGGCATAAAAACACACTAGTCTACTGTAGAGACTTGTAACTGTATTGATTAGGTGTGGTTTAAGTTTATTTATTGTGGTGTGTGTTTACATACTGAAATGGATTGGTTTATTGTGTCGGTTGATGATGAGAAGAAGAAGCATGCTGTGGTGAGCATTTTTTTACACCTTATTTTAAGGATTTAATATACTTTTTCGTTTAAACTAATGAAATTTAGTCCTTCTAGTGTCTTCGCTTTTACATAAGTGACCTCATTCCAGGGGGTACAAACAACGGAGGTTCGTGTTCAGAGATGCAATGATGAATCGAAGACTTATAAAGTTCAGCTCATGGAGGTGAGGGGTATATTTGGAAGAGATCTTCATTTTTTAGAGGGATGGCAGGACGTCGTCGAGGGAAATGGCTTAGTGAACGGTGATGTAATGATCTTGTCGCTCCAGGATGGTAATTTATTTAAGTTGGCACTTTGGAGGGGTGGCGTTGATATCACTATTGATAAGGGTGATGGTGATGACATGTTTGTAGTTGGAACACCTCCGTCATGTCGCCCAAAAGATTGTTGCTTTGAAGTCACATTCACAAAGGATTACAAGAAATCAGCTAGGATGGTATGATTTGTTTGTTTAGTATGCTACATATATCAATTCCTAATATTGTTTCAGTGTTACAATATTTCTCTTGTTTGTGTCAACCGCTACAGAATGTTACCGTTGAGTTTGCTAGGAGACACTTTAGTGACTTTATTGAAGATAAAAACTTAAAGCTTTATGTCAACCACAACCGCCGTCAAAAGTTTGAGGCAATTCTTTCCATTAACAGAGACTCAAAAAAACAAGATTTGCCTATGCAACATCAGCAAGGTCGGGGTCTCAAAGATGATTCGTAGTGTAGGAATCACGGTCAGGCAGACAGTCATCGTTCAATTGATTCGCAAGTGCCCTCTTCTTATGAAGGTGTCAACGGAGTAGCGTGTTGAAGGGTTCATTTAATTTTAATTGTGCAGTTGTATATTTATGATATTATGTGTAGTATGATTATTTTGGGTAAAAAATTCTGGGGCTATTAGTTAGGATAGAAACTTAAATGCTGAAATATTTTGGATCTTGACTCGAATGAAACTTCTGGATTGGGACCATGCTCTAGGACATATTGACAATGACACTTAATTAGTGAAATAGATTGTGAAATAAGATATGGTTTAAATATGTATGCAATCTGTGTATGTGTCTTCATTGTTCTTTGTTTATTGGGTTTGTGAGCTACATTTTAATTAAGCTTTATTGTTAAAGTTGCTAGATAGTGGAAGGTTGTTTTTTTTTTAAAAGGAAAATGAATTTTATTATTTTTTTAATTATTATTATTTTTTCTTAAAAAAAAATTTTTATTCAAAAAATCGATTTTTTTTTCTTCGTTACTGTTTGAACTCAGCCTAATTTTAAAGTAAACATTTAAGTTTAAGTTTCTATTCGGAATATGTTGGTATAGATACAAATAAAATTTGTTACTTGACAACTCTCATTTTGGAATATGTCCCAGTTGGTTAGGTACATGACAACTTCGTCCGAAAATGTGGTTGTACCGTGGAAATTCTTCTTATTAGGCGTACGCACATCGGTACAGCTGTATCCTTTAAGCATGGCATCGGAAGGACAATACAACTTCGCGAATTCGAGCGGTTACGAGTTCGATAGGGACTAAGGAACGCGGACACATTACATGATCATCGAGAAACATCGCTCGTGTTCCCCGCAATTTTCTTTTTACCAATACATGTCTGTGGTAGGGTACGTGTGCCTCTTTATTCAGCCGATGACAAGTGCGCCACCCCCCCCCCCACCCCACCCCACTCCACCCCCCTTTTGCGATTAATGCCCTGACCGTCACAACGTCAATTTTATTTGAATACCAATTAATGTTTACTGTTACTATAAATTAGAGTATGATACCAATTAAAGTTGTTGTCACCAATACAATATCTTACTTCGTATTGAAATGAAATTGCTTGTCAAAATTTATTTTAACACAATTAAGGATGTATAGAGACTCGAACCGTACAAAATTTAATGTATCAATCTGTGCATATTGCGGTTGCCTAACCTCAAATCTTTAATACCATGTCTTTAGCATCAGATTAAAACCTATATATGATACGTATTCCAAGAGGTTTTCTTTTTTCCAATCAATGTTTGCGGTCGGGTACGTATGCCTTTGTATTTAGCCGAAGACAAGTGCCAAAACCGTCACAAGTGTTTCATTTGTACACAAGTATTTACTTCCTAGTATTCTAGTGTAAGTCGTTTCATTCGGAGACTTGTATCAATTTTTATCCACCGGTGCTTGCATAGCCAAAGCTTTGAGTAATCGTCTCAATACTTGTCCCCTTTATGACAATTATTTTTTTAGTTCTTGAAATTGTGATATTAGAGCGCGAATTGAACAAGGCAGGGTTGCCCCATTGTTCATCCATAGTAAACTACAAGATCCCGGTAATGGGAACCACACCACCAGCCTCACTCCGACTGTTGTTAGAAAATAAATTAGTGGGCACCGTTTAATTTTTTCACAATATTTAAAATTTAAAAGTAACCAAAAAATTGTCCCTCTAATGAGACAGACGACATCATATCTCTTAGTTATAAAATAGTGTCCCTTCTGTAGTATTATTTGCACGAAAATGTCTATGGCAATGTTCACTTTTGTAGTGCACCTAAATAATTTCCAGTTACTAAACTACAAGTATTTTTACCAAACTAAAATGTTAATTTTGCGATGTAACTGTAAATCATAAGCCATGGGGTACACTTAAATTGATAAAACCGTATTGATGTGTGTACGACTACAAAGAAAACACTTAAGAGCACATACAATAACCATAAAATAAATCAGTTTTTACACAACTTCATTTTCGGACGAACTTGTTACATTGATGCTTGATTACACTTTGTTATGCGGTAATAAAACAATCTATCCAAGCAATAATACAGACAATCGATATAGTTTCAGTAGGTTTAAAAAAATGTAGTACACACCTTTTAAAAATAATTTTGAAGATTATATTTTTTTTTTTTTTTGTAGATATTTTGTTATGACAAGTTATATCTAAAAATAGTAAATTACGATGTTTTAAATGCATTATGTAAAATAGAAAAATTATTTTCAAATATTCATTGTTTATGTCTCTATCATGAGGAAACAATGCGTATTGTGTATACCAACGCTGATCAACTTACAGTTATTTTAAAAACATAACTAGATAAAATGTTATAAATTATGCCAGCAAAGAAATGAGTAAAATTAAGGCCGTGAGTATTACATTTGTAAAATATGAACCAAACAACAAAGAAACGTAAGATTCAGGCTGGCAAAAGGTCCTTTTAAAACAACATTTAAATGTACTTTAAAAATTAATTGGTAATACAACCTATCTTTTTTTGGGTGGCCACGTTGTAAGCTCCGTATTGCATCATTAAGTCAGTAGCCTCTTTTTAAGCTATGTGAACAATAATGTTACTGAGTACTACGTAACTGTAGACACCCATTTGTGTCTCCCCAAAACCAAACCCAGTGATGAATACCTTTCACATTGAACCATAATCGAATGAGGTGAAAGTGTGAAAAGTCAAATGTTGCGGTTAGTTTTTATTAAAATCCTTCTTTCTGTTATCGAAAACCCACTCTATTTTATAAAAACGTCCAATCCAGTTTATTTTGGTCCATGATAAGGGTCCAATAATAGTGTAGTTGGATGAGGCTTGAAAAGACATTTCCAACGATATATTATAAGCCCAATTCCGATGAATAATGAGGAAGTTATGGCCAAAATACTAAACTGGGCCCAAACCGGATTTTACCTACGACCCAATGATCATGAGGAGAGTCCAAAGGTTTAATCCTATTCCTAAACTAATTAGGATTGATTAGAATCTCCTATAAGATTCTAAAATATCTTAATTATCCTTTTTTGAAAAGATAAGATCATGGAATTTGATTTGAATATAAACTTTCCTTTTTTAAAACTTTCCTAATTCTATTCGGATTTAAAGATGTTCAAAGATAGTCAGATATTATTTTCGTGCCTCATATTTTTTATCCAAATTTTATATGGTTGGATAGATCTTGAAATTATCTTTCCAATGATATATATAATATTAAATCCGAGCTATAACGAAAAAGATATGAAAGATATACGAAACTCTATCCAAAACTGACACCCTTCCACTATTTCGGCCATATCTTTTTATCTACAAAAGATTTTAATCTGATTCTAATTGCATTAGAAAGTAGACTTCAAGAGATTTCCAACGACATATTATATGACTTATTTGGACTTTTGGATCAAAAGATATGATAAAAACAAAATTCGTAAAAACTGCTGTCTACGAGTTTTATTTCGATTTGAATTCGGATTTCTTTTCTTATTCTTCGACCTTCTCTTTTTTCTTATAAATAGAGGTCTTATCTCCCCTTTTTTATTCATCAACTTTCATCAACAATCAATTATCTCTATCAATTCTCTCTATTCTCTCTCTAAGCAATGTAGCTTATTTTTTTTTCTCTCTCTTTCTAAACCAACCCTTTTACAAAACACAATATTCCGCATTCAAAAGACTTAGAATCTCTTATCCAAGTTCGAAGTTGCTTTCATCCCACCATCCCTTATCCTCCACCATACCAAAACACCAAGCCCCCTGCCTCCTTCCACCAACAACACCAGCAGCAACAACAACTAACACAACCCACAGAAATTTTAGCCCCCTGCAGCCGCACCTAGCAACGCAACCAATTACAGCAGCCACCAATTGCAACCTCCCACAACCCACCACACATCACCACACTCACAGCACCGCAGCCACCAATTAATGCCGCCGCACACAGCAGCCACCAATCACCCCCGTAACAATCACCCAATCAACCTACAAAACCAGCCACCGCCACCAATTTCAACCACCAGCCATCGCAACCCACTCAATTTCAGCCACCCAATCCGCACCGACCTCAGCAGCCTCCCCTCTTCTAATTCGAACAGCAGCAACCCGCCACGATTAACCCCTAACAACCACCAATTAACCCGCAACTCTTGCTCCCTCACAGCCGCAAATGAGCTGCCACCACAATGCACCTCTCCGCGCCCCAATTGCAGGACAAGAACCACCGTCAGCCACCTCAAAGCCCGAAAAAGAAGCCCGCAAATTCACTTCAAATCAGCCCCAAATTTCATACCCTTCAGAGCGAACGCTCACTCAACCGAAGCGGCCGCTCCATTTCACTTATTTTCACCAATTCAAAACAGAGGCCTTGAGCGGCCGCTCCGAGTTTCGCGTGTGAGATTGTACGGATTAATGATTTTGAGCGGCTGCGATTTGTCCGATTAATCCAACGGCCGTGTTTAATGATGCTTGATGATGATAATGCTGATGATTGAAACCGGGGGTGATGATGGAGTTGATGATGCAATTTAGAGCAGCCACGAAGAGAAGGAGATTTGAGGGGGGGGGGGGGGTCTGATGGAGTGTTGATTTCGTGGTCTGAGGAAGTGGGGAATTTTGGGGGTTTTACTTTCCTTTTTTTATTTTCCTTTTGATTCTTTCTAATTTTATTTCTTTTTCTATTTCCTTTTCTCTTCTTTATTTTTATTTTCTTTTGTTTCTCTTTTCTTTTTCTCTTATTTTAGCTTGTATATAAATACCCCTTCTTGGGTTATTTTCTCTTAACTATCATCCATCTATTATTCCATTCTCTAATTAGTTTTAGAAGAGCTTCTCTCTCTAGGTTTAGCTTAGGGTTATGGTAGTTTAGAGAGACAAAGTGAGGGTTTCAACATTGTTGAACTTGGATTTTGAAGAAGAAATTGATCATCTTTTCTATAGATTTACATCTTCAATCAATGAGAATCTCTAACTCTCTCTCCTCTATTTTTATTGCTTTATTTTTATTATTGTTTTAGTTGTTGGTATTACTTGTTAATAATGTTGATTCTTGGTTATTTGTTAATTAATCTTGTTATTATCATGATTAGTGAGTAATTTCCCCATTAAGGGGATGGTTGTGGTGTAGTTGGATCTTGAGCATGTTCTAGGTTTAGAGTTGATTTATTTGTCATTAAAGTCTTTATATGCTTGATATTCTTTAATCTTCTTGCAAGTGCACATTGTTGGTTGATTAAAGGTGAATCTTTGCTAACATGGAACGGAAGTTGACTTAGTTAAGGTTCATTATTATCGATTGTTATTTAATGGTACGTCCTAGTATATGGTTCTAATGTGGAAACATAGAGGCTATGTTAGGAGAAGCCAATTGACCCCGGAAGGCGGCTAGATTGGATCCTTTATTTCGATATTTGAGCATGTTTAGTTCATAATTAATTCAATTTCTATGCCTTTGTTTATGTTCAAGTGAATGCTATACCTTAACCATTTCCCTTAATGTTTTATTTCTTGTTTAGCATATTTAGACTTTAGTTTATTTATTTCCTATTCCGAACTAGCTTAATTGTTGATAACATTTGGTGGTGTTTATCCGTTTTCTGTGGTTCGACCCCTATGCTTGCCTTATACTCGTATTAGGTTTGTTTAGGTTGTATAAATTGTATTTGATCTAGAGATAGACAATTGACGACGCGTTTATTCCCTTGTCACCCGTGTACCATGGTTGCCTGAATAACCACTTTACATTTCGTGATAGAGAAACCGGGTGTTTGTTTCTTCCCCCCCCCCCCCCCCCCCTTTTTACATGCAAATCTCAGTTGCTTCATCATATACTTTAGATTCTCATGTCCCCCATTCTCAACTTGTAGTGACCTGTAGTTTTTTGTAATGGGTATACCGGCACGATCAATGTTCACAATTTTATCAATGGTTGGATCATCAATGCTTCTGTAATTAACCATATATTGACTTGCAGCCGGTTGAAGTTCATGATCATGCTGCAAATGACACCTGGTAATCTGCTTTTGCCCGTGTACCATGGTTGGATGAATAACCACTTTACATTTCGTAACAGAGAAACCGGGTGTTTGTTTCTTCCCCCCTTTTTACATGCAAATCTCAGTTGCTTCATCATATAGTAACATGTCTCCTTTTGCCTAACTCCAGTGCGTTTGATATCTTGTTCCTTGAATGAGTCCATCAATAAAGCACTCCTTGTAAATATAGAAAAGCCTTTTCTAAGCGCATAAGCATGACAAAATTGGGCAAATTCTTCCCCTGAAGGAAAACACATTCCCACAGTTGGTTGACTTGCATCTCGATCGTGCATAATCTGATCAGGGTCTTCTTGATCAATGGGAGGGTTTTGTTGATCATCGTTAATATCAATATTCGGATCATGGTTTTCAAGAACCATCAACTTAGTTTCTTCTTGATCAATGACCATGTTCTCTTGCTCAACGCTAAGATCTATATTCGGATCAAGGTCATCTATAACAATCAACTCAGGGTCATCGTGATCTTGGTTCAGATCTATAATGAGATGATTGTTTTGTTGATCATGATCCATTTAACTGTAATTGCACGCATGATTAATTAATTTAAATTACATAATAAGTTAATATTCAAATATCTTCAATTATAATTGTGTATTATAATATAAGATAACATATAACTGTTTTATAGTAATATCTTTTTAAACCAAAACCCGATTATATATTTTATTGTATGTGTTACTATAGAAATATCAAATAATGCAACTTAAAAAAGGTATTTCTCGGGGAAAAAAATTATTTATCAAGTAGCTGAGAATATATAGATGACGATACCAATAAAAATATAATCGTAACTCATTATTTGATTAAGCCTGTTACTGATAACGTTACACTGATACTAGAATATACATCAAAAGAAGCCTTATAAGTTATAATAACCCCTAAATGTAATCGGTTAATCACCTACACAGCGACAGCCGTCATCACCCAGTTTCAGCTTGTGAGGTTTGGAAGATTATTATAATTTATTAAAAAAATGTAAATTTGGTTTAATCAAAGCAATTTATACTGAAACTAAATAATAAATAAATTTTCTTTCAAAAAAAATAAAATAAACATAGATAATAAATAACTTGCTTCACTTGTTTTTTTGTCAAATAACAAACAACTTACACAATTTGCGATTGCTATCAATGTAGAATTTGACACCTCTGCTAGTGACTTTAATGAGTTTAATCTAGGTTGAAATTAGTGCTTCAGCATTAACCTCCATGGAAAACCCCTGAACCTTCCTAGTGTACGTCTTTGCCAAAGGATTTGTTGATATAACGTTACGAGTAGTTAAAATTTTCTTGCTTCACAAGATGGGAGGCGGAGTTCACTGGGGAGACAATGATAGTTATGAGACAGATGTCCCCCCTTTATACAAAAAAATAAATGACTTTGATTTTTTTTTAAGGAGGGGGGGGGGTAGTCCTGGTTGAGAACTTGTTTGAGAAATGCTTGTTGGTCTTCAGTTCGAACTTTAGTGAATGCAAATAATCTAACACTGTTTTGATTATTAAAAAATAAAAAAACTGCAGTAATTACATGTTCCTAAATTATTATTTTTTCCCAATTGTTTATTAACATGAAAAGTTTATTTATAAAACATATTGTTATAATCAAGATAATATTTTTTATACACAATAAATTTTTTTATGTTGAATACTTTGTATTTTTTTTATAATGACCCTCTATTAAAATCGAATATGAAATTGTTTTATGGGTTTTTAGAAGTTAATTTACCTTTTCTTCAAATTAATTTTACCGTTTCTTCAAAGTTAATTTACCTATTTCATAATACCTGGTTAAAATAATTACATACTTGTTACAATTATCCATCCATAAATGATGTGTGTCATAAATGGCACACATTTGACAAGCATTTAGGTCTTTTCTATCCTCTTTTCATAGCTTTCATGCTTAATAAGTGCTTAGTTTTGTGCTTTTTTCCTCTCTTATTTTGTAGCTTTTGTGCATTTCGTTGGTTTTCTAGCCTTTTCTCCTTTATTTGCTCTATTTTCGTAATTGTAGGTATTGAACGAGATTCGGGTCTTGATTTTGGTGATCCACTATGGTGGAGGAAGCTTTTGGATCAAGCTCATGGCTTTCGGGAAGCTCAAGATGCAAAGAGTGGAAGTTCCAAGTCTTGGCTCTTCTCTTGCGCTCGCATGCGGTGCTCCCATCAAAGGGGCTGTGTTCCAACCAATATTAAGCCTTAGCTACTGCCACTCCTAGTGTTCATCACCATCATAAATCATGTGTGCATCGCTTGTGCTTGAAGAGTTGAAGAATCGAAGAATACCCGGCTGGGTGCGGCCGCATGCGCGGATGGTGCGGCCGCACACCATGTATGTGCGGGCGCACACCATGTGTGTGTGGGCGCACACCATGGTGGTGCGAGCGCACATCCTCTGTTGTGCAGTCGCACCGGTGTGGGTCTTTTTCGATCGGATTTTGACGATTTTCTCTCTCTATATATACCTTTTGGAACCCAATTTTTGAAAGCAAGTTTCATATTAGAATTAGATCATATTCTTAGCATAGTTGAGAGCTTCTCTCTCTAGATTTAGGGGTTAGTTTTAGGAGTAGATTTTAGAGAGAGAAAGTGAAGAATTTCAATGGTGATTGAGAGATGAAGATTCAATGGTGACAATTGTATTGGAGATCTTCTCTATTATCAATGAGCATTTCTAAACTCTATCTCATTTATTGTTTTGTTTAGTATTCATGTTTAGATTGTTTGATTTTGATTGGATTTTGATGAATTGATGATTGATGTTTGATTAGAGTAATTGTCCTTCTTAGATTGATGATTCTTTGATTGTTGATTGTTGATTTCTGTAGTTGTTTGTTGATTTCATGATGTTGTTAGAGTAGTTGTTTAGTTAGGGATTTGGTGAAGTTTATAATGTAATGGATTGATGTAATTTGGGGATAATTGATGGAGTTGATGATGTGATTAAACTTGGTTGACTGATCATGTGCATGTGTGTGATTAATTAAAGAGTAGCTAACTTTAATTATTGCACTAGATTGCATTGTAAGTTCACATTGATACGGACCATTGATTTGTGGCTTGCATTTACACGATTGAGGTGTCTTGTGATGTTTCCTAGCTAGAGTTTATCGTAGTTGACGCTAGTTAGACCTCTAGGAGAATAGCTTGATATGCTCTTTTGGTTGCATGTTTGATCTTCCCTCACATTGCTTGACTTAGTCGACTTTCCATTCCAATTTTCTATGTTCATTTCTATTATTTGCGGATCCTAATCCCTATCTCTTATATTTGTTTGGTTTCTTCGTTTAGTAGTTGTTAGAGTCACCTTTTACCCTTCGTCTTCGACCTAGCTTAGGCACATAATTGGAAGCACTTAGACATTACCGTTCCTTTGGGTTCGACCCTTAACGTACCTCTATACTTGTATTTAGGTTTGTTGAGTGTTTATCAATTTTGTTTGGCTTAGGAGGATTAGTCCAACGACCTAATTTTCCCACGTCAATAAACTCAAGAATCATAACCTAAACCCGAAGATGATTTCCTCAAAAAAAAATTTATATGGAACCCTAAATAAATAATAGTCAAAACTATGAAAAGGGAACGGATACTAGAACCTGTAGAAACCTGAACTGTTACCTATAATTTCAACCAGTGACTTTCTAACGGTGAACCCTAAACTAAAACAAAGTTTCAATTCCTACACAAGTTTTTATACAATAATATATACATTGTCCTACAACATACCATAAATCGTAATATATGTCCTACCTTAAACAGATCTGTTTGGTAAAACGCTATACTTGTACTACTACTAAAAATTCCCGTCACAAATATTCTGGTTTATCAAAATAATATTTTGGCGAACAAAATATAGTCCACTAAGGATCTTCAGCATTAAAAAAAGTCCCACACTGATCCATGCAGCTCGCTTACTTCATCCGTCAGATCATTGAGCACACATGCTGCTTGTAAAGCCATTCATCATATATGTACCACTGTTACCAATGTTTACATATTTGAGTCGTTAGCATGAAATTTGTCAATCAAGGGGCGGCAATAATACGTTAATAGTTTAGTACTTACATGCATCCACATGTCAACATCGTCTAATATGATCATCATAAACAGAATACATAGCATCCGTGAATCGCGAGGGTTCCTCTCCGTCGGTATCTTCTTAAACGTCCTTACTTTCCGTGACTCCATTTGAAGTGATTTGCTTTTTGTAATGATCGATACAACCTTACTTGTATACCTCAGCTATTGGGAAACAAGCATATAAAATTAGTCTCCTCTTGGTAATGCAGCATTATCTATGCTTTGTTTCTCAGATCACTAAGAATTAAGGGTATTTTCAGGGTTCAACACCTTACCACGGGAGGCAGAAAATTCTTATGATAACTCTTTGTAGATTGATGTTTGGTGTCGAAGACAACAACAATTTTTTCTTTAGTATGTGCCACGTACAAAGTCCATCTGCATTGTGCAACACTGGCATGAATATCTGCATTTTTACAAATTAAATTAGTAATTGAATATAATTTTGAACAAACACCCCCCTCCCCCCCTCCCCAATAAAAAAAGCAGACAAACCACACAAAAATACTACATAATTTAAACAACATTTATTCTACCTTATCATGGTTCTGAAATTGTTCTATAACTGCAGCATCAGTTTCAATGGCAGCAACACATTCGTTCACGCTGTCCTCAATATCTTCTTCTCTAGACCGTTTCTCTAACGCCTCAGACTACAAATTAAACATTACAAGGTTTATACTTGAAATGGTTCATTATATAATATGATCTTGATACTATGCTACTGATTAACTTATAGCAATGTTACTTAAGCATTTCACCATACCAAGTAGGTTGGTGGGAGGATATAAACATTCTGCCCTATCTCAGGATTTGTATTCGTAAAGTTGTTGAACAACTTCACATAGGCCTCCATGACCTCTATTGAAATTGAGCCGTTGTCGTTGAAAGAGTCATGGAAGATGTCACGAGTCAAAGTAAGCTTTCCATGCTTGAACAAAAACTGATTTCTGAACCTGTATATCGAATAGTTAATCATTATATATGCATACCAAATATCCACAAGCATGAGAATCTAAACCTTGAGGACAACTTACGCTTCTTTTGATTTCTTATCCACTATTAGTTCAACAATTTTTCTGTCCCTAGGAGAAATAATGGGAGGTTTCTACGTTTCATCTTCACTTTCCTTCATTGTCATATGCCAGTATTAGAAATTGATTCTTCAAAATAAAATGCTTGCAAATATGAATATCATAAGGGCTGAATTGAGTATTAAAGTTCATGCTAACCTAAAATTAGTATCTTGTTACGAAAAAATATACAAATTATAACAATACATATATGATGTTTAATTTAACATTCCAATGATAATGAAGTAGTACAGGTACCTTATCAAACTCGTCTTTATCATCATGATGTACATTTTGTGACTGATCATCAGAACCGTGCTTGGTCTTCTTCGCCCCTCTCGCTCTGGAACCCTAGTAATATTATTAATTTGCGATCTTTAAGACTCAAAATTGGTTTATTAGACAACATAATTAAAGTAATAATATGCAATTCACCCCATCAGTCTCCTCATCCTTAGTATTGTTATTGAACCTACCTTTCCGAGAGCCACTTTTTCTTGACATAGTCACCACAGGACGCTTGTCATCCAGCCCATTCTTCGATTTTGTAAGACCCCATAGAGCACAAACCAATTCCTTCCATATACAAGCAGCCATATCAATACTTGGAAAAAACTATTATCCTGAATGACCCTCAACACAGCCGTACTTGTCAATATCTTACATTACCTTATTGTCGGAGCTTGTTCTTGGAGGGTTTGTCTCTGCAGGGGCACTATGAATGGTATATGCAGGAGCCTTAGGAATGCGTCCTGCTGGAGTTATATTGTAGGGGCTTCTTCTTGTAGGAGATGTCGCTATTGGAACCCTACGACTGATCTCGACATGAGTCTTAGGGTTGGTACTCGCCCCCATCTTGGTGCCCCGTGCATCACGTAACTGCTGTATACACAAAAATGACACCAATGAATTACAGTACAGTCATTGTCATTTCATAACAGCAAAAAAAGTAAACATCAACCAAATATCAAAAGCCTTGTCCAACACATGAGCCATACCTTATCAGTTTCAACATTTGAACCAGCCCCGGTCTTCGCTGTCTTTGCTTTCTTACGGTCTAGGGACACCGAGTCCTTCAACAGATGGAAAGACAATACATTAACATAGTAACTAGAGCTGACTAAAATTACAATTAATAAAATATATCACCTCATCACTCCCACGAGAACCATCATCAGCCTTGGATCTCCCTCTCTTCAAGACTGCTTTGTCTTTCCTCTTCTTTGCTGGAATTTTTCTAATTCTCTCTACTTTCTTTTCGATCAACAAATTCTTATCCAGATCTTGATTTATTGGAAGAATATCTATTTAGCATTTCAGTAAAAAGGAGGGAACTAACTGTGAAATAGTTACAATATAATAGGTAACTGTTACTACATAATGTTATAATTCGATTTAACTAAAGAAAGAATTGCAATGGAGCATGTAATTGTAACAACATATAAAGGATAAGGCTTAATAAGTAGGTTTACAAATTAACAAAGTTGCTTATGATACTTACACTACCACTCGCTTCGGAACCTGAACTTGGGGATCTTAGCCAATCAGGTATTTTGTATGAACGTCCAATTGGATAGTCTTCTCCATACACAACACCATGAACAACCTAAACATCAACTTACACATCAGTTAGAGATTAAAACTTTAATTGTTAATCAACAAATGTCTTAGTCTCAGTAATACCGCAGCTGCACCGAAGGTTTCATCCGGTCTCTTATCAGCCGTAATTGCTTTGTCAATATAATTTTGTTCCCATGCACCAATCCTTGGCTTATTCTTGTCCCACATCAGCCCCTTTCCATCTATGTTCAAACGGTCCAGGTATGCGATCTGCATTGTATGTATGCTAGATTAGTTTTCTTTAAAAACAATCAGATTTTAACATATTTCATAGACAATAGTCAAAATTAATACGTAACAACTTTTATTACCATAAGAACAATTGGAGATCCCTTAAATCCCTTGTCAGGATCACCTCCTCCATACTTGACCATCCAGTCAAATACGTATTTGGACCAGTTATAATTTTTTGCTCCATTGATAAGCTTGCTTTTTAACAACCAATGTTATTGTTAGTTGTAATGCATAAAACAGTTGAAACAACATACAGAACAAAGTGGTTCAGAAATTCATTGTTTTCCTCATCTTCATCCAAGCACTTGTTGTAGACCTCATCGTAACTAATAACTCCTGAATTTTTGTACTTTTTCTTTAACGCTTTGAATTTCGAGTCATTGCAATTTAGCTCTGGAATGTCATAAGTCCAATCACCGTAAGGAAGTCCGGTGATCCAACCAACCATCTGATCATTTATCTCCAGTTCATAGTTGTCTCGGATACATAACACTTGTGTATCCGCATCCCAACGACTGAATAAAAATGCCAAAAATTCCCTGTCAAACTGTTTTATATTTATGTTGAGGAAAGTCCTAAAAATGGTTTTTTGTAACAAACTTTTTCCTTTCCCCACTCATTTTCTTCACAATCTTTCGAATCTTCTTAGGGTAAGCCCTAACGACGGGGTACTGTAACACATAAACACAATGAGATAAAAATCAAATTAACAAATATAAATGCGATAAAATAGGAACTAAACAATAATATGTCAGAAAGATATTGTACGTTCGTTATAACTCTTACGTTTTTAGGTCCCTTTAAGCGGGGTCGTCCACGTTTTCTTTGAGGTTCATCATCCACTTCTACATCTATAACCTCCTGAGAACATACCAAAATGAACATGAGAGAAATCTACATCATTTCCACATACGTAAATCACAAAATGGAAGATTAGCACCCAAAACCCTTTATTTTGAATTGAATCGAATACTCACTTTAGCTTCGACAGAGGCCTCTTTCTTTGGCCTTCCAGACTTCCTTGTGGTCATTATTTCTTCAGAACCTCCTAAGTTAGTCTCCTAAATAAACAACATATCAAAATGTGCAATCTAAACTCCATTTGTTCTATACACTTCAGTTGCAGGCCAGTGTTTGAATTTACCATTGGCTGAACATCATTCTCTGGACCACCAGGCTCTTTGTTCTTCAATGAAAAGGGTTATTTCGAAGGTCCACCCAAAGGTCCTTCCGATGCAATCGAACTATGAAACACAAATAATGTGAACTGCATTACTCCAAGACATTAAAATTCCACTAAGGCCTAATGTTTTATTACCATCAATATGGGTGAGGCCTGAATTATGAGTTCCTAGTCTAAAGTTGTTACAAGTTTTAATAATAATGCTATGATTCATCAACATATTGTGACTAAATAGACATGTATTTATTAGGGTCACCATGCATGTTTTCTTATAATACCTACCTTTTCCTGCAACGTACCCTGATCTTGTTCTGATGCCTTAGATGCATCTTTTTGCAGATTGATATTACTCACCTCCGGTCCAAAAGATATCGTATTATTGGCCTATATATAAGTTGATAAAATCATAAAGTCATAGCCTCATTGTTTCAGAAACTAAATGCATACATATAAAGATAAACATTTATTTGTTAATTTTTTTTTAATAAACCTTCGTTTGATCTTTGTTTACTGTTCCATTCTTAGTTGATGTTTCAGTGGTAGTAGTCTGGGCAGCTTCATCTACCTTGTTTTCATCTTGCTCACCACTGACCTCAGTTTTATTGATGTAGCAATCATAGAAGTAGCAGCAACTTCATGAACTTGATTTGACTCTGACTCAGCAACAAGCTCTTTCAAATTTTGTATAGCAATTTCAGCATGATCAGCATCTTCAACTACATTATCTGCCTTTGACTCAACCTCTTCCTGTAAGATATCGATAGACATTTTTGTTATCCAAAATACGAAAATCAATTCGATTATTACACCTATACATATAAACAATAATCACCTTTTCAGTAATTTGTTCATGCACAGTGCCTTCCTTGTTTGCTTCACCTACCTTGTTTGTATTGGACTCACCATCAACCCCTTTCTCAGTTGATGATGTTGCAATGTTAGTATTATCATCAACCTCATCAACCTTTATATGCCTTTGAGTCAGCAACAACCCCTTTCTCATTTAACTTTCCGCTAGCATCATCAGCACCTTCATCTACGGTGGTTGCCTTTGAATCAACTTCAGCCTGTCAGATATCAATAGATGCTTTAGCTACCCAAAACACAAACACCTAAATGCCAATTCACCTTTAACTAGAAGCAACAATCATCGTTTTGGTTTCAAGTTCAGGCTGAGTGCATTCTTTGGGTGCTTCAATTGACTTTGTCAGGGGTTCTCTTCCCTTTTGTTCATTACCATCCTCTTCCCCATCAACAACTGCTAATGTTGACACTTTGTTATCGCTCGGATTAACCTGTAACATCGTTATGAATTTAACTACAAAGATCATATAATGATCACAAACACGTTAAGTATCCGAACTAGTAACGCCATTTTGAACCCCCCTCGGTCATTGTATACACAAATCATACAAATCCTCCAACTCAATCATACCAAAAAAAATCGTACACAACTACACATGTTATACATCATCATGCTACAAATTTGGCAATTACGAATGCATTACATGAAATATCATATAGCATAATAGGTAATATATTAAATGGTAACACATGTAATTGTAAGTAACAAACAAACAATCACATTTACAACTATATTAGTAACTAAACAATTAATAAACAAAATTAATACATGTTTATGCTATATAATCCGTATATTTTTATATTCAAAACCTTTTGGAGAAGAATCGTCATTGGGCCGATTTGATACTTTCTCCCCACCCTCAATGGCTTCATCATCTTGGGGACCATGCAGTGCTCCACTCTCTTGGGGCCTTTGCACACCTGCAGTATCCTGGGGACCCTGCTCTGTTATGTCCTGTTCCCCCCCTATGAGGGTTCCAGCATCAGAAGGTATAACCAGCGGTGGTTCACGGTTCTCTTTAACAGGAGATTCATTTAATGAACAACAATACGCCAATGTATAGTTATGGTAACCGGAGAATTATACTTTAGTTTGCTTATTTCTTAGCGATGATCAAATTAGGTTGTAGTTTACCGGCGATAATATTCTTATTTCCATCATTTAAAAAACATAAAAAAAATAATACGCTAACAAAATGTCATAATATAGAAATAGTCTTACTTTATGGAAAATCATTCATTGTACAGATCAATACTACCAGTAAATCGTTAACAACACCTATACAAAACATAAAAATAAAAAGATCTGAACATGAACTAAAAAAAATAGGGGATTCTAAAACACTACAAACTAAGAACACTAGTATTATTAGAAAAGTACAATAAATATAAGGACGGAAGGGAAAACCATAATTTAGGTCTAAAATAATCTTACCCTGTCGATGATGCCTCCATTGTTCGTTTTGTGGTAGTTCTGCACTTAAAACCGGTACCGACTTGTGAAAAGGAAACAAAATTCACCAAATAATTATATAGGGAAGGAAGGGAAATTATCTTGGAAAGTCTAATGGCAAGATTTTCCTAACTTATTCCAATTTTTTCCCTTTTTTTAATTTTTAAAAAAAAGAAATAATTTGTTTTGAGGAAGTTGCCTAAAAGGTTCTTGGAAGAAGAAATTGAAAATAAGAATGCTAAATAAAATATTCAAATCAACAAAATTACAACATTTAATAATTCAGAAAAATGTACTGTGTAGTTGCCTTAATTCACACCCCTTGTAGCGTGGGCTGATGTCACCAAAATGACTTTCCTTCTTTCTGGATAAATCCGATCGGTTACCATCAATCAAATCAACTCTTAAATGTTCTTATTTCTTTGATGTTCTTTATAATTTCTTTTATTTTTTCCTTTATTTTATTGTCTTTTTTTTTTGTCTTTGTTTTTCGACTTATATAACCCAAAACTTCTACCCATTTCATAAGTAAATAAGCTATAACACAAATAGTACGAAATAGAATGGTGTAAATTAAATTAAAAATTAACTAAAATAAATAAAAACAATTGAGTTAATGATATTGATTGTCTTAGATTAAGAGTTTGTTATGTAAAAAAAGTATCCGACAAGATCTTACTCCGTATTGAAATTAGATTCAAAGGGTTTTCACTGCGGCATACAAGTAACCTTAGAATATAAGTAACATCTACAAGTAACTCCTGACAAAACCAGTAACACCCTAACAGTAGCCCCTGCCACACCATGTGACAAGTGTTACCTAAGTACAAATTACAACTAAAATAAGTTTTAATAAGGTATAATAAGTTCATATAAGTTCAGGTAAGTTCAGATCAATGAAAATCAGGTGAATAGAACACACCCTAATTAACAATAAGATCATACATATTGTATGATTCAATATTATGTTGGAAAATTAACAATTTATTTTAGTAATATTAAATAGAATTGTAAGTTAAATACTATAGTGATTAGTAACACATAATAAGTAATTAGTATATGTAATTATACACAACAAATTTAGGAAAATTTGTTAGAGAATCTAATTTTGTAGGAATTACAATAGAGCTATATATATCGCGTAATTTGTAGTGCACCACACACATTGAACTTTAACGAATTTTTTTAATTTTATTTTTATCTATATACCACGTTTTTAAATAAATCTTTGGTACACAAATAGTTAGGATTTGATGTGATTTTGGGACGATTTAAATTATGTCGTAGGCATGTAGCGACTAATAATAATATTGGTGAAAATGATTTATTTAAAAAATTATATTTATTAACAAAATAGCAAATTATAAAAATAAAAAAAAGCAACGTAAGATTGAAATATTAGAAATTTCTTAAAATTAGCCAAAAATAGAGTAAACAAAAAAATTGTTATGAGCGTGTTTGGTTGACCCCAAACCGAACTTTGTTCTAGTGTGATCATCTTTTTAACCATGACATCAATTCATAACTAATTTTTATGATATATTTTAGGATCTTGCTAACGAGCACCATGGGGCGTTAGTTAAGAAATAATTTTATTGGTTGAAAGGGTATTAAGTTTGGAATACATGACAAAATCACGCGTCGTTCGGTGTAATTAATGTTAGTTTACTCTAATATTTCCACTTTTAATTCTCTTATCTAACGCTCCCGGGACGCTCGTTAGCTTTTGCCTATATTTTAATACTCTTAATCATTTTTTTAAAGACATTAACTTCATTATTGGTAACCAAAAAATATATATTGTGTACTATTAAAAAAACATCTAATAAATTATACATTTTTCAAAAGTAAATTTATTCCTTGTATATAGCCCTTAGCCCTAAGGGCTATGGTGAAGTATTGGCGCATAGCTGCTATTTACATGGCATGTAAATAGCAGCTATAAGACAAAAGAGTGATGCAATTTCTTTCTTTCTAGTGGTACGATTATTGTACCACTGTTACCTATAATGCCTATAAATAGTACTATTAAGACAACCTATATTCTAATAATATAAATTACGTATAAAATAGTATATTAAAAATACCACTGTAAATATAACTGTATACTAAAAGTACCACTGAAGTGATAAAAAATCAAAAAAATTATTTGAATTTACCAGTTAGCCCTCCTATATGCATTCCAAATAAATAGCAGCTATGCGCCTAGTTGTACTCGCTATCTAGGGCTATATATAGCATTACCATTTTATAATAGTATTGCTTTTTTTTTTGTACTGAGGTGGCCTGTACAACTTCCAAGACAAGCTGGGTCTTTAAGTTCTCTATAGCTTGAGTCAAATCACATGAAATTAAAATTTGCTTTCAAAAAAATTTGCTTTCACATGAAATTAAAATTTGCCTTCAAAAATTGCTTAAAAAAAAATAAATGTCGAACCAAGATGATGAAGTGGAAGTAGAAGCTCTTTCCTCAAAAAAAAAAAAAAAAAAAAAAAAAAAAAAAAAAAAAAAAAAAAAAAAGTGGAAGTAGAAGCTTACTACCTAGACCATGAAGCTTATGGTAAATGGGATGAGATTTTCGAATTTGAAATTTTCCCTAAAATAAGGGGAATCTTTGATATCATGAATATTCAACAACTAAACAAATACATGTGGGAGAAGGCGGGTAAGAGAATCAACAACAATAAGGATGTTGATTGGAGTGCGCTAGAGAAGTTATGCTCTAAGCCTGTGCCTTCCTGTACACAAATGCAAAGCACCCTAGAAGATGTTTACCACTGCGTGGATTGTAGCTGGAGTTCGTATTGGAAGACTTACGCTTTTAACTTAGGTGTTGACTACTACACAAGCACCCATGAGGGCGTCATGGCAAACAACAATCCAAGCACGGGTTTTTATTGGAAATTTATTATTGACAACCATTTCAGGAAGGGGCTATGATTGATTGCGCTAAAATTGCCCTATATTATGCTTTTTTTTATTATTCCTTTTCAAATATTTTGCCTTGTACAGTATTATACAATGTACTTTCATTATCATGCTCCCTTTTCTGATTATAGCCATGTGTATTTCGACATATAGTATGAAATATTCCCGAAGAGTTAAATTGATTATTTTCGTTTTTAATTTGGTTAAGTTTGTCTTAACTCTCAACCTAGAAACTTTAAACAAACTAATAAATAACTAATATCGACATATTAAAAATAAAAGCTATTGTAAACATGGATATAGTTATCAAACAAAATTAAGGTTTTTTTCTTTTTTTTTTAAATGTTTTTGAACAAACAAACAAAAATGAAATTTTGTTAACCTATACTTCTATAGTTCTAGTAAAAACAGGGCGATTCATCAAACAAGTTAAAAAAAAAAAAAAAAAAAAAAAAAAAAAAAAAAAAAAAAACCACTTAGTTCTATAATGTAAAGCAAAACACATATTTTTCCCCCCTTATGAGTTTTCCAATTACTGTACCTCACTTCCACTAGGCATTTGACTAAGATATTGCCAAATGAAATTTAGCTGTACACGCGTCGGAACGGCTTTATCGTCCAACCATGTCACCGGAAGCAAAATACATCTTCACAAGTTCGACCGGTTACGGGTTTGATAGGCGGACACATTTTTCCCGCCTAATGAGTTTTCCAATGACTAGGGAACTTGGACGCGTTTTATGGATATTTCTTTTTCCCGATTAGTGTCTATAGTAGGATACGTGTGCCTTTGTCCTCGGCCGATGGCAAGTGCGGTTTTTGCCTTACCGTCACAAATCCCAATTTTATTTTAATACCAATTAAAGTGTACCGTTACTATAACTTATTAGTTTGTGTTACCAATAAACGTGGTATGTTACAAATACAGTATCTTACTACTAAGTCTCTTTCTAGCATTTATTACTTAATACAGAGAAAGAGCCTTTGTATTAAGGGACAGAGAAAGTATATTATAAATGGATCTCATTTCAAAGACTTTTTTACCGGCGAATTTTATGACGGAAATAATTATATAAGTATCGCTTGGTAAGGGAAATGTAATCGATTCATGAAGGGGCCACAATGAATTCTATAACAAACTCCCGCAATACAAACCAAGGCTTGAGGGCCGCCTCAATTGGGCCCAATGGCGTAGGGAAGGCCGTGAACCAACCCATCGGCTAAATTTGTGCATACTACAGTAACGAGCGATGCAAGCCTAGTTGCCAAACTAACCTTCTTACATCTACCCAAGAGTGGCGAGTTTTTTGAAACAATTTAGGGAACGGCAGAAGCAGTCGAAAACACAGAGAGGAGTGCTTAGGCATGTGTTCAATGCACTCCGTCTCCTTTGAAATCCCGCTGACAGCCTAACTAAATTAAATTTGACCAGGCGCCAGTGTAAAAACTTCGTCCGAAAATGAGGCTGTATCTTGGGAAGTCTTCTTTGTAGCCATACACACATCAGTTCGCGACTCTATTATTTAACCATGGCATCGGAAGGGAAACACAACTTCACAAGTTCAAGCGGTTCTGGATTCTTTAGAGACTAAGGAACGCGGACGCATTTTATGGTCATCGAAAAACATCCCTCGTATTCCACGCAGTTTTCTTTTGGTCGTGCTGTCTGTGTTAGGATGCATATGCCTTTTTATTTAGCCGATGATATGTGCGGGGCAACCCCACCTTGTTCAATTTGTGCCCTAACTGTCACAATTTCACTTTTATTTTAGGAATTTTTGCCACCGGGATTCCGAGAAGATTCCTGCTTGTTGGCCTATTGAAGTTGCGGAGCCGGAGGCTATTCGTTTTGGCTGCCAAGTCATGAGGAGAATGGGTCGTGCGCCAGTATATGGATTGAAGGTGACGCACTTGCTCTTGCAAACAAGGTTGGCTAAGCGGCACTTGGTTTCTCCGCTTTGTGGCTGATTTATGATGATATTCGGGTTTTATCTAGCTCATTTCATGCTTTCAATATTTCTCATGTTCGTAGAGCAGAAAATTAAATAAACACACCTTGTAGGTGGTGGGCCGGGATACTCGTAATTGTTCAGAAATTATTAATATTGACTCTATTCCGCAAGGTGTCTTAACCTTGGCATAGCTCGATTTAATATATCAAATGTCCTGCTAAAGTTTCCCCCCAAAAAAAAAAAAAAAATATGTTCCGAGTCTAATTTGTTAAATGTTATTTAAATGGTTACCAATAAAAAAATATTGTAGAGGTTATGGAAGCTATGACCAAACATATCGTAAAGGTAACGTTTATCATTATAAAGTTTTTTTTTGGTATCGGTGAGATAGTTAATGCAATATTTAATAAATGTTTTTTTTTAGCAATACAGTGAATTTGTAATTAATAGTGTATGAACAATGCATCCTCTTTGGTTGAACATCTTATATTAAAAAAAATTTATATAAATAAATAAATAAAAGTACGTCCTCTAGTATAAAAAGGCACAGTAGAGAGTAGAGACTATTGGTTTCACTTTATTAACATTTTTGAAATTATAATCAACGCCATGGAACCACATCATGAAGATGAAGCTTATTACCCTGACCATGATGCTTATGGACAGTGGGATGTGATTTTTGAAGAGGAAATTTTCCCAAAAATCACCGGCATATTCGACATCCTACGTCTTCGGTCCCTCAACAAGTACTGGGGTGAAAAGGCAGGGGCAAGAGTGGGTAGGAACGTCGATGTCGATTGGAGTCAACTTGCAGCTTACTACTGCCAACCTTTCTTCTTTTGTCAGATCAGTCACTCTACAATCGGTGAGGTGCGTAACTGCCCCCAGTGTTGGTGGTCGGAAAATTGGAGGAATAGTGTTTTTTACCGGGCCAAAGAGTACTTCGTCAACAAGAATGGTGGTACAGCAAACTACCATTAATATTATTATACTTCTTATTATTTGGATTATTATTTTAACTATTATTATTGTTATTGTTATTATTGTTATTATTATTATTATTATTATTATTATTATTATTATTATTATTATTATTCCAACTACTATAATTTTTATCATTAGTAGTGTTGATGTTTTATTAGGAGGAATGGACTGCGCCATAATCTACAGCGGTGGTGGAACGAACTTACTCATGGGAGCCTGACAAGTTAGCTTTGCTAGAAGTATTTCTATAATTTTTTGGTTTAAATTATTATTACTCGTACTATTTAAGCTATTGTAGCAGGAATTGATGATGTGGCTCCTAATTGAAAAGACTAATACCATCCTGGTCATATCATGTTCTGTAATCGGATTGGTGAAGGACAATTTTATAATCTCTGATATAAATATTATGACTTTTTAAGAGAAGATATTTTCATTAATTTTTAGATTGTTTTATTTATAAAGTTGTTATAGTTTCCTTTTAAATGTAGTGCAAACTGTGGTTTTTTTTTTTTTTTTTGAAATTAATTGTTTGGTAAGTGTGATTTGTCTTTAATGCACTATAATAATTGATAGAGTACCCAGGATTGATATAATCACTACTTTGACAAACAAATAAAGTGGTCAGAATCATGTTTATAATGGAGTAATTGTTTATGATACTTTAAAAAAGAAATTGTAATTATTCATGTTACTAATTAAGGTGTTAAGAAACCATAAATCTAACTAGCTATGCAATAACAACTACAGAGGTATATCTAGGGATGGCAATTTAATCCGAGTTCAATTCGGATCTGAAGGAAAAAGTCCCATCCAAATCCGTTTAAAATTAGTCCGAATCCGATAAAATAGATCCGAATCCGAATAGTAATTTATAGTAACGGCATACTTTACTTGGTGTTAAGATAATAAAGGGATTTGTGACGGTAAGGGCACAAACCGAACGAGGTGGGGTAGCCCCGCACTTGCACAACGCTAGGAATGCACACGTCACAAGCAATTTTATCTTAATAAGAAATAAAATATTGTATTGATGACAATCAACTTCAATTGGTATCGTACTCTAATTTATAGTAACAGTAAACATTTATTGGTATTCAAATAAAATTGACATTGTGACGGTCAGGGCACTGATCGCACAAGGGGGGTGGGGCCTCCCCGCACTTGTCATCGACTGAATACAGAAGCACACGTACCCTACCGCAGACGTCAATTGAAAAAAAGAGAATCGCTTGGAACACGAGTGGTGTTTCTCGATGACCATAAAATGCGTCCGCGTTCCTTAGTCGTCCCTATCGAACTCTTAACCGCTCGCACTTGCGAAGTTTTATTTTTCTTCCGATGCCACGCTTAAACAATAAAGCCATACCGATATGCTACGGCTAATAAGAGGAATTTCCACGGTACAGCTTCATTTGCGGACGAAGTTGGGACGCTGGCGCTTGATCACATTTAGTTAGGCGGTCGGCGGGATTTCAAGGTAGACGGAGCGAACACATGCCTAAGCACTCCTCTCTGTGATTTCGACTGCTCTCGTCGTTCCCTAAAATGTTCCAAGAAACTTGCCACTCACTCATGGGTGGAGGTGAGAAGGCTAGTCAGGTAACTGGGCTTGGATCGCTCGTTACTGTAGTACGCGGGAAATGAGCGGATGGGTGGTTTCACGGGCTTCCCTTCGCCTTTGGGCCCAGCTGAGGCGACCCTCGAGACTGGGTTAGTACTTCAGGGTACCCTGTATTTAAGAATTCAGTGTCGCCCCTACATGAAACAATTACATTTCCCTTACCAAGAGCCATTTATGTAGTTACTGCTAAATTAATTGCTGGTACCGAACTACCCATTTCTATGTCGTACGGCAGCGAACGGGGGTAATCGGGGAGCTAACCGTGGAAACTTGGTCGCGAACTAAAATTTTAAGCCAGTTCCTTGAAAAGGGATACTAAACCCGAAGCTGCTGTTACCGTGACCACATCTAAAGTGACACGGAAGATAATCAGCTTTGTCGCTCGTTTAAGTGATCTGTTTAGGCCTAGTTCCTTGAAAAGGGATACTACGCCCATCAAAAATGCGCGGAAAATAAAGCATCCCTATGGAAAACGTACAACCACCTATATGCCCACCGCTGGGCACGCTCACGTTCCCGGTACCTGAATGAAACGATTAAATTTCCCTTACCAAGCGGCACTTATGTAGTTACTTCCGTCATAAAAATCGTTGGTAAAAAGAGTTGTTTAAAATGAGATCCATATATATATATATATATATATATATATATATATATATATATATATAGAAGAAAATTGGTAAAAATAAGGTTTAATCTATCGGGAAATTATAATTTTAGTTTGGTAAAAATAATTGTAATTTAGTAACTGGAAATTATTTAGTTGCTATACAAAATACAAAAGTTAACATTGGGATAGACATTTTCTTGCAAATAATACTACAAAGGGGACACTGTTATATAAATAAGCGATATGATGTCATATGCCTCATTGGAGGTACAAATTTTTTTGTTGTAAATTTTAAATATTGTGAACAAATTAAACAACGGTACCCACTAATTTTTTTTCTAACAGCCAGAGTGAGGCTGGCGGTGTGGTTCCCGTGAACTGGATCTTGTAGTTTACTATGGATGAACAATGGAGCAACCCTGCCTTGTTCAATTCGCGCTCTAACTATCACAATTTTAAGGAAAAAAAATAATTGTCATAAAGGAGACAAGTATTGAGACGATTACTCGAAGCTTAGGCTATGCAAGCACCGGTGGGCAAAATTGATGTAAGTGTCGAATGAAACGTCTTACACTAGAATACTAGGAAGTAAACACTTGTGCACAGATTAAACAAAAGGTAAATGAAACGAAATAATTTCCCCTTACCAAGCAGCACTTATGTAGCTGCTTCCGTCATAAAATCGTTGGTATAAAGAGTTCTTTACAACGAGATCCATTTATTATAAAAAAATATATATTCTAATAATAAAAAAATAGAAAATCAGTAGAAATAAGTTTTAATCGAAAAATGATCATTTTAGTTTGGTAAAAATACTTGTAGTTCAGTAACTGAAAATTATTTAGGTACAATAAAAGACACAAAGGTTATTAGCATAGACATTTACGTACTAATAATACGACAAAAGGGACAATATAATATATATATAGGCGATATGTTGTCGTCTGTCTAATTGGACAATTTTCTGTTGCCTGTAAATTTTAAATAAAGTGAATTAATTACACAACGGTGACAACTAATTTATTGTCTCGCAGCTGGAGTGAGGTTGATGGTGTGACTCCCGTTATCGGGATCTTGTTGTTTACTATGGATGAACAATTCAAACATGTTATGTAGCCTATCAATTAGTGTGGGGCAACCCTACCCTGTTCGATTCGCGCTCTAACTATCACAATTTTAAAAAAAAAAATCGAGTAAAAAAATTATTCGTCATAAAAGAGAAAAGTTTCGCGATGATTACTCAAAGCTTAAGCTATATACGCAAGCACCAGTGGATAACATTGATATAAGTCTCCGTATGAATCGTCTTACACTGGATGAATAGGAAGTACACACTTGTGCGTAGAGCAAACACTTGCTTGTGCACTTGGTCTTGATACTAGAAATGTGAGTGTATCCTTTACTAAGCACGGAGTTGTATGTATTTTGTAGTAAGCATGACTGCATTCTTTAATAAGCAGATTGGTTTATGCAGATACTTATTCCGATTTTTTTTTCCTTTTTTAAAGATACAATAATGGGCAAGTATCATCGTTTTTCTAAGTCGAATGATTTCATAGTAAAATTGTGTTATTTATTGGTAACCATTTAGATTAAAATTTAACAAATTAGACTCGGGATATAGTCTTCTTTTGTTTTTCTTCTTTGGGAAAACGTAAGTAAGATATTTTGTAGTACGCAGGAAATGAGCGGACGGGTGGTTTCACGGGCTTCCCTTCGCCTTTGCACTCAGCTGAGGCGACCCTCGAGACTGGGTTAGCACTATGGGGTACACTGTTTTTTTATAATTCATTGTCGCTCCTGCATGAAACAATTACATTTCCCTTACCAATCGCCACTCATGTAGTTACTGCTAAAGCAAATGCTTCTACCGAACGAGCGAACGACCCATTTTGCCGTTTTACGGCAGTGAACGGGGGCGGTCGTGAATCTAACCGAGGAAACTTGGTCGCGGACTAAAATTGGTTGCAAGTTCCTTGAAAAGGGATACTAAGCCAGAAGGTGATGTTACCGTGACCACATCTATATTGACACGGAAGATAATCAGCTTCGTCACTCGTTTAAGTGATCTGGTTAGGCCTACACCCAACAAAAATGCGCGAAAAATAAAGCATCCCTACGAAAAAAGTACAACCACCTATATGCACACCACTGGGCACGCTCACGAACCCGGTACTTGAATGAAATTATGATTTTAATCCGAGTCATATGACGTACACTAAAGATGTGGTATTACAAATTATTATTTTATGCAACCGTAATATTTTTAGATTGATACAATAAACTGCGTAGGGATGGAGTCTCTACACATCCTTCATCGAGTTGAAGTAAATTTTGATAAGTAATTTCATTCCACTACGAAGTAAGATACAGTATTAGTAACACACAACTAAAATTGGTAACACAATCTACTAATTTATAGTAAGCGTACACTTTAATTGGTGTTAAAATAATATTGGGATTCATCATGGTAAGGGCACAAACCGAACGAGGTGGGGTTGCCGCGCACTAGCCATCGGCCGAGGATAAAGGCACACATATCCTACCTACAAGGTGGGTGGGGTGGTTCTCAGAGGGGGCCGCCCCGCACTTGTCAACGGCTGAATACGGAGGCACACGTATCCTATCGCAAACGTCAATTGGAAACAAGAAAACCGCATGGAACACGAGCGGTGTTCCTCGATGACCATAAAATGTGTCCGCGTTCCTTAAACCCTTTCGAACTCTAAGCCGCTCGAACTTGCGAAGTTGATTTTTTTCCTTCCGATGCCACGATAAAATGATAAGGTCGTACCGATGTGCATACGGCACAAAATGTTCACACTAGACCAAAGTTTCGGGTTGGTTAGGGGTCAACCCAACAAACTTGTAACTTTTTCTTTGCTTACTTTATTTTTGGCCAATATTTACAAAGGCATACGGTTCGTACCGCATACGGTAGTCGGGATGAAGAAAACCGCGTGGAAGACGTATTATACGTAGGTTTTAATACGAGTCATATGACGTACACTAAAGATGTGGTATTACAAATTTTGATTTTATGCAACTGTAATATCCACATATTGATACATAAATTGCGTAGGGATCGAGTCTCTACAAATCCTTCATTGAGTTGAAATAAAATTTCACATGTAATTTCATTCCACTACGAAGTAACATACAGTGCTAGTAACACAAAACTTTAATTGGAAACACAGTCTACTAACTTATAGTAACCGTACAGTATAATTGGTTTTAAAATAACATTGGGATTTGTGACGGTAGGGCACAAACCGAACGAGGTGGGGTTGCCCCGCACTTGCCATCGGCCAAGGACAAAGTTACTGATAAGGCAAATGCTGCTACCGAACGACCCATTTCGCCGTCTTCAGCAGTGAACGGGGGCGGTCGTGAAGCTAACCGAGGAAACTTGGTCGCGGACTAAAATTTTAAGCCAGTTCCTTGAAAAGGCATACTATACCCGAAGCTGCTGTTACCGTGACCACATCTAAATTGACACGGAAGATAATCAGCCTCGTCGATCGTTTAAGTGATCTAATTAGACCTAGTTCCTTGAAAAGGGACACTACACCCAATAAAAATGCGCGGAAAATAATGCATCCCTACGTGAAACATAAGACCACCTATATGCACACCGGTCGACACGCTCGCGTTATCGATACCTGAATAAAACGATTACATTGCCAGTACCAAGCGACACTTATGTTGTAACACCCTAGAAATTTCTTTCCTTTAAAATACACTTTCCCTTTTTTTAAAATAGGTTTTAGGAATATCTAAGACATTACCGCCACCGTGAAAACGGCTAAGGCAACTGTCAAAGATACACAGCGGAAGACTTGAAAGCCAAAACTAAATAAATAATACAATTTAAAAACCAAACTAACGAAAGTAAAGTTGTAAATAATTGTGTCCTTAGGGTCCTTATTCGAAACCGAACAATCAAATAATTGTGTTAGTCCAACAAGTAACAAAATAAAACATCCAAAGCATAATTACTACACATCCTAATGGAAACTAGCATGATTCTTTCTTCACTCATGCCCCATCATGAACATGCCTCAATACCTGAAAAGAGTATCTCTACTTGCCCCCACTACTCTCCATTAAAATGGATCATCGTAGGGCCAAGATAAAGACATAGCCAGACACAAACAACACACACAATCAGCAAAGCTGAGTACAAAAGCGTAAATAAGCACACTAACGTGCAACTCCTAACACCACACATACTTACCTCATTGCACCTGTTTACAAGCACACACAACAATCAACGAGACACTTTAATTGGACACTAAATAATTCATTTAGCGTTGATTACGCATCGAACGGGTTTCCTCCTAAACCTCCCTCAATAAATTGAGGTTAACTAACACGGGAGCCAACCGTGCCAGCAACACCTATGCCACACATTGGTGGCGGAATTCCAGCGCATAATAATAATAAAAAGGAATATACAGCGTCCTGTACTCCATTAGAAGTTATGGTTAAATATAAAACCCCATAACTCCCCCAATTGTTCATACTCAAGGTATATACGTTCCAAGAGTTTTGGTGCGTAATCTCTTTCACTTTACGTTATTTACATATTATTAGACTTGGTGATGACTCTCAAAACATAACAATTCAATCATCAATAGTAATTCAATCACTCAAACATACCAATTTAATTCTTGAATATTTAATGACCACATAATATTTAATGTTGAACCCTTTTTAATTCTACCTCGGTGTCAAAGACACCTTAAACGCATAAAGCGCCAACAATCCTATCCCTCGGTGTTAAAAACACCTTAAGTGCACAAAGGCACCAACATACTATTTATTCCTTGTGTACATAGACACTTATATAGCTTCTTCCTCATGCTTAATGCATCAATAAAAATTATATGGACTATAATAAAATTCCTTTTCAATATTCTAAACATAATTAAACAATTAGTTTAATTAAACATGCTCTCTATCATGCCATAAATAAATATGTAGTCCATATACTCATGCCAAAATAGAATTCCCAATCCATAAATTATCACAAATAATTCATGCTTCACAATTCAATCACCAACACCAATAATTCACAATTTAATACATAAACCTTAGCATGATACTACTTGTAATTGATTGAAACCAAACCTAGCATGATTCTACATCATCAAAATATGCTAAGTACGCGAACGTACCTTGAATATGATCTTAAAATCGCCACGACTAGTAAAAATTGCTCA